>NC_051067.1:41080335-41424153 GCF_004664715.2 Peromyscus leucopus
GGAATAAACAACCTGGTATTAGACTCCCTAAAGTCTGATCCAGGTTGACTAAATCAATCTGCACCAGATTTTCATTCTTATCTCTTTGTGGGGTACACTTCCCTGTATGACACCTGCAGGGACCCCCCTCAGTAAATTATGGAATTGTTTGGAATGTTGTAGCTGAAACTGAGGCCTAGTTGAAGCAGCTTGTCCATGTCATCCAGCTCCTGAGTAGCAATGCTGTACTGGGACCCAGCTCAGGCAGACCAGCTGCAGAGCCTCTGGATTACCCATGACTTTGTTTCCTTGCTCTGCCTCTCTACCCTTATGAAGCTGATGGGAAAATCTATAAAAGTACCAACATCTTATCTGAAAGATAAACATAGTAATTTCTATACAACAGGGTTTTTAAGAAACTAGCAAATTTGACTGCAGTTTGTAAAACCAACTAACACAGAACATAATGGGTGGTGCAGCTTCACTAAAGCTTAGTTTCTTTGCAGACGTTGATAGCAAAATGATGCTCAGAATTTCCTACATCTTTTACAGAGAATGAAGTTCTAAGACTTGAACTGACTTTCCACTGTTAGAGCGCTCAGAACAGCAAGACCTGGTCCAGAACCTTGGCCTTCTGGTCACTAGTTAGAAGGTTCTAAGCACGTGTCCTCTGACACAAGGACACTGGAGGCTGCAGAGAAGAGATCTCCTAAAACAGGTCAAAATACGTGTGTAGATTAGTGTTGCCCTCAACCTTAGCAAGGGACGCTTTTCTTTGCAGTGGGCAGCAGTTATTGTGGAGACTCATAACTGGTCGAAGACATGAGAATAAATGACTGCTGAGTGTTCATCCTTAAATAGGACATCTACATCAACCCCTAGTCCCCAGGCTCAGGGAACATCAAGGAAGGTAGGGCAGGAAGAGCAAAGGACCTGGGATGGAGAAGAGTACTGCAAAATGGTACTTCCTGGGAAAGACATAGTTACTGGCTCAGGAACTCACTGCAGCTCTGGTCACCTGGACAAGATCAAACAACATGATCAGTCAACATTCCAGCTAGTGACACTAACTGGACTTAGGTTATAAAGTTGACAGTTGTATGAAGGGGGGAAGTGGACACATGATGGCTGGGGGAAACTGGAGGGGGGGTTGGTGGCAAATATGATGGAGACACGTTGTTGATGTGCATAAAATTGAAAAAAAAAAGATATTTTAAGGCCAGAAGGTAGAGGTTAAAACCAGTCCATTTTCTACCATGGGTCCATGAATTTGGACAGGAAAAACCTTTCTAGATGCTAAGAAAATTGGACTTTCCCTCCACTGTCAACGAGAACAACAAAGCAAGGCGGTAGAAGCACCACAGCACTCAAGATGCTGTCACGTGACAAACCAAGAAAACTCCTACAGAGTCCTCTGTGCCTAGTTTCGCTTGCTCCGCCCTGTCCTTGGGTCTTACTCAGCACACGAGCTAAGAAGTGCATATCTAACCGGTCACCACTCTGCTCAACACATTCTACCGAGCTTCACTGGGACTGCGCTCTTCCCAATCCTCGTACTTTCCTCTGTGCTCTTAACTATTCTGAGGGGTCCAGGTCACTTCGCTGGTTGCCTCAGGTTCCCAGTTCAGACTGAGACTTCTCAGGCTCTAACCAATGCCTCCCTCGGATCTTGCTTGAGGTTTCTGGAAGGCACAGAGCACAGGGCTCAGACCCTAAGCCTGTTCCTTCTACCTGTGGAGGTGTCTCGTCCAGCTGCCTCTCCAAGTACTCCAGCAGCGCCACCACCTCCTCCCCGCTGTCGGGGTGCTGCTCGCGCACCCAGGCCTGCAGCTCCCCTGGCAGGATGGTCAGGAACTGCTCCAGCACCAGCAGCTCCAGGATCTGCTCCTTGCTGTGCATATCTGGCCGCAGCCACTGTCTGCAGAGCTCCCGGAGCCTGCTCAGCGCCTGCCGGGGCCCAGCGGCCTCGGGGTAGCGGAAAGCGCGGAAGCGCTGGCGGGAGCGGTCGGGCCCAGGGCTGCCCAGCCAACTGGCCTCCTCTGCCAAGGGGGAGGCCTCTTCCTGTTCCACCTTCACCACCAGAAGCCCAGTCCCCTCTTGAGCAGATCGAGCGTTTAGGGCTGCGCTCACTCCCGGCTCTCTAGCCATTCTGTGCTAAGCCTAGGCTCACGCTAGCTGCAAGCTGTGGATCCTCAAAGGATTCTCGTAAGATGGGAACTCAGTATGGACCTGTCTCCTCCCCCTGTTCCCCGGGACACCCAGAGGCACAGCTGCACAGGTTTCTCCAAAAATCCTTGCCTTTGCAGAGTCCTCCTCTGAACCCCACCCTAACCCCACAATAAATATTCTCAACGAATGCCCCAGGGCAAATAAACTACATCCAGACACTGGCTGGAGCACAGGAAACATGGGAACCCAAGCCACTTCCTGGGCCATCTAGGATGCTCTTCTCAGTGGTTCTATTCGAATTAACTCATTAGTGACTCTATCAGTACCTCCGCTTAAGGGAGGATTGTTGAGGAAAGGATTATAGCCCCTGAGTCCTACAGGAGTGGAGGTTTAAGCCCGGGATGTAGTGGTATTTGCAAAGTAAGTTACCAGAAATCTTTGATTCTTTCCAGTCTAAAGCTTGCCTTCATAGTTGTCACAATGCTGACACGAAAATTCGGTTGGGAAGTACATTTGGCAGAATGCAAAGGTGAAACATGGTAGGAAATTTGGTACCTCTTAGAAACCACGAAAAAAGCAGGGCACTCACTTGTCTGGAGAGTATGCCTACCCCTGGTCCTGCCCTCTTCCTGCTGCTCTCTGTCCTGCCTCTCCAGGCCAAACTACCTGAGAGAAAATCATCTAGACCCCGACTTTAGACGCCCCCCACCCACTTCCCGCCACTTCATAACACACTGTAAGCAGTAAAGCGCCAGTGCAGCGGCTGCTATGGCACCTGCCCAAATAACTAGAGTCCCGACTCTTCTGAGCTCTTCAGCAACAAAGCTTGCACGTGACAAGCATCCAAGTTGCCTCTGTGCACTTCCAGAAACTCTCTAGTCTCCAGCCTCGGGGACATCCCCTTCCTACTTCATTCCTTCCTGGTTTCTCTGCAGCCCTGACCTACCGGCAGGCACAAGTGTAAGATGCAGAGACTCCCTAACCTGAGAAAGGCAGACTGTCGTCAGTTAAAAGAAACCCAATAGACGGATCAGCCAGGTGCTGATAAAGATGATAAACTTTATTTCGACCCTAATTCGAACAAAACAACTGCTGTGGTGGGGGCAAGATAGGGCATGAGTTCCTCCATCTTAAGTTCCTGCTGAGGCCGTTTCCAGGTGTAAGTAGAATCTGATCTCCTGGGGGTATCCCAGGAAACAGTACCCACCTCTGTTCTAGGAATCAAAGGTCAGGATGTCCTATCTAACTTACCTAACCTTTGTTGGAATTCCTTGTTTGTGCGGAATCTTCTACAGATAACTCTGTCTTAGCTGTTTGTTTGTGCGGAGTCCCCCTCGGGTGGCCAGCCGCTTAGCTTAGCTTCTGTTAAACGGCTGGCTTCAAACTGCTTACTCTGCAAAGTCCCCACTGCAGCTGCCCAAGGAGATGCCTCGATGAGGTCTCTGCCCTTAAAAACCTCACGTTCTGGACACGACGGGCCGTACCTAGGTCCCAAGAACACTTGGGCATGGTCCCAGCTAGCTGAATAAAGACTTCAGTTGGCTATAGGCTGTGTCTGAGTGGTCATCGCTGGTAAGCTTCCCATAATACTGTAAAAAAAAAAAAAAAAAAAAAAAAAAAAAAAGATACAGCCTAGACAATGGGGAAAACTAGAACTCAGTAATAGTAAGCAATTATTGGCAATTTAACTGTTAGAACGATACTATCATTTTTATAAGATTTACTTTTATTTATTTGTGTCTGTGCATATGCCATATGTACGCTGGTGCTTGTACAAACCAGAAGAGGATGTCAGGTCCCCTGGAGCTAGAGTGACAAGCAGTTGTGACTCAAACTCAGGTCCTGTCATAGTTAGGGTTTCCATTGCTGTGATAAACAACATGACCAAAAACAACTTTGGGGGGAAAAGGGGGTTATTTGCCTTACAAGTTCCAATCACAGTCCATCGTGAAGTCAGGGCAGGAACTCAAGCCAAGAACCCTGAGTTGAGAACTGGAGCAGAATCCTTGGAGGAATGACGTTCACTGGCCTGCTCTCCTGGTATGTTCAATTTGCTTTCTTATATACCCCAATACTACCTGGCCAGGGATGACACAGCCCACAATGGGTTTAGCTCTTTCACATCAATCATCAGTCAAGAAAATGCCACACACACTTGCCTACAGGTCAGCATAAGGGCATTTTTTCAGTTGAGGTCCCCTCTTCTTAGATGACTCTAGTTTTTGTCAAGTTGGCTCAGTAGTTAAGATCATTTACTGTCCTTCCAGAAGACCTAACTGCTGTGGGTGTCCTTCTGTACAATGTGAATATGTGTTACTCTCATTGGTTCATAATAAAAGCTGATTTGGCCTATAACCAGGCAGAACAAGGCTGGGCAGGAACGCCAAAGAGAGATACAGGAAGACGGGCAATCGAGAGGGTCGAGAGCCAGATGGAGAATGAGTCAGACATACAAAATGGGATAGAGGTAAAGGGTACGAGCCTGGGGCAGTACATGGATTAATAGAAATGGATTAAGTTGTAAGAGCTAGTTAGTAATAAGCCTGAGCTAATGGCCAAGGATTTATAAGTAATATCAGCCTCCAGGAACTGGCGGGCAGGAAAGAACCGTCTGATTACAACTACCCAACATAGGTCCTCTGGAAGGACAGTAAATGATCTTAACTACTGAGACATCTCTCCTGCCTCTCTATCATTTTTAAAGTCCTTCCTTAGAACTTTATATTGAAATACCTGTACAGATGGATGAGCCAATACAATGTCTGAGATTTGTTGAAGCAGATACTTAGCAAAAAAAGAAAGGAGGAAAGAAATAACACGAACATGGTAATTGTTGAAGCTGGGTGAAAGGCATATGGGGATCCGTTGTAATGTCTCTATAGACTTACAAAAACAAAGTTTCCAAAGTTATTTTCTTTTTAATTAACTCTACCTTCCTTCACTAGTGAATAATTCAGCCCAAAAACTATTATGTAGATCTAAAAGAGATGGGAAAGTCGATGGCAATTCAGCCCTGAGTGACATCCCATTCTGGCTTAACCAGTTGTGATATTAATCTTGTCAATTTGAGTGGATTCAGTGTGGGGGCCCACATGTGACTCAGTTTGAATCTGGAGTCCATTCTGACTTACAAGTCAAAAGAGTTCAAGCTTGATTGCTCCATTCTCCTTGAGAGCTGTGAGAATGTCCTGATTAGCCCATGGGAAAGAACAAATTATCTAGCTAATGTGCAACCCTAGGCAGGCTGCTGATGCTAGCAGGAGGCGCATGATGAGATAAGGAAACTGCCTGTTCCTTGACTCCAAGGACAGAATAGGGATATGGCTTTTTTTTTTTCTTAAGATAGAGTCTGACTGTCTGTGCTGTGCATTGTTCTACTTCTGCCTTTCAGTTTGTATGTAAGCAGGCTGTGAAATAAACTTGAGACTGTTCAGCTTTGACTGGCAGTCCTCCCAACTCTGTTCTGAATCCTTGTCTCTTCTTTAATCTGCACGCCTCTACCCAGCAACTCAGTGGACCCGTGTGAAGGCTCTGATGATTCAGGAAAAGCTAGGAGATTAATAAAACACACGCCTTCTGGACTGTGGTCACAAAGGCTAAAACCCCTCAAGCAGTGTAATGTCTTGATGGATTCGTTAGAAGATGATATAATTTGGGAGGAGGTAAAAAATCAGAGGCAAAGCCTAACTGGAGGAAGTAGGTCTTGGCGGTTTTGCCCTCAGGGGCCATATCTTTCTCTGGCTCTCTCCTGTATTCCTTTCCTTTGCTTCCTAGTCAGCTGACATGTGAAGAGCCCCAGCCTCATACAACTGCCATCATTCCTTCCCTGCCACGATGGACTGAAATCCACCTAAACCCATGAGACAAAATAAGTCTTTCCTCCCAAGCTGTTTCTGTTGGGGATATTGTCACAGTGTGACAAAATTAACTAATATACCAGTGTTATTAGTTAGTTTCTCATAGCTATGATAAATACCTGACAATAAGAAGCAACTTAAGGAAAATGTATTTGGGCTCTCAGTTTAAGGGGATAGTCCATTCTGGCAGGAACATGACAGCAGAGACCTGATGAAGCTACTTGGTCATGTCTATATCTTGGCATATCAGGAAGCAGGGAAAGATGAATTCTGATGTCCATCTGCCTTTCTTCTATTTCTCAATTTATTTGGTCTAGGATTCCAGCCTAAAGAATAGAGCCACCCACAATCATTGTGGTTCTTTTTCCCTCAGCTAATCCTTTTGTGAAAAGCCAGTACAACAGACACATCCAAAGGTATCCTGTATCGGGGACTAGGGGGTCCAGCCCCTCGACAGTCCCCTCCCAGGGTCCAGGAAGAATGTATAACTAGCTGGTGATTAATCTCTGATGAAAATCTATGTGCACGAAACTCCTTAGTCCATACACTTTATTATTCTGTGTCGGTTCTCTCTCAACAAGCTTATACTCTGCTCTCATTTTTAGTTCCTTTCTTGCCCAATTTTTCTTTACATTTATCTGTTGTCCCCTCTAGGTTCTATCTTAATTCCTTCATCTAGTTCTGCCACTTCTAGGTTCTCATCCATCTAGTTCTTTCCCATATCAGTTCCTCTCCCATCTCCTTCTCTCTCATCTTGTTCTTCCCCATCTGGCTCTTCCTCATCTTCTGTCTTGTTCCTCTAGTACTCTCTTCTGGCCTTTTAATCTAGTTCTTCCCATCTCATTTTCTTCCTCTCAATTTATTACCCATCTAGTTCTTCCATTCTCTCTTCTCTTCTCTTCTCTTCTCTTCTCTTCTCTTCTCTTCTCTTCTCTTCCTCTCTCTCTTCCTCTCTCTCTCTCTCTCTCTCTCTCTCTCTCTCTCTCTCTCTCTCTCTCTCTCTCTCGCCCTGGGAGTCCTAGTATATATACACTTGTATATATACCTAGTATATATACAAGCAGTAATCCCTTGGCAGTGCAAAGTCAGGCTTCCAGGCTCAAATGGAGAGGTGATAAGAATCACATAGAGGGGCAATAATCATTAATTATCATTTGCAACCCCAAAGGGAAGTGACCAATGGGGAAATGAATTAACTAAAGGCTAAATTCGGGTAATATCTAAGAAGAGGGATCTTATATGCTCCACTATAGTCTTAAACATGATTGGTAAAAAAAATGTTAAGAATCTATGTTACTAGGTCAATGGGAGAAAATAAAACTGCCTTCTTTTTTCCTGTGGCTCCTATCTGTCCAAGCTATCTGCCATTTTTCTGCAGGGTTTCGAAAGTGTGTTCGGTCACTAGGCAACCTGTGTACAGCCAGATGCCTCTGGTGATAGTTAAAGTGAGATCTGGAACTAGAGGTAAGGTTTGGGAAAGGAGGAAGTTAAGCTTAATTGGCACAGCCGCCAGGCCTTCTTAAACAGGTAGTCTATGCTGCGAGTCTGGACGCTTAAGTCTGTTCTTAGAGAGTACAGAGGTATCGCTGATAAGGTACTTTCCTCTATCTGGGGATGGACCTGGCCTCCTCTATCTGGGGATGGACCTGGCCGGATGCTGCCAATGATGATAATTACAGGGAGACTTGAACTGGGGTTCTGGCTGAGCATAGCTGTTAGTGCACAGGTTATCTAAATATTCCTAGAAGTGTTTAGGTAAGGAGTTAGAGGTCTATAAAGTTAGTAAGGCTGTAAGAAAGGAGGGTCTGAGCTAAATTGTGTAAAGCTATTACTGAACATCCACCTGACCTAGGCAGTGTCTCCTTGTGGAATTTGTCTTAAATCAGGAGACTTGCATGTGGACTGTTATTACTGTTAGTCCTTGAAAGTGGCCAAGGGAGGTGTCTGATTTCAGAGAAAGCCTTTCCTGAGGCTGTTCTCCAAATACCTGGAATGTGTATGTCCAGAGAGTGATCAGTCCACACTGTTAGCTCTTCTTAGGGAAAAGTCAATTGGGAAAACCATGAAGGCACACATGATTTTCATAACAGAATACAGCTGATATATAACAAGCCAAATAACACCAAAAGCTCCTTGGAATTTGGCTTCCTTTGGAGGAATTCCTTGATCTCTCTGGGTAGTGACTTTGCCATAACCAGCTGAGTTCTTATGATATATTCCTGCGGCCTGCAGCAATCCTGAATTTGTACCACAAGTTATTTATTTACTTGGGATAGGTGTGTGTACACATGCTTGAGCACATGTTCCGGGGTGTGGAGAGCACAGAAAAACCTTGGCATTTAAGCTCTGTTGGTCAAGAGCTCACCAAGTAAGCTGGGTTAGCTGGCCAACGAGCCTCAGGGATCCACCCATCTCCACCAACCCAGCACGAGGATTACAATTATTTTTACATGAGTTCTGGAGATCAAACTCAAGTCCTCGTCTTTCACAGCAAGCGCTTTGCTGACTGAGCTGTGCTGACACCACTCACACATACATGCATGCACATGCAAATGTGGTTTTCTGCACAGTTTTAACCGCTGAACAGACATAAGACTGATTCAAGGTTTTATCAACTTCATATTCTAAACATGATTCAATATCAGACTTTTTTCATTTTTATAAATAATTCTCATTAGCAAATGTCTCAATTGAAATGTAAAACATTGCCTTTATAGATTTTTGTGAGAAAGTATATTAAATTTGCATATTTAACATAATATATATTGTATAATAATATAATATGTAGATGTTTTGTGTGCAAGCATATTAAATTACATTAAATATACCAGTGAAAGCAGTCTAATGCAATTTGGAAAGCTGAATTCCAGCTTGCCCTTGCCCTTGCTATTAATTTGTTCATTAATTTGCTTGTTAGGAATTTCTTAATGAATACATAGTCAGATAAATTTGTAGGAGATTTTACACAACAGTCAGCCTAGACTACTCAAAGTTAGGTGAAGAAATGAAGTTGAGTCTTTTTTTTTTTTTTTTTTCTGAGACAGGGTTTCTCTGTGTAGCTTTGGAGCCTGTCTGGAACTCACTCTGTAGCCCAGGTTGGCCTCAAACTCACAGAGATCTGCCTGCCTCTGCCACCTCAGTGCTTGGATTAAAGGCGTGAGCCACCATGGCCCGGTGAAGTTGAGTCTTTTTGATTGCTATAACTAAGTATCACAAACTGAATGACTTATAAACAACAGATATTTATTTCTCATGGTTCTGGAATCTGAGAAGCTGTAGGCCTTTTTCATTCTCAACTGAAGGTATCATCTAGCTACAGAAAGGGCGAGGCAGCTCTCTGAGATTTCTTTTATGACTGCACTGACTCCAATCATGAAGGCTAAGCCCTCATGCTAACTTCCAAAGGCCTCACCTCCTCAACACCAACACATTTGGTGATAAGATTTCAACATATGAATTTGAAAGGACAAACATGCAAGCCATTTATGGAGGTACAGGCAGAGAAACTGTTACAGATTAAAGAGATTATATGTAACCCACAATCATTAAATGCATTTTCAATTGTTTTTTATTTTTACAGTTATTATTATTTTATGTGTATGGGTGTTTTTCCTACATGTATGTCTGTGTATCAAGTGAGTACCTGGTGCCTGAGAGGTCAGTAGAAAGCATCAGATTTCCTGGAACTGGAATCACAGGCTATTGTGAGCTACCAGGTGAGCACTGGGAACTGAACTCAGGACATCTGGAAGAGCAGCCAGTGCTCTTATCCACTGAACCACCTTTTCAACCCCTGATTCTAGATTGTTTTTTAAAAAAAAAAAAATTATTTGAAGGATATTTTTAAAACAGACGTCCTGTCCCGTTTCTATTCAGTTTCAATTTATTTTATTGTCTAAGAGTCCTAGTATTAGAGCTGTGTGGTGACATATGCTTATAATCCAAACACTTCGAAGGCAGAGGTTGGAAGATCAAGAGTTCAAGGCTAGCCTCGGCTACTTACTGAGTTTGAAGTCACTCTGGACTATGTGAGACTTTGTCTTAAAAAAATCAAAAACAGAGGGCTCAGCAGTTAAGAGTACTTGCTGCTCTTGCAGAGGATCTGAGTTGGTTCCCACATCTGGTAGCTCAAAACTGCCTGTAACTACAGCTATTGGGGAGGCCCCTGCAGGCACTCGCTGATGTTATACACTCACACAGACACACACATAAATAAATAAAATCCTTTCTGAAAGAAAAAACAAAAACAGGTATCGCTTCAGCAAAGCGTCATTCCTAAATTTTGACTTATATTACTTGGGGAGTTTTTCAGCTGAGCTTGTTGTACCCACAGTCCCCCAAAGACCACCAAGAGACTGAATCCGATGCAAAAGCAAAGAGTCTCTGTACTATTACAAGTTAACTCAGGACTCTCCATCTGTCTGATGCAGTAGCAGAGCAGGAGAGACCCTGAGTAGCAATGGGGCAGGGTTTTTAAAGCAAGGGGGACTTGGGTGTCTATAGACTATGTAGGAACAGACTCAGGATTGGTTTATACGAATGGCAATCATATTAGTAACTTTTAATTGGCTAAGGTTAGTTGGAGGTTACAGTTACCATTTGGGAGCAGGCCTGGACAAATTTCAGGCTTTGTCCTTGAGCTGCCATGGAGACTGACTGGTGTAGCACTTACTGACTGTGGGGGCCGACTCAGGGGCCCAGGCTCTGTCCTTGACTCATGCACATAGCTCTAAGTTGGTGAGGAGTCCCAGACAGTAAACAATTGGCTGAACCTTGAGCAGTCAGAGTACGAGCAGAAAGGGAGCTACTGCAAGGACTGTGTCTTTTGTTCATGGCCCTCCCAGAAACTGCTTGCTCAAGTCTCAGGAAACTGAAATTGAGGCCTGATCTCTGAGAGAAGACTGAGCAGCCTGTTATGGCGTCTGCTGGGTCCTTTCAAGCTCAGCCTGCTAGACTGCAATGGCTGTTTGCATTTTCAGATTAGGGAATACTTATCTTACATGAAAGTTTGCCATTTCAGATTATAGGATGTAAAGTGGTCTCCGGAGGTAACTCCAAGTGAAGAAATGTCCTTAAATAAAGAAGAACCTTCCAGACTAATGTGTCTATATCTCTGGAGCAGAAGTCTGTGAACCTAAGTAAAACAAGACTCTGGAATTACCTTTTACCTATTTACTTATTTATTTTCTATTATCAGAAACTTAAGCTCAAACTTTGGTTCTAGAAGCAATCTGGGTCTTGCTTCTAAGAGGGACAAACAGGACTGCTTGCTGAGTCACCAGCCACTGAGCCTTCGGCTATGTGAACACCAGACATACTCCACCGCTACTGAGCAACACTCCCAATGCTCTTCTGCTGTTTGACGCCAGATCTCAAGTTGCCCTGAGACCCTGAACCAGCCATCCTCTTGCCTCCGTTTCCTTGGTTGCTAGGATTGTAGGCCTGCCACACCAGGCAGCTGACAGGTGCCTTTGGAGCGGGCAATAGGAGTAAATAGGAATCCTTCACTAAGCAGAAAAAGTGGAGGCAGAAATGAAAGTGGTATGGTGAGCCCCATGGCGGTAAAACACAAAAATCCGGGGGACGAGATGGATGTGATACAGAGTTCGAATCCTCTGAGAAAGACTCAACTACCCAAATTTAGATTAAAATCAAATGATTTATTCTTCCCTGTAGCAGGAAGGACGACTGCCTTATAACCAAATCAAGAGCCATAGATGGCTAGGGGAAGCATATTTAAGGTGGGCATTATGATGATCTCCCTTCGATGGGATCCACGGCTGCATGGGAAAATTGCTCTGCTCCCCTTAACTGTCTCTCACTTCTGCTACACAGGGATAGAGAAAACTGCGTGGTTCCCTTTCCCACCGGGATAAGAGGGTTTACAAAAGCCAAGGCAAGCAGTTATCTCACAGCACACTCACCATTCTTTCATTCTTATCTCACGGCAGTAACAGCATTCTGGGGAGGACTCAGGCCTCTAGGAGACCATGGGAATTTTAGATCAACAACTATTGAGGAGGTGACTGGTACAGAGTTAAATGTTATTAGCCATCACCGGTGTGGTGATGAAAACTTATAATCTTAGTGCTTGAGTGGTGGAAACAGGAAGACCAGAAGTTCAAGATCATCTTCTCTGCCTAGCGAGCTCCAAGCCAACTGGGGCTGCATATGCTCCACTTACTAATAATAGAAAATAGGCAGGCAATGGTGGTGCATTCCTTTAATCCCAGCACTCGAGAAGCAGAGGCAGGTGGATCTATGTGAACTCGAGGCCAGCCTGGTCTACAAAGTGAGTTCCAGGACAGCCAGAACTACAAAAAGAAACCCTATCTCAAAACAAAAGATAATAATAGTAATAATAATAATAATAATAATAATAATAATAATAATGTTATGCCCAGATCACAGGGACCCCCAAAAGACCACCACAGAGACTGAATCGAATCCCACATGTAAAAGCAAAAAGCCTTTATTCTCTTCAAGCTCTGAGCTTGGTTGGTCCCTCTGTCTGTCCAATGAAGTGGTGAAAGCAGAGAGCCCCGAACCCAGGCAGGGTAGGGTTTTTATCATAGCAGTGGTTGGGGTGAAGGGATATCCAGGGTTCACAACCCTGATTGACTGACAATTGTCTAGGGGTATCTGTAAAACAAAAACATGTGTGTGCTAGACCCAGGGACAACTGACCACCTTATCCAATGGTTGGAATGTTTGGGATGTCAGCTACTTCCTCATCCCTGGGTGGATCCCTGGGTGGTGTCAGCTTAAGGCTTTTCCTGGATCTGGGGTTGCCTGCCAGTAAGCCTGTCACAGAAGCTGTGTCTAGGCCCCTAAGCCTGTCATGGTGGCTGTGTGGTCACGCTGTTTTGGGGCCCCTCCACAATAGAAAATACATACATACATACATACATACATACATACATACATACATACATACATACATACAGCAGAAGGACTCATTAATTCCTTTTGTTACCCTGGCGGCTCAATGGAGGGAATGTAAATCAAGAAAAGTGGAATGAGTGAGTGTCCATCTCCCAGAGGCGGAAAAGGGTTCTTGAGCAGCTTCCCGACCACTTCCGCTTCCCTCAAAGGCTCTGCGCCTAGGAACCGACTAGGACCGCTCTGGGCCACCGGGCGGAATTGCGTCCAGTGGCAGCCGGCCAGGCCGTTCCCAGTGCGCAACCCGCGCGCGTCCCTGTGCGCCGGCGTGCGTGGCAGTGGCGTGTGTGGCAGTCGCGCTCTCCGTGATGTGGCTTCCGTAGTAACCGCGCTGCTGGCGGTTTGAGGTCGGCCCATGTCGCCTGTGTCCCGATCCCGCCCTAATGAGGACCCTCTGGGCTCTCCGAAAGGCGGGCGTGGCTCGGGCAGCCCACCGTCGGCGGCGTCCCAGACTCGACGATCCCCTCGGGGAGGCGGTTTCGGCCTCGCCCTCGGCGGGAGCGAGGGGCTCGGGCCTCCCCGGGGTCCAGAGGGGCCCCGCTCAGCGCACGCCGTCAGCCGCCCCCGGTCTGGAGAGCGGCCGCCGCCGCCAGGGATCTGCACGTTTGCCCCTTCGTCTTCCTCTTCCATCTGTGGCGGGCACCGCTACCACCACTATGCGGGAGACCGTTTGTGGGCCGAGGACCAGGAGAAGGAAAAGGAGGAGAGCTATCGGCAGAGGAGGCTGAAGGAGAGAGAGAGGATTGGAGAGCTGGGAGCGCCCGAGGTGTGGGGATTGTCACCCAAGTTTCCTGAGCCAGATTCCGATGAACATACACCACCTGAAGATGAGGTGAAGAATCCGAAGAGCAGCGGCTCAGATTTCACCAATGAAGAAAAAAGGACAAAGACCAGTCACTCGACAAAGAGAAAAAGGAAGAAAAGGCCCTCCAAAAGGAAACGTAGGAAGTATTGTGATAATGACAGCAATTCAGACTCTGACGTTTATTCTAGCTCTGGTGGTGATAAAAACAGAGCTAAAGCCAGGAAGAAAGAGAAGAAAAAGAAACACCGGGCAAAACAACCCAAGAAGAAGAGGAGGACTGAAAAGGAATACAGTGACGTAAGCTGCAAAGCTTTAGAAAGGGAATTGCCAGAAGATGCGTGGATGGAACAGTCGATGAATGCAGATGCCATGGATTTAATAGGCCCAGAAGCACCCGTGATACATACCTCTCAAGATGAGAAACCTTTGAATTATGGCCACGCCCTGCTTCCAGGTGAAGGTGCAGCTATGGCTGAATACGTAAAGGCTGGGAAGCGTATCCCACGGAGGGGTGAAATTGGGTTGACGAGTGAAGAGATTGCCTCATTTGAATGTTCAGGTTACGTCATGAGTGGTAGCAGGCATCGCCGAATGGAGGCTGTGAGACTGCGTAAAGAGAACCAGATTTACAGTGCTGACGAGAAAAGAGCCCTTGCATCCTTTAACCAAGAAGAGAGGCGGAAGAGAGAGAATAAGATCCTAGCCAGTTTTCGAGAAATGGTATACAGAAAGACAAAAGGGAAAGATGACAAGTGAGAACTTGTTTGTTGCAATGCAGGACTTTTAATAACAAAGGTTTTGTATGACAAAATAATAGTAAATGACTTTACCATTTACCAGTGATATTGTACTTACTGTGTAACTAAGTACCCTAGAAAAACACTTTTTGAGATGTCATTAGAAATTTTTACAAACGTTGCAGGAAATAAGTAAAAAGGTGAACGTCACTCCAGTCCCTGATTTACACCCCCCGCCCCCCCCCACCAAGAGCAAAGTGTCTTCTGTATCCTTCCATGGTTTTGTGCATTTACAAGGTGCCTGCTACTAAATGGGAGTGTGCCCCACCCCATCTGCTACTGTGATTTTAGCCCCCTCGCAAGAAGATTTTACCTTTTGGAGTCATTTGTCCCAGGAGGATGAAAAGAACTTGAGCACAATAATACCCAAGAAGGCAAACATTTGGATCTATTTGATTCAGTGGACTGTTTCTGCTGGCTGTAGTTAACAGACTTGGTTAAAGACTGCAGTTTGTAACTGAAAAGCCGGGGAAACTGTTTCCAGCATAATGTTAATCGAACTTAGGACTTTTCTCTATCTTCCTTTTCCACCCCTCCTTTTCTTTAGAGTGGTTTCCCTTATAGAAAAAAAGAGCTGCCAACTCTCTTGAAAGAATATTTCTTTTGAAGAAGTTGGACATTTTCTTACTTTGATACAATGCTATTTCTTCATAGTACAAAGTAGCACCATCAACTGCAGTACATTGTAAAATTAAGATAGTATTGTTCTTCATCTGACCCTAGGCCAGTTTCCCTCTGCTCCCACTTATTGCCAATGGGAAGATCGTGGTTTGGGCCAAAATGGGATGCATATAGGCAAATTACACTGGTATACAAGGCTAATGATAACAATATCCTGGTAATCTGTTAATATGTACTGTTGCTGAAATTATTGATGTAATAGAACTTTCATAACCAGTTTTTTAAAGTGATGTGTTCATAAATTCTGAACATCAGAGCCTAGTTTAGTCTGAAAATAGATACAAAAATATGTATATTGTGTTTATCTGCAATCACTAGCAAGTTGAGGTATTTTCTCCCAGTAGCAGTATCTGAGTTATTTCTGCTCTATGTATATTACTAAATGTTACTGAAAGTTTTATCCATTATTAATTTAAGACAATCATATTGAAGTAAGTTGCTTCACAGTAGTTTAAGATGTCATATTCATTTCCATATTTTTGTGTGTTTCTCATATGTTTCTTCACTGAGTTCTTCTAGTGAACAACTTAGAGCCATCTTTATGTGAAGCGTTTTAAAACAGGATCTGCTGAGACACTCTGGGTTTTCTGCAAATTCTTCATTAACTACAGTTAATGAAGAATGATAGAGGATAGAAGAGCTCACTGGCAGCCTTCACATTTTCCAAAGCACCATCATTTTAAGTCAAGTCCCAACTTCCGGTAGACTATAGTAAACATCTCCCAAAGATTGCTCTGCAGAACTACCTATTCTCACCATTTTAATACCATTTTTGTTTTCCATGTGTTTCGTCACAGTGAGAGAAGTGTGTATCTTGTGTAGTTTCCCAAGGGCCCCACCCTCAGCTACCAGCACCCAGTGAGCACACCATAGGCTGTATAGTCCATGCTTCTTACCACAGTGCCACATTTGTATGGCTTCTGAGATCACTGTCAGGAAAGAATATTTCTGACTTGGTATCCTTAACAATATTTTGCCTTAGTTGGATTAGTGTAGATAACATATCTGCTTAAAATAGTACTGTTGTCTGATGAACAGAATAGCTTACCCTGGGGTCAGTATGGAGGCTACATAGGAGGACATGACTTTCTTAAAATGCCATGTTGGACAGGGAAGATAGACAGCCAATAAATGCCTGCTACAGTTCTGAATTTTAAAATGTGTGTGTTCATAACATGTGCTGGTAGTTTTCAAAGAAAAGCTTGATTTTATCGGCCAAATCCTGATTAAAATGGATGCAAGTTTTATCCATTGGTCAATAGAGAAAAGCTGAAGATCCAAGGTGCTGAAGTCTTCCAAAGAGTAGATTAGGGCCACCTAGAAGGAAAAAACACTTACGGAGATGCAAGGAATGAGATGCTTGCAAAGCATGTGAAGGAAGACCTTGGAGTGAGCTGCCCTTAAGATCTACAATAAGGCTTTTTGTTGTCCATTGGGATGATGATATTTACTGACCCCGATATCTCAGCACTACCCAAACTAACTCATCTCATTTGAGAAACTTCCTTTACAAGGCTCAAAACACTAGTAAGCCCCATAGAATTGACAGCATGGAGAGAGTTCCAGAATCTTGAAGGACAGTATGGTATGGAAGGACACCTTCATTCAGTGTTGTAACTTGCTCCAGGCTGCCCCAAAGGAGGTTGAGGGAAATTAGTGAAAGCTGTTCACATTCCATTTATGGAAACTTTACCTCACTATAAACAGGGGTGAACACTTTTTTTCACTTAACAGTAAATAATGAAAATGTTTTATATCAATAAATATGAATCTAATTTTTAAATGATTTTGTAATTTCCATTGTATGTAAGAGTTTCTGGACATGTGGGACTCTTCTGACTTAATGTCAAGAGAAATGAACTCAAGCCAACAAGACCTGTTGGTTCATGACATGGGTATGAGGAGAGCACTGAAGAAAGTCTGAGCAGGCTGGTGCCTCCGGCAGGGCCAAGGACGGTGGAGGCTTTCAGAAGTGGGTCATGGTCGCTCCTTTTCATCAGCTGTGAGCACCAACCTTGAAAGGTATTTTCTCTGTACAGATATTTATTGGGTAAAGAGGAAAATAGTGCTTTGTGTGTTGTAAGTACCGTAGATAAATCTGTAAGTTAGCCTTAGCCACTGCCACCATGGAATTTATGATCAACTGGGGTCAAACTGGAAAAAGTTAATTGCAAATTGCAGCACACTATGAAAACATATAAGGCTAGAAATCTAAGAAATTGGCTTCCTTGGCCAATTACTAGTGAAAATCTAAATGACACATTTAATCTCCATACTTTTGATCTTTAGGTTAGGGGATACTGCAATGGTGCTTTCTGGGAAGATTGACAGACCAACATCACCACCAGCATTGTGCTTTTCAAAAAGCTTTATGTCTTTGTTTTTCTGGTCAATGAAAGTGGCTTTTCACTGTTAATTTATTTTCCCTCTTCAAGAGTAAGGTAAAGCATCTTTTTCAGTATTTCTGATTTTGTAGTTCTTTTCATATAAAGTATTCACACTAATGTTTGGTCGATTTATTTGGGGAATGTTGACTTCTTATTCATCATAAAAGCTCATCAAGTAATAAAAAGTTAACTTCTTATCAATTGTCTTGCAAATGTATCTGTCACTTTTCTTTTTACTTGGTTTTCTGATCTTTGTCTTTCTCGCTTGAGAAAATAAACCAACTGGGCAACTACCAATTTTTTATTTATTTATTTATTTTGGTTTTTTGAGATAGGGTTTCTCTGTGTAGCTTTGCACCTTTCCTGGAACTCACTTGGTAGCCCAGGCTGGCCTCGAACTCACAGAGATCCGCCTGCCTCTGCCTCCCGAGTGCTGGGATTAAAGGCATGCACCACCACCGCCCAGCCCGCAACTACCACTTCTAAGTGTGTATAACCTACTCACCATGGGATGTTGCCATCATAGAGAGACCAGGCTAAAAAATCTGCCTTCAAAGAAATGTGAAATTTGGTTACATATCACATTTGCCTCAGGGGACTATGATATAAACAGAGAACAGCTTTTTCTTTGAAATGATTTTTTTGAGGAATTATGTAATTGTGGGTTATAGAATAAAAATAGGACAAAATGTCTAACATTTTGATAAATCATTAGAATCACACACACCTTCCCTGAGGCAGAGTTTAATTATATAGCCCAGGCTTACCTGGAGTCTTGAACTCACTCTATACCCCAAGCTTGTAACCAGAGGCTTTTCTCTGTCCTGCCTGTCCTGCCTGTCCTGCAGCCATTTCCAAATAATCACTCAGAGGCTTATGTTAATTGTAAATGCTTGGCTGATGGCTTGGGCTTATTACTAGCTAGCTCTTACATTTAACACATTTATATTAATTTATGTGTCTCCACATTGCCTGTGGCTTACCGGTTCTTTCACATCTTGCTTTTTGGGCAGCTTGCAGCATCTGCTCTGGCTCTGCCCTTCTTCACCTACATCTTCAGTTCGAATGTTCTGCCTTGCCATTGGTCAAACAACTTTATTAACCAATGAGAGCAACAAATATTCACAGCATACAGAAAGACATCCCACACCATATGTAGGCAGAAGTTTCTGTCTTGCCATCAATTCCCAAATACTCAGCAGCTGCTTCCCAAATTACCACACAGAGGTTTATATAAATTTATAAATGTTTGGCTGGTAGCTCCGGCTTATTACAGATAATCTCTTACACCTAAAATAACCCATAATTCTTATCTACGTTTAGCCACATGGCTTGGTACCTTTGTACCTTGGTACAGCATTCTCATCTTGCTTCCTCTGCGTCTGGCTGGTGACTCTCTGCCTTTGTCCTTCTTCTTCCCATAAGTTTGGCTTTCCCACCTAACTTCCTGTCCAGCTACCAGCCAATCAACATTTTATTAAACCAATTCCAGTGACAAATCTTTACAGAGTACAAGAGGATTAGTCCATAGCACAAGCTAGCCTCAAACTCAAGGTGATCCTCCTGCCTCAACCTTAGCTTTTAGAATCAGTTCATCACTCTGACTCAGCCTTAGCTTTTAGAATCAGTTTATCACTCTGCTGATACATGAAGTTGATCAAGTCTCCAGAATTATGCTGAGTTTTAGTCAGTGTGGAGAAACTAAATTAGTGTCACTACTGCTGATTAACTTATAATTTGAAGCATAATTTCTCATAGACCATTCATTATTTTATGAGTTCATAAAAATACAGTATTTCACAAAATATAAAAATCACATAGGGTGACCTAAAACAAGTGTTTTGTGGTAGGAGTGTGTGTTGTGTGTGTGTGTGTGTGTGTGTGTGTGTGTGTGTGTGTGTGTGTGTATTTGATTTGCTTTTTTGAAGCAACGTTTCTCTGTGCATTCCTGGCTCTCCTGGAACTTACTCTAGAGACCAGCCTGGCCTTGAACTCAGAGATCCACCTGCCTCTGTCCCCTGAGTGCTGGGATTAGAGGCATGTGCCACCACAGCCAAGCAATTTTTTTTTCTTTTGATATCTCAAGCATTAGGCTGGAGAAACGGCTCCACGGTTGAGGGCACTAGCTGTTCTTTCAGAGGACATGATTCAGTTCCCAGATCCACATGAATGCTCACAGCTGTCTGTACCCCAGTTCAGGAGACCCAGTGCCATCTTCTGTCCCCTTCAGGCACCAGACACAAACATGGTGCACATACATACATGCAGGCAAACACACACCAAAAAAACCCATTCTTTATGTATCTACATCACAGGGAAAGGTATTTCTGGTCCTTGGCTATAAACAGCTTGTTAAGAATTGGGCCTGGTAAAACATACATGTAATACTAGCACTCAGGAGGCAGAGGGTCAGGACTTCTCAAAAAAACAAACAAGCAAACAAAAACAAAAACAAAAAACAAACAAAAAACCCCACGAATTTGGTAAAATTCTTTCTTGATTTTTTTTTTTACATTTATTTATTTTGTATGTGTATGTACATACAAGTTTTTGTTCTTCCTTCCAGAAGTGGGTTTCAGGGATTGAATTCAGTTCGTCAGGGTTGGCAACAAGTGCCTTTAATCCCACCCCCACCTGCCACGGCCCCCTGAACCATCTTGCTGGCCCAGAGTTGTCAAAATTCTTACCTTAGGCCTGTGGCAGGTAGAACATCGTAACAGGAGAGCCTGCTTTTCCAAACCTGTCCCTGCTGCTTCCCCTAACAAAGCAATTCCAAAGGCTTCTGTACCACATCATCAGGAATACTCACAGCAAGTCTATCCCTCATTACCAATGTTCTGCTAGATTTGCGTGGCGGTGACAGATGCCTAAGGCAGCTTAGGAGTAGGAAAGATTTGTTTTGACTTACTTTCCAAGGTTTCTGGCTTTGGGCCGCTGACAGGCCAGAGCATCATGGCAGAGAACACTTGGCAGAGGTGTGCTCCCTTCATGGCATCCAGGAGACAAAAACAAGTTGAGGTCCTAGTATGTCCTCAAGGGAGTGCCCTTGGTGACCTAGATGTTTCCATTAGGCCCTTCATGAACGTTTTAACACAACCCAATAACACAGGCTGGGAACGAAGCCGTCAGCACATGAGTCTTCGGAGAACAAAAGACAAACCCCTGTATGTTCTAACAAGTTCAGCTGGATTTTTATGTAGGTGCTTTTAATACTTCACCATCAAAAGGGAGCGTGGGTTGACAGTGTATTTATTTTTGCTTTATACAAGACGTGTCCCCTAATTCTTACTTTACTATTTCCTCTTGGTCATAAATGCATACTGAGTTTTACTAAAAATTTTAGCATGAGAGAAAGTCACCCAATTTTATTTCATTTGTATGATGACTTAAAGTTACAGATTTGGTAATGTTTAACTTTGAACTAAATGTATTAGGCTCATTTGTAAGATTTTTACTATTTATGATAATTATGGGTTCCATAATTTTCTGGGTTTTACATGTATTTTTATTTATGTGTATATGTTTGTGTGAATTTATGTCATGTCTGTGTGGGTACTTATGGAGGCTGGAAGAAGGTGTTGGATCCCCTGGAACTGGAATTACAGGCACTTGTGAGCTGGCTTTTGGGAACTGAACTGATCCCTCCCCTTTAAGATGTATTTATTAATATGTATGTTTTTGTGAATATATAGCAACTTTCTTTTTAAAAATTCAGAGTATTGGGGGCTAGGGAAAACAGTCCACTTGATGAAGAGCTCACTGCCCAAGCATGAGAACCTGAGTTCTTACCTAGCAGTGGTGTAGAAAGCCAGACATGGCGGTGTACTTTTGAATCCCAGCACTAAGGAGGCAGATCCCTGAGGCTCACTGGCCAGCCTGCCCGGCTTAATTGGCAAGCCTCAGGACTCGGTTATAGACCCTGTTTCAGAAACCAAAGTAGACAGCTCTTGAGGAACAACATCTAAGGTTGACCTCTGTTCTCAACATGTACACACACACACACACACACACACACACACACACACACATTCAGAATAGTGACTGAAATACTGCTGTATTATAGAAGTTGAGAAGACAGAAAACGTGTGGCTGGCAGTGCAAGGTAGTGCCTGGTAGATTTATTTTTAGCTTTTTGCGAATTCTCCCCCACTGACTTGACTCTTCACATCATGGAAAGGAAGAATGGACTCTGCAACTTGTCCTCTGACCTCCATTTGCATGCTGTGGCTCACATGTGCTGATCTATAACAAGCCAAGTAACACCAAAAACTCCTTGGGATTTGGCTTCCTCTGGAGGAATTCCCTGATTCCTCCAGGTAGTGACTTTGCCATAACCAGCTGAGTTCTTATGATATATTCCTGCGGCCCGCAGCAGTGTAGGACAAGATTAACAGCCATGGGGGTATCACTAAGCCCATACACTCCTTTCCACCTGTCACCTCCTGAATTGAAAAAACTCAGGGCCATCTTACTAGGAAGAGCACACAAGAGGGCTGATTCCCTTAGCTACATTTTGCCCTTCTTACTTTTGCTCTAATTGGGCAGGCATGCAGGCCCTGCTTATCCTCTCAATCCGACTTGAGCAGGCTGGTACTGGATAAGAGCAGAAGAGGAAACTGGATGCCTGCATCAAAACAACCTGGTCAGGACTCTTTCTCTAGCCTCGAAGACAACTGGAATTTAAATCGAAATGGGCAGCAACATTCAGAAAGATATTGGAGATGTATCCTCAAAGGACTTAGACGGGGGTCCCAAATCTGGGACTGAACAGAGTTCTGATGTTACAACAAAAATCCAATGAAGACCAGGTTCTTGAAGCAACTGTATGAATTGTGTCAGAAATTGCCAATATGGATCCTAACCTGCTGGAAATTGTCATGATTGTGAGTATGATCTAGATTTCACAAAGTATCCCTGGTGTTAGAAAGAAATTACAAAAGGTAGGTTCTGGAAGAATGGCGAGGTTCCGACTGAGGTAAATCCTGAGGTCTGAGCATCCGAGGAGCTAAGGGCCAATGGTACAGCGAAGGAATCAGTCTGGCAATTTAAAATTTCTTGCAGTAGGATTTATTAGGTTATTTTCTGAAATCAGACTTATTGGAAATACACCCACACATTGCCAATAGTATCACTAATGGAGAAGGCCCAGTCTCATGAGTGCATTTGTATAGACCTCAAGGCCATTCTTGATGTTTTGCCAACTATACACTCGGCCCTCCTTTCCTAAGGCAGTCTGATGAACCACATTCCCTGAGACGACTCCCATTTTTATTATTGGAATTGGAAGATCCTTTTCATTCTTAAGTGGTAAGACCAGACTCAACAATTTACAACTCTAAATTGTACAGCTGCTAGTACTTTGGGGGATTCGGTGGGGTGACTTAGAATTCAATGATCTTTGGAGAGATTCTGGGTCAAGATGTGCCAATTTCCGTGTGTGTGTGTGTGTGTGTGTGTGTGTGTGTGTGTGTGTGTGTGTACTGATTCCTGCAGGAGGTCAGAAGAACCACTGGATCCTGGGCAGCTGGAGTTACAGGCTGTTGTAAGCTGAGAACCAAACTTGTGAACTGGGTCCTCTAGAAGAGCATCAGAAGCTCTTAACTGCGCGACCATCTATCGAGGATAAGATTTAAAGGCCTAATATTGCAGGGAGGCATGTTACAGCATGCCATTCTGGTAACTAGAAACTAGGAGACTTTAAACCATTTACTTGGACTCTTAGCCTGCAAGGCCCAAATCTGTCAGCAGGCTGAGAAATTATTGGGTTTCCTCCTCCAACCTGGAAAGAGGAGCCTGTTTGGAAATCAGTAACAGACAATGAGACAAATGGAAAAAAACTATTGCAATTCTCAGGCCATTAAAAGTATTCCTAGGCATGGCAGATTACTATAGAATTTGATCCCAAATTTTGATCTCACAGCTAAACCCTTTATGAAGTTTTCAATAGATCCAGGAATATTTGTCGGTTTTTGAACCTTTAAGAAGGGCATTGACATCTGCTCCTGCTGTGAAAATTACAAGCTTGCAAAAGTCTTTTCGGTTATATGTTCATGAAAGAGGTAGAGTCTTATTGGGAGTTCTTACTTTGATGATTGGAGATGAACCTCAAACTGTAGCCTATTTATCAAAGTAAATGAATAATAATGGGGAATGATGGGAAGAAGAGGATGGTAGGGGACTTTGTATTAGACACCATAGGAAGGACTCTGCACTTACACAAAATGGTTTGTTTGTTCTGAGTTAATCTGCACACAAGCCATCTTAATGCCCTGTTTGTTCTGAGTTGACTTTACATTCCATTGGTCTGGAAGACTGTAGAGCTCGTATCTAACACCACGGGACATTAACCAGACTAAAAGCATTGTTGGGTGCCTGGGTTCAGAAGTCAAGCAACGAGGAAGGCGCACATAGAAGTCTTTGGAACTCGGTAGTGAAAAGGTGAGGAATAAAGAATAAGCTTGAGCACTAATAATTAACTTTGTATGCTTCACTAGGAAGCTTCTGGTTTGAGACGGGGTATTAAGGTGACTTCTTTGGAGTGGTGGTATTAAATCCAACCTTCCTGATCACACCAGCCGTTGACTAAAGTCCAACTTAAAGTGTCAATTCCTGCCTCTGTTCGTTGGTGGCTGGAGTTACGGTGCGAGCTTGGTTGTTCCAGTGAGAGATGACGCTGTACGTGAAAAGAGTCCAACGGAATGAATGGCCTGTTTCGTGTAAATGAAATGTTTCAACTAGACCCCGCCAAGGCACCATCGAGTTGAATCGTAGTCCTCCCACTGTCCTAGAGAGGAGCCGGAAGCTACTGGGCTGGAACGCGGAGGGGACATGTGACTGACCCTGCAGCCAGGGCGGGTGGACTAGGGTGATCGGGTGTCTGCGGGGTCAGAACGGCAACCTTGGGACTCTGGAGCGGCGCGCCTGCCAGGTACACAGAAGCCGTCCACACCTCGGAGCGGGGAGAACCAGAAGCGGGTGCGTGGCGGAAGCCCGGGTTCTCGGGCATGGGAGAGGGATGCCGCCGAGGACGTAGTGAGCTCGCAGTTTGTTGTCGAGACAGTTTCGTACTTACCCTGGAACACACTATGTAGCTTAAGCTGACCTCAGACTCCTGGATATCCTCCTGCCTCAGCATCCCGAGCGCCGGGATTACAAACGTGAGCCAACACGCCTGGCTTCCGTTGGTTTTATTTTTGTTGTGGTTTTGTTTTGAGAGCGTTTCGTGAAGCCCAAATTGGCGTCACTCCAGTGGTGGAGGACAGCCTTGATTTGAACGCCTGTTTCTCCTTCTTCCACCTCCAAACGCTGAGCTCATAGGCCGGCGCTCCCACACATGGTTGAAATGGTGCATGTTAAGTAGTTTCCACTGTAAGTAACCAGAGTGTTTGAGTCGATAATCTGAGGAAGATGGATGGACGCAGGTGGCTTTAAGAGGCATGCGCGAGAGAACGGCGAGCACAGAGGCCCGGAAACGAGAGCTTGTTTGTCTTATTTAGGGAATTACAAGGTCACCACAGTGTTTCGAGTACAGTAAGATTGCCAGAAAGAATAAGTGTGTGGAAAAAGAAAAAGTGGGCATTTTGTTGTGTGAGAAAGTTGGTCTTGGGGTGAAAGACATAGTATGACATGTTTTAAAGCGTTTATAATTGGAAATTCATAATAGGAATAGATGGGAAGGCGAGCAGAAATGAAATCAAGAATAATTCAAAGTTGGGTGCAATTAAAAACCTGCATCTGAGCATGGTAGCTAATTTCTATACTACTAGCACTTGGGATACTGAGGCAGGAGGATTGCCTTTAGTGGCTACAGAGGGAGGCCCTTGGAAGGAAGAGGAGAATTGGCAGGAATTCTGGTGGGCAGTGAAGACTGACTGTTGTGGTGGTTGTGGGTAGGCAGAGCCCACAGCATTCACTTCTGGATCAGATGCACACCAGCAAGAGAGAAGGGGAAAATAAATTCAAATTTTTGGGTCTGTGGATTAAAAACAATTTTTTTGGACAAAAGATCTAAAGTTCAGCTTTAAGACCTTATGTAAATTCTTCTCTCCATGTCAAGTTTCCTCTGTAGTATATGGTTAAAAGTAGTTGGGTTTTTTGTTTGTTTGTTTTTGTTTTTTCGAGACAGGGTTTCTCTGTGTAGCTTTGCGCTTTTCCTGGAGCTCACTTGGTAGCCCAGGCTGGCCTCGAACTCACAGAGATCCGCCTGGCTCTGCCTCCCAAGTGCTGGGATTAAAAGCGTGGGCCACCACCACCCGACTAAAAGTAGTTCTTAATAGGCTTCTGTGGAGATAGAATTAACAAGTGAAGAGCAGGTGGAGCACCTCTGTTGGACTGTTTATTATGCTGGGACATGAGGCATGAGTGGTCATTAGTAAGAAGAAAAAAATGGAAGGGGTTTTCCATTAAGAGTGAGATTTATATTATAGCCGAGTGGAGGTGGCGCACGCCTTTAATCCCAGCACTTGGGAGACAAGAGGCAGGTGGATCTCTGAGTTCAAGGCCAGCCTGGTTTACAGAGCGAGAGGCGCAAAGCTACACAGAGAAACCCTATCTCGAGAAACCAAAAAAAAAAAAAAAAAGTGAGATTTATGTCAGGCGGTGGTGGCGCACGCCTTTAATCCCAGCACTCGGGAGGCAGAGCCAGGCGGATCTCTTGAGTTCGAGGCCAGCCTGGGCTACAAAGTGAGTTCCAGGAAAGGTGCAAAACTACACAGAGAAACCCTGTCTTGAAAAACCAACCAAACAAACAAACAAAAAAGAGTGAGATTTATAAGGACCCAGGAAGAACAAACAAACCAAAGTATTGGAGAAACTGAGAGTAGTTCGTTAAAGCATAAGAAAAGTTTTGAGCGTATGAAATGTTTTCAACTTGATCTTAGTGGTGACGGCCAGTCATTATGTGCAACAGGCACGATGGAGATATGATTCATTTCCTCCCTAGGAAGATCACAAGTGCAGTGTGGGAAATAGGTTGGTGTCAGGAAGACCGTTCAGAGCAGTGGGTCTCAACCTTCCTAATGCTGCACCCCTTGAATACAGTTCCTCATGTTGTGGTGACCCCCAACCACAAAAGTATTTTAAGTGCTACTTTGTGACTGTAGTTTCACTACTGTTATTAATTGCAATGTAAATATTTTGGAGATAGAGGTTTGCCAAAGGGGTCATGACCCATAGGTTGAGGATTGCTGGGTTAGAGTCTTCCAAGTAGAGCATGTCATCAAGAAACATGTGTTTTCTTGAACACAAGAAGGATGTATTTATTTGAATGATATGAAGCTGTGGAATCGAAAGAACTGGGGCTGCTGGAGAGATGGCTCAGCAGTTAAGAGCACTAGCCAATCTTCTAGAAGACCCAGATTCAAATCCCAGTGCCCACGTGGCAGCTCAGCCATGGGTAATTCCAGTTTCAAGAGATGTACACCCTCTTCTGGCTCTCTTGGGGCACACATGCATGCAGACAAAACACCTATACACATAATTTTTTAAAGGAACTTGATTAATTCTATACATACAGTATGAAAGGAGGAGGAGGGAATGGACCGTTTTCTGGCTTAAATGTCAAAAGTAGATGAACCCTCCCAAAGACCGGTTAAACCACTGCGTATTGTGTTGTTATGTTTAACCACATTTTTAATACAATTATTTATCTATTTAATACATTAACCCAATTATTATAATTAATCTAATTACTAATCACATATTTAATCTGATTAATTAAGAGTCACCGTTAATTTATGTGTTATGCCTGTACTAGAGTTCTTAGTGCCTTTAAATTGTCTATATATGTCTGGGCATGTGCACTGAGTACAGTTGTCCTTGGGAGCCAGAAAGGTATTCAGATCTCCTGGTGTTGAAGTTGCCAGTATTGTGAGCCACCCAGCAAGGGTTCAGGGACTGACCCTCAATGGTACCCTCTGTGAGCCATCTCTTCAGCCCCTTTATTAGAGTTATTTAAAGAAATGGGACCAAATTTTATATTAATTTTGGTCAGTAGATGTCTAAAATGAGACTTATTTTAAAAAGTGAAAGTAGAAGGGGGCTATTGGGGAACAGGATCATTGGGGGGGGGCAGTTAATCAAAATACATGTGTTTGACATGCCCTGATGAGATCCTTTGTTGTGCATAGTTAACCAATGCTCATTTTAAAAAGAACAGGAAAAAAGTCAAAGATTTATTACAAAGGTTACCTCATGATTATGGCAGCTATCAAGTTCTAAGATCTTCAGGAGGAATTAAGCTAACAACAAACTAGCAAATGATTTCATTTTAGTGTACACTGAAGACCTCTGAACCCCCAAAACTGATTATTTAGTTCAGATCTGAAGACCAGAGACTTTGGACCCAGAGGAACCGAAGTCTCAGTCCAGAGCTGAAGGCAGAAGGAAAACACTGGTATCTGCGTTTCAAAGCTGTTAGAGAGGAAGTCTTATTCCCTTACTTGGAGAGGATCAGTCTTTCTGTTCTCAGACCTTCAGCTGATCGGGCGAGGCCCACTACATTATGAAGGACAATCTGTTTTACTCAGCCCACAGTCTATTAATTTAAATATTAAATCTCATGCCAAAACACAGAAACATCCACAATAATGTTTGACCAAATATCTTCACACCATGTGTCCCAGAATTGACATATAAACTAGCCGCAATAGCAAACCATATTTTATGGCTAATAATCATCACTTTCTTGGACTTTTTCAAACCTCTACTGATAGGACAGTAGCCTCTCACATCCTTGTTATTTGAGAGGTTGAAATAGAGAGCCTCAGGCACATGAGGCTACATTGAGTAACATAACCAGACTATATCAGAAACATACAAAAGACGATTACTAGTAGTGGCTTTTACATTTAATCACGTATTAATGCAGGATCCCGTTATGTAGCCTAGGTTGGCCTCAAAACGTGTAAGCCTTCTTGCCTCAGCCTCTGGAGTGTTTGAATATAGGCCTGAAGTACCACCTCTGGTTTTAGATGTTTGGTGTTTTGTTTTTAATATAAGCACCAATTCTATATGTTCCCTTTAGTTATATCTCCTTAACCTAGGCAATGATATCCTAGCATCTGCTTTTTGTGTGGGGGAAATTGGATCCATGCCTATTGTAGATGAACTAGAGTTCTGGATTTCTCAGAAAGTTTCCTCAGTAACTTCATGATAAATAATATTTATTAAAGTGTTCTCTAGGTGATAGGATATTTGGTGTTGTATCCTATCACCTTACTATTGATGCTGCTAAGTTTGATCATGTGTTTACCTTTGCAGCTGCCAGAAACCTTTATTTTCCCTTCATGAATGTACAGTGTGGTGGTTAACACAGAGAACATTCTGTTCTTCCCTCTTTTACCACAGTGGTTTTAGCATTCATTTGTGCTTCTCAACTGAAGCGTTTATTTTGAGATTTTAAAAGTGGTGATTTTTCAAGCCAGGCCTTGGTGGTGCTTGCCTTTAATCCCAGCAATGGGGAGGCAGAAGCAGGCGGATCTCTGAGTTCGAGGCCAGCCTGGTCTATAGAGGAGTTCCAGGACAGCCTCCACAGCTACACAGAGAAACCTGTCTTGAAAAACAAACAAACAAAAACTGGTAGTTTTTCAGATTTCTTACTATTGCTAGGCTGTATGGCAACCTATAAAAGTTTTTTCACTTTGTTTATGTACACTTAGAAATAGCTGTTTTAGAGAAAACAACCTAAGGAAAGATCACTTGTTGCTGTTATTACTACTAGCACTGCTGTTTCTGTGACTCTTGTGTTCTTAGGAGTCCCTCAGGATACGGTGGAGAAAGTTCTCCAAAACAAAGTGCCTGAATTCAGCAAGGGATGGCACTGGCCTTGGTGAGTGTGTATCCATGTGCATTCTTCTTCTTTTTTTTTTAAAGTTCTTTGAGATTTTCAACAACATGTTCTGATCATATTCTATTCCCAAACATACCTCTTCCCAGATCCACCCTAGCAAGCGTGCATACTCTTTGGCTCCCCTGGGTCTGAAGGAGGAGCTTCAGGTAATGAGGGGATCACTTCTGTTCATGGAATCAGAGGGCTGACCTTGGGGGTCCTAACAGACTAAATTTAGTGACTTACCACTCAGTCCAATGAGGGAGGTGAGTGGAAGTGAAATAAGAAAGGAATTTATTACTTAGCATGTCCATATTGTAAAGCAACAGGAAGAGAGTGTCCTAAGCCCTGTCTTAGGGCCCTGACAGGAACTCGAGGGTAAATGGGAAAAGGACAGAAGCTGACAGGAAGTGGGGCAAACAGCATACATAGATAGTCCTTGCCAATCTGACTTGGACAAATGGATCAGTCGTTATTTCATGCTGGTTCTGTAAGGTCCTGATAGCTCCAGCGAAGTGGTTACTGCTGAGGCAGCCAATGCTGGTACCTGTGGATCCCATCATGGGTGATCTATCTGCAAAGTTCTTGGTCTCTTGAAAATAACTTAGTTATTCTTACCTTGGTGACATTAGCCTTAAAGGGGGACTAGAATTGTGATTTAGGACTTTAATCCCAGCACTCAGTGGCAGGTAGATTTTTGTGAGGCCAGCCTGATTTACATACCAAATTCCAGGCCAGCCAGAGAGCTGCATAGTGAGGTCTTGTTTCAAAAAGAAAAAAACGAGGAGTGGGGGTACTAGCAAGGCTGGATAAATGAGGAGCTATCAAGCTTTGTTTGCCAGTTGTCAGAGAGACACTCCTTAAATGATTATCTGCAGAGCCGAGTAGAAATCTGACTCAGTTTAAGTTTAAGGTCGCAAAAGAGATTATAGTTGCAGATCCAAGTCTGTGATTTGAGCCACTGTTAAAACTACTGTGCTTGGGAACAGGGATTCAGAGTTCAAGGAAACAGAAAAGGCCTTGGGCAGGAGCCATTGAGCAAACAGTTCAGGCAGCTGCGCTATGAGGAAAGCACTGGACCTCGAGAGGTTTTACGCCGACTCAGGGAGCTCTGCAGACAGTGGCTGCAGCCTGAGACCCGCAGCAAGGAGCAGATCCTGGAGCTGCTGGTGCTGGAGCAGTTCCTGACCATCCTGCCAAGAGAGCTGCTGGTCCGGGTGCTCGAGCACCACCCAGAGACTGGGGAGGACCTGGTGGGAATACTGGAAGATTTGCAGCGAGACCGTGGAGAAGCAGGACAACAGAAGGTAAGGGGTATAGGTGTCCTTCTGCAGGAAAGTAAGAAGTGAGCCCCCAGGTCACAAAGGTGGACATGAGCACAGCAGTGGGAGGGCACTGCTCACTGCTGGTCATTCAGCCTCACCTCACCCTTCCGTCCCCTGGTGTGAGGAGGCTCTCCATTCCTCTGCCTCTGTAAAGTTCCTCTTTGTTCTCCTTTCTAATACTGAGATAGCTTCTTGTAAACCAGTTTCCTAATTATCTGTACTTATCTCTAGGACCCAACCCAAGGAAACAGACAGACTGTGCTGGTCCTGCCTGAGCGGGAGGTGCGGAAGCCTGAGCCTGAGGTTCGGGCGCCTGAGTGGGAGGTGAAGAAGCCTGAGCAGGAGGTGCAGAAGTCTGAGCAGGAGGTGCGGAAGCCTGAGCAGGAGGTGCAGAAGCCTGAGCAGGAGGTGCAGAAGCCTGAGCGTGAGGTGCGGACGCCTGAGCGGGAGGTGAAGAAGCCTGAGCGGGAGGTGCGGAAGCCTGAGAAGGACAAGGGTAAGAACTAAATGGAATTCTTTTGCATTTGAGTTAGGGGAGGCCATGCAGTGCCCTCTGCCTTGACACTCCTAGCTTTTTGTGTTTTGATTTTATCAGATCTGTTGTGGAATAATTTATATACACAGTCCACACCGTAGCCTCGCTAGTCAGTGAGTTGTTTTGTATATACAATAAACCTAGTCAGTACCACAGTCAAGATTTAAAAGATGAACCACAATTTAAATAAACAGCATGCCAAGGAGAAGTGGACCTGGACCTCCCTTCTTTTCTTATCCAAGGCACAGAAAGAAGCTCAGGCACAAGTTTCCTCATTCATTGTCTTATCTCTTGCACATCACTATAAATGGAAGTGGTAAGGGTGGTGACTCAGCCTAGTGTTTGTTTGTTTGTTTGTTGTTGTTGTTTTGGTTTGTTTTGGGTTCTCCTTTGCTGCTGTTCTGTTCCTTATATTTTTCTCTGTAGACCCTTGTCTCTCTCCCTCCCCTACTTAGTGTCCTTTTTTTCTTTTGTGGAGATAGGGTCTTCTTCCTCTGTAGCCAAGTTGATAGTTGATCGCAACTGCAACTATGTAGACCAGGCTAGCCTTGAAATCTCCGAAGTGTCTTCTTGATACTTCCACTAAGTTACCCTCTGTTCTTTTCTGTTGCTTAAATACAAATGTATGTTTCCCCCTTCCTGAAAACTCATAGTGAATTGGGTAATGCTCTTCTGTTTTTTCACATGAAAAACTGTGACCATGGTGGGAAGAGGAACAAAGAGATGCAGCTCACCCCCCAACTTCAAAAACAAGTTGTCCCCTGCCTCCCATTCATAGGTATTTCCATTGTGCCCCATTTCATTTCCTGTTTTCTCCTTCTAGTTTCTCTCTCTTCTGGGTCTCCCCTGCCTCATCCCTTCTGTTCCCTGCTTTTCCAAGTCCCCTCCTTGCTCCCTTTATCCTTCCTCTATCTGGTCAGTGTCCCACGTGTGCTCTCTGTTACATTATGTTATTATAGTTTCTGCCTGGCTTCTCTTTGTCTTTCCATAGTTAAAGGGCAGGGTTTTGTATTGTGCTCTGAATCTGTTACAGCCCCTAACCTTGAGTAAACAGTATCTATTGATGATTGGCTATTCTTATTTTTAAAGCTGACCTCTGCTGTCTTCTCTGTTCAGTATTTTAGAAAAACTTGCAGTATATGAATAGGTTAAGGAACCTCTGTTCCCCTCTTGGAGGGCAATACTTCATATTTCAACAACATGATGTTTTTGCAAATTCATTATTCTCAGGGTCTTGTGGCCCAGGTGCTATTGATTTATTGAGAAGGACTTAAATTACTTTTCTAAGATTACATTTAACTCAGTGATAAATTGTCACTATGCCAACACATTTTCATTTTTCAAAGTATCATCCCTTTTTAATGTGATGGTCCTCGGGTGACCTAGTTTTATGCTTTTTGTTCCCCATGTGACAAATTGTGATCAGGAATGTACAGTCATGCTTAGTAGCTTCTGTGTGTGTGATGTATATCACATAATAAAACTTAGAACATTTAAAATAAATTGCCTCCTACCACGACCCCTATGCTTCCATCAAGGCAGTCATGGTTAACAATTTTTTGGATGTCAAGCTTGGTATGTTGACACCTGACTAATCTCCGGACTTGAGAGGCTAAGGGAATAGGGTTTATGTTAGGCCAGGTTATTCTGCATATTGAAACCTTACCTCAAGAAAAAACAAAAATCAAAACCACATTTTCTTATAAATCATCCCATATATATTTTAAATAATCATAAGCAAGCAATTTTTTTAAACTTTGTAGGGATTAAAGAGAAGGCTCAGCTGTTAAGAGCACTGGCTGCTTTAGCAGAGACTGGTTTCAGTTCTCAGCACCCACATGTCCACTCGAAACGTTCTGTAACTCCAGTTCCAGGGAACTGGGCACCCTTTTAGGGTCTCCATGGGCACTGCATGCATGTGGTACACGTGCAGGCAAGACACTCATACACATAAAAGTTTTTCTTTTAATCCTTTTAAATTTGTACACATGGTTTGACTTAAATATTTCTTCCTATTTGCAGATTCCTTTTCCTGAACATGAAAAATTAAATAAGTGGTGATGTATATATATATTTAATGTTTCAGGTAAGGAAACAAGGAATGGGAGTGGGAAGCTTGTTATAGTGACAGACCATTGTGGAAGAATCAAATCATCTTGTACAACATCTAAACCCATGGAGGCCCACAGTGAGAACTTGCACTTCAAAAAGCAACCAACCATGCCCAAGGAGAAAACTAGCAGCCAATGCTTGGAAACTAAGGAGGGACTTGTCCAGCACTCAGCCCTGACTGAACATGAAAGGGCACATGCAGGAGAAAAGTCTCGTGAATCTGTAGTGTGTCAGAGTTCTGTTCCTACTGAGCAACAGGAAGTCCTCTCTAAAGAGAAAGGTCACCCCTGCCATGAGTGTGGGAAAGTCTTTCAGAGGAGTTCACACCTCATCAGACATCAGAAAATCCATCTTGGTGAGAAGCCTTTCAAGTGCAAAGAGTGTGGGAAAGTCTTCAGCCAGAATGCAGGCCTTTTGGAGCATCTCAGAATCCACACTGGAGAAAGACCCTATCTGTGTATCCATTGTGGAAAGAACTTCAGAAGAAGCTCTCATCTTAATCGACACCAAAAAATCCACAGTCAGGAGGAGCCCCGTCAGTGCAAGGAGTGTGGGAAAACCTTTAGTAAGGCCCTGCTCCTCACCCACCATCAGAGAATCCACGGCCGTGCCAAAAGACATTATTGTAACGAGTGTGGGAAAGGCTTCAGTTTGACTTCCGACCTTATTCGACATCACAGGATTCACACTGGAGAAAAACCTTTCAAGTGTAAAGTGTGTCAGAAAGCCTTCCGTCTAAACTCACATCTAGACCAGCATGTCAGAATCCACAATGAAGAAAAACCCTACCAATGTAGTGAATGCAAAGAAGCCTTCAGGCAGAAGTCAGGTCTCTTTCAGCATCAGAGACATCACCACAAGAGCAAACTGGCTTGACGAGGTTCTCTGTTTGAGATATCGGAACGTTACATTGACAAGCAAACAGTGCTTTTTAAAAAGTCACCTTGGCATCAGAGTTCTTGGAGGCCAAATTGGAAGCCATTTGCCTCCATTGTTTTTCTCTCCTTTGTTTTAAAGCCATAATGAGACTATAATAATTTCACTTTAGGTGGTGGGATCAGAGTTAAACAATTCTTCACTAGAAGACTTCTCAGAGCTTTTAATGTGATAAGTACATGATTATTTATTTCTAAGTAATAGCCTCATGTATGAATGAAATCTTTGAAATCAGCAAGTCAAGTGCCTACAGATTTATATAGAATGAGAGCAAGCTGATTATTTTTGCAAGTACTATAGCAGCAGGCTCCTGTAAAATAAAACTAATGAGGGTGGGGGATGGTTCAGTGGTTAAACCAGTTGCTATGCAAGTATAAGGACAATATTTTGGATCCCCAGCCCCCATGCAGAAGTCAAATGGGTATAAGTCAAATGGGTATGGTGGCCCGCATGTGGTCCTACCCCTCAGGAGGCAGAATGGAATCTTTAGAGCAAGTGGATTAGCCAGACTAGCGTTATCAACAAACATGGATTCAGGTGGGAGAATTTGGAGAGCAGTTGGTGGAATGATCAAGGAAGACTCCTGATATTAATCCAATTGCACGTGCACCCACACACATGTCTACCCCACACATGCACACTACACACACACACACACACACACACACACACACACACACACACACACACACGAAAAAACAAAACCCCAAGGGCTGGAGTAGTGACTCGGCAGCTAACACTGCCTGCTCTTGCAGAGGATCCATCCGTTTGCAGTTCACAACCATCTGTAACTCCAGTTCGGGGCATCTGATGCCCTCTTCTGGCCTCCTGGGACTCCTGTACACAAATGGTCCACATAAACTCACACAGATGCACACATACACAAATAAAAAAAATGGTTAAAAAAAATTAAGCCCAAAATAAATCTAATAATGCTTGGAAATAGACGTTCTCAAAAGTCTAACATAGGTTAACTAAACGTTTTCCTACTGGTTTCACCCACACACTGACCTTGTATCCACTTTACCCATGAACCATCAGTGAGTGCCCTTCAGAAAGCAAAGATAGTTTTTTTTTTTTGTTGTTTTGTTTTGTTTTGTTTTGTTTTGTTTGCTGTTTAACTATGGAGCCTGCCCCTCCTCGGTTGGCTCCTATCATTTTACATTTCCTACCTATTTTAACCACAGTGTCACACTGTTAAAGTTATAAATCAAAGTTTTACGTGAACTATGCAGGAGACTGAGTCATTTGAGTGACCTGTGTTGAATTAATCTAAACAGCAACTTTCTTGCTTGGCAGTTTCTAGTGCCATTTACAGTGACTATTTGAAAAACACTTTTTAATGAATGTCCCATGGGGGAAAATGACTTTTTCCCTTTGATACCAATGATGACATTTTAAATGATATTTATTTTGAAATAATTTTGACCATTAAGATCATCTTGGAGAGATGATTGTGGTCATTGTGTCATTGACTGTCTTGCTAGGGATGAAAAGTGAGCTTGGAGGAGTCTTCCCAGGCACATTACCAGAATGGTAGACTTGCTTCTGGGTTGGGAATAGCACAGGGTATAGTTCTCCAAACTCTCCTTCGTAAGTTATGCCACTCTGGGAAGAAAAGTGGACCCCTGTAGTGAGTGATTCCAGCTTGGGGTCATACACTTGTCCAACAGAGAAAGCTGGAGTCAGTCAAAGACTGATCCATGGTATCACTACTGTCTGAGTCTCTGGCCTTTCAGCCCCGTCATCATAGTCACGCATCAGTTTTTAAGGCCATGTGATGGCTGAAGTTGCAACTGTCATGGAAAGTGTGGACAGAAGAAGGTTAAAAAGAGGCTCCTGGTTAAGTCGGCCATGTTGAGCAGCTTTCCCCAAATTTGATTAGCATGTATATCTTAGGCCAAAACTTTGGCAAAGGAAGCAGGCGAAGGTCTTGTTTTGTGCAGAGCTAAAACTGTGGCTGAAGGGATAAAAGGGAAGGTAGATGTCAGAACCGCACCTGCCAGTCCCTGGCCTGTTCCCTCCACTTAGATCTGGCTGGTAGCAAGCTGACTAGAAGCGCAGCACCGTTTTCTATGGGGAGACCAGATGTGTGAGCAGTAGATGCGGCTCTTTGAAACACTGAAAACCTTCATGCAAAGTCAGTCCTGCTGCCTATAAGCTAAGAAACCTAGTTTTTCTTCTGCCTTTACAAGAAAATTAAGTTGAGGTCATGGGTACTTTTCCCAAATAATTTGAGGGCTATACTGAGATCAGTGCCTAAACACTTAGCTCTGTGTTAAAATTTAAAAAAAAAAAAAAGATTCTTTTCAGTTTAATGAGGAAGCATATAGATGTCTTGTTCTTATGGAAAAATTTAAAATCTGAAGCCCTGTATACTCTGAATTACTTGGATATTTGGTCTAGGCTTTCTCATATTTGGTCAGGAATTTCTCTTTGGGTAGTATCTGTCCCTTTAATATCCAAATACAGAGTGAAGTAGAAGACTGGTTGTCGCCACCCACTCAGTTCTCCCATTTATAGAAGATAAATGCAGTTATATGGCTTACCACTACAGAAAGAATATAAGCAAATAAAAATAGGAGGAAGTTGCCAGGCAATGGCGGCAGCGGTGGTGGCGCCCGCCTTTAATCCCAGGAGGCAGAGCCAGGCGGATCTCTGAGTTCAGGGCCAGCCTGGGGTACAGACTGAGTTCCAGGAAAGGCGCCAAAGCTACACAAAGAAACCCTGTCTCAAAAAACCAAAAAAAAAAAAAAAAAAAGTAACTGGTTGTCTACATCATATCTTCATAAATTCTTAATTAGCTTATCTTTACTTCTGCCTCAGCCCCTCCCCCAACTCTGGGATTAAAGGTGTTCACCATCATGCCCAGCACTTGTGATAGAAGATAGATTTGTGATAGAAGTTTATATTGTATTTTTTTAGTAATTTTTAAAGATATATATCTTTTTTAAATAATATGGTGTGGGGGGTGTCCAAGTAGGCCAGAGTTGTTAGATCTCCCTGGGAGCTGGATTTATAGGCAATGAGCTACCCAATGTGGGTGTTGGGAATTGAACTCTGTATGTTTTGCTAAGTCATCTCTCCAGCCCTATAACAATATAGTAATATAATACAACCAGAACACAGCCTGGAAGCTGACATTGTGTTGCATAGGAGACTGAAGCAGGGGGATCACAAGTTCAAATATAGCCTGAGCTACTTGTTAAGACCCTGTCTCAAGACAGACGCTAAGGATGTATCTCAGTGGTAGGGCGTTTGTGCAGCATGTGTATGGGCCTGGCTTAGGTCCCCAGCACCACCAAGTTAAGTCTTAGCATATGACGAATCTCCTTGATGTTTAACTCTTACATCCATACAAAAACCTGCATGTAGGTATTTATAACACTTGTCATTCCTCAACCTCAGAAGAAAGCTAGCTATCCTTCAGTAAATAGAGCCTATTTTAGAACATGCTTTCTGTGTCTATTGTTGAACATCGTTTACATGCCGATCAGTCATTGATCACTGGTTGTGTGAAAGTGATGGTCTTCTTCTGGCTTTTCTATTAACATCTTCTATTCCTAAACAGCATGGCCCTTAAAACTTAGAGAACTATCAAAATTTTAAATGTATATTACTTTTTGTCAGTTTGTGTGTTGTATTTACACAACAAATATATTTAAAACACTGTAAAAACATAATTTAATTATTGATAGTATAAAGAATACTTTCTTATCGAAATGGGAATGTTGACAGTACTGTGAAGAGTCTATAAAGAGTTTAAAGTTTCAAAGTCATTTTTAATAAAATTAAGCTTTAAAAAGAATGTAAAGATTTTTGAATGGTGTTTCCTATAGCATTACTTATAAAGAATATAACCTAAGCCTACGTTAATGAGGATATAGTAAGTATATATTGTAGCCGATACAATGGAATACCGTTGTTGTGATGTCTATAAACTAAGCTTATGGGGCTGGGAGAGGCTCAGTTGGTCAAACGTCTGCCACACAAACATTTGAACCTGAGTTCAGATTCCCAGAACCCATGTAGAAAGGTAGAGATGGTAATGCACAGCTACAATCGCTCTGGGGTGTGGAGATCCCTGGAGCTTTCTGGCCAGCCTGTGAAGCTGCATCGGAGTTCCAGATTCGGTGAGAGACCTTGTCTGAAAAATAAGGTGAAAAGTCGAGGCTTCTGGCCTCCACACCCACGTGTGCAAGCTCATGAGAAGGCATACAAAACACTATTTTTTAAGAAGCTGCTATGGAGAAATTCCACACTATCTCAGAAAAAAACTCAAGTGCACAATTACATTGTGATTTCCATAAGTGCTTCAAACGCTAATATACTGTGAACAACACGTTTCAAGGGGTGTCCTGAAAATTTATAAAACAGGGAGGCTGTGGAAATGGGTCTGCGAGTGTCTAACAGGTAACCCGAGTTCAATCCCTAGGACCTACGTAACAAAAGAAGAACCGACTCTAGGTTGTCCTCTGACCTCCACACGACCCCCAATTCGAACACCCACATAGGAAATAAATGTAAATATGGATAATTCTCGAATTCACGCTACCTGGGTTTTTGTCACCCATATAAAATCTGTATATTTACTTATCCGGCTCGCCGCGCAAGGCCTGGTAAAGGCCGACCTGGCGGCTGTCTCTATGGATGCCAGTCTGGGGAAGAAACTCCTTCTCTTGGGTGCTGGGGACTGAACCCAGTAAGTTCGTCAAGCAAGAGCTCTCCCACTGGCGCATCCCACAGGTTTGGGGTTGAAATGATTTATTACGCGTGATTGAGCGATTTGGAACCACCAGGAGAGGCTAGCTCCACCGGAGCACCAGAGACTGGGACCGTGCTCCTGAGGTGCACAGCGGCAGCCGGAAGTTGCCTCTGGGTCTCCAGCTCCGTCTACAGGAAGTGCCCCCTCGGTGCCCCGCTCCAGCTGCAGGAAGTGCCCCCTGTCCCTCATCCCGCTGAACTGCACCGTCGCCGGCTCTGCTAACAGCAGGCACCACCAGGCTGTGGCGCTCTGGCCTCCTGGCTCCGGTAGCAGCCTTTCCTGAGCTCGGCACATCCTCGTTGCACACCTTCCCTAAACTTTTGAGCAGCAAATAGACACACTTAACTGCTGGGCGCTAGGCGCTGGCTTATGTGTCTTGGCATAGATTGGGCACGCTAGAGCCCTGGCTATTGCACCCCAGGCACATCTATTACATTCGTCAAGAAGTCCATCAGTCTTTGTGGGTACCAGGTAGGGGCTGCGTTTGAAGAGTCTATGCAGAGGACTGCGAGGGGCAGGGATGGCTGTGCAGTGATCTGTAATAGAACCCGGAGAACCCGTGTGGCTGAGTTTTCCCCATCCCTACATTAGGTTTGAGGGTGACCCAGAAAGATTATGCACGTACAGAGTAGGTCGCATGCCAGTGGGAATTCACATTGGAAGGATGGCCCACTACAAAGCGGGGAGGGAAGAGGTCAGAGCGTGGTGAATGAGGAACTGGGAAGACCATGGTTTTCTTGTAGGTGGGAACTAACTTCTTTTATTCCAGGATTAACTTTACAAGTGGAAAATAATTAGGAGCTTAATATAATTGGTGGTAAACTAAAAGTAAGACGCAGGTAAAATCGGATTCTGGGAGTTTGAAGTTAGTTCAAGGAAAAGTGTTTGAAACTCGGTGGTGGTGGTGGTGGCGGCGGCGGCGGCGGCGGCGGCGGCGGCGGCGGCGGTGGTGGTGGAGGCGTCTCTCTCTCTTCTACCCACCCCATCCCAAACCCGTGTTTAATGGCAGTCTGTAGGAAGAAACGATTTTTCACTCCTCTCTCACACTACAACAGTGTGAAACGCTCCTGTGACCTCAAAAGGTCATAGAGATTTGTCCCCACCAAGCACAAGCAATTGTTTGCTGAACACCATTCGATGTCCCCTAAGTCAGTGCAGATGGATGGATCCTATATGTTGAAGCTCAAGTATACAAGACATAAGACTGGTTCCCATTTTCAACATCAGTTGTAAGCTCCAGTTTATTTTACCTGTGCTTCTGACCCACTGGCTGGAAAGCAGGGTTTTTACTACCCCTCCCAGAGCTCTCACAGAACTCAGGAAACGTTCTTACTGGTGTGTTATAAAGTATATTGCAAAGGATACAGATGAAGCAGAAAGTGTCTGAGTGTTGCCTAGGATAAGGTTAAGGGGTGTGGTGCTTCCATGCCCTCTGTGGAGGGGTCAACCTCCAACTGTCTGGAAGCTCCACAAATCCTGCTTGTTTGGTTTTTGATGGAGACTTTATAATATTGGCATGATTAATTACATAATTATTCAGTTTAACTTACAGCTTATCCCACCCAAAGAATTTTAGGAGTTATGTGCAAGAACACAGTAAATAACAAACGTATTTCACACTAACACCCAAGTCATGTTGAAGTATGGTCAAAAGTGTGCTTTAGGAAATATTAATCCAATGATGGGAGGTCAGAAGTAAGAAACAAAATGATCGTAATAGTGGATAAAAACGGTAACTAAAGGAACGGAAGGAAGGGATAGCTGTGGGAGGCATTTTGTAGAAATAATTAGCTGAACTCGATAGTTATATGGGACCTGATGTTAAGCCTGAATACATGGGAAGTGCTGACGTCCATAGAAACGGAGAAATATATAATGAACACCACTCTGAGGGGACTCTGGTTTCCTTTCGATGTGTGATGAAATGTTGGTGCAGGACAGGCGTGAAGCTGGAGGCGTCCTGCTAGCCCGGGAAGATGTGGGTCTGGAGTCAAAAGGCAAGTTGGAGCCAGTAAAGGATGCACATGTCCTTGAAACAGGTATGCTGAAATTGAGGTCACCAAAGGAGAAAGTGAGATGAGGGAACTAAAGAAACTGCTGTGTGTCTGCTGTCTCGGGTGTCTGTTGTTCTAGTCAAAAAGACAATAAAACCCTAAGAATGGAAACTTGGAGTTACTCATGTCGCTGTGTTAGCCAATAAATTATCAAGGCCCTAGGCCCAGGTAGGCTTTAGCTTAGGAGCCCTGCCTCCAAGTGACCTCTACATAACTAGCTTGGGTTTCCTCACAGTGTGGTTGTCTTGGGGCAGTGTCTCAGGAGCTAGAGGGATACTTCCTTATACTGTGTCATGTCATCATACTCTGTTGACTGAAGCAAGTTATGGGCCAGCACAGATGTGAGAAAGAATTATGGGAGGCATGCCTGGCAAGGTCTCACTACAGAAGGCATTTGGTGATCAGAAACTTTGGAAGAACATTACCGTATCTGAACATAAAGTGAAATATTCAATGCATATCGATAAATGACCTTCAAACGGTACTGTGTTTCTGCCAAGACAGCTCTCTGGTTTCTCCGTGTGTCAGCTTATCCCTCCTCTCTAGCTTAAGAGTAATACATTCAAACATCCTTACTGTTTATTAGTTTGGGAGGTCTTGCTGTTTTCGGTTTCACTGAGACAGAGTCTCTACATTTAGCCCAGGCTGACCTTGAACTTGCTAAATAGGGCACACTAGCTTCTGCTCCTGCATGCTAGGATTTCAGGCATGCACCACCATGCCTGGGCAGTCATTCTTATTGTTAGCCTTTCTCCCCTCGAGGTATATCCCTTACCTCTGGGCTCAACTCCTTTCGTGTTCAGGATATGATTTTGGTGCATGGAACCCTATGTGCACAGCATACTGGAGACAAAAATAAAAATATGTTTCATAGGGTTTTGAAACTCTTAGCTTTATGTGTTCAATTTTTAGACTGTAGAGGTTCGTTTAGCAGTACATTTCTGAAGCACAGACTTCAGCCAAATGAGCCTTACTGCACCTTCTAAGTCGGACATGTATGGAGCTTTGTCGGGGTCCCCTGCTGACAATGAAGACAGCCTTGTGACAGTGAAGGTGGAGGATCCCACCTGGGAGCAGCCAGGCAGCTCACAGACGGGCAGGACCCATGCTCGGGAACTTCACCGCCTGAGATTTAGGCAGTTCTGTTACCAGGAGGCCCCTGGGCCCCCGGGAAGCTCTGGCCCAGCTTCTGGAACTTTGCCATCAATGGCTGAGGCCAGAGACCCGCAGCAAGGAGCAGATCCTGGAGCTGCTGGTGCTGGAGCTGGAGCAGTTCCTGACCATCCTGCCCAAAGAACTCCAAGCCTGGGTACAGATGTATCGTCTGCAGAGTGGGGACAAGGCAGCGGCATTGCTGGAGAATCTAGCCTCGGACATGGAGACTCAGGACAGCAGGTGGGAAAGTAATGAATGTGCTAGTGTGAGAGAAATAGGGGGAGGCATGTGCGTTTGCTAGTGCTTAACCTTTTATTCTGAATTAATTAGAGAGGGACTGCAAAGACAGCATAGAGCGCTTTGTCCTCTTCACACAGACGTAGCTGTTGCTAACACTAGTTCCATGATATGCCCCACCTACCCCATCCATTTTCCTACAAGCCAGATTCATTATTTTTGCATAGGCATGCACATTTATGCAGACCTTTCCCCCCTTAACCAACTGTCAATTAATTGTAAATATGTTCCTTTACCTCCAAGTACTTCAGTATATATTTATGAAGATCAAGGAAATGCTTTTACAATCTGAATATGACCACCTCGCTGTCCACTTTGCTCCATATCTTCCACAGAGGGCAGTGCCTTCTCCTGTCAGTCTTCACAGGCACGGAGGGAGGATTTTGCCCTTTCCTCACAAGGTCTTCTCTAGAGAATTATCATTTTTCCCTTTGTAGTTATTTTGTAGTGTGTGGAAGATATTTTGGGATAGTGTACAGACCCTAGTCCTCATTACATTTTTGCCTGTAGCTCATTGTGTGTTTCTGGGGACAGGTCCTTTGTCTGTCTTGCCTGCCTTGATTGCTGAGTCCCTGGATACTGAGGAGGGCCTGTCTGAGTGAGTTTGCTGTGTAATTTGCTGAATGAATGTGTCTCAGTTCTTCTTGCTGGAGGAGTAAATGGAGCTTGTTCTCTGTTCCCTTGAGAGAGTCTCTGGCTCCCCCCCCCCCCATACTTTTTTAAGGTCAATCTTTTGTCGCCAGGCCACTTTCTATGTTCAGGAACAGGACATGCACCTAGTGGTGACCGAGTATCAAGGTGCCTCTTTGGAGTTTCAGAGCCTCCAGTTCCTCCAGCCTGGGGTCCCTTCTCTGGCATGTGAACCTCCAAAGCTCCCCCAGAAGTGAGCGGTGAGTGCTAGAGGGTGAGTTTGCTGAGGACACTGGAAAGAGGTCACTGATGGATACAAGGTTTCCTCAGAAGAGAACTGATTGTCTCTAAGCTCAAGGACTTCTTTCTTGTTTTTGTATACAAAGTAATTTAGTATCAAATCATGCTCCCCACCGTGTGTGTGTGTGTGTGTGTGTGTGTGTGTGTGTGTGTGTGTGTGTGTGTGTAAAGTATTTAAGGGCTGAGAGATGGTTCAGGTAAACATGCTTGACCCTCAGCCTGACAACCTAAGTTGGATCCCCAGGACCCACATAATGGAAGGAAAGAACCAACTTTTGCAAGTTGTCCTCTGACCTCAGTGTGCATGCCTGAATGCATGCATATAAACACACACACACACACACACACACACACACACAAATCCAAAGTTCAAAGTCTCTTCTGAGACTCCAGGTAATCTCTTAACTGTAACCCCTGGAAAATAAAAATAAAAAAGTAGATCTCACACTTCCAACATATTCACACTTCCAGCAACTTACAATGGCACAGAATATACATTACTATTCCAAAAGGGAGCAAAGGGGGTATAGTGAGGAAATACTGGGCTAAAGTAAGACTAAAAACCAAAAGGGTAAGCTCCAAATTCTGCATCTCCATGTCTGATGCCAAAGTGCTCTTCAGATCTCCAACTCCTTTCAGCTCTGTTGACTGCAACACATTTCTCTCTCAGGCCGTTTCCACAGCCAGTCTGCAGCTCTCCTTGGCAGGTATCCCACAGCTCTGGCATCTCCAACATCTTGGGGTCTCCAATGAAATCCAGGTTTCATCTTCACAACTTCACACAGTGGCTCCTTGGGCCTCTGTGCAGGGATACCCCTGACACATGCCTCAGCAGACTCCCCAACCCCCTTCTTGTAGCCTTGACTCTAAAGCCAGAACCACATGCCTGAAGCTGGCAAGTTCTTCTGCTTGCTGGAGCTGGGACTTGGCCTGTTTGTTCAAATACATCTTCTCCAGCTTTCTGCTGTCATGGTTCCTCTCACTGCCTAAGCTTTTTTTTTAATTCCTTTTCACAAGTTGGAAGCTTAGTTGGATGGGCTTTTACTCTGAGGCCACCACTCCCTTTATTCCATTTAAGATCAGGTTTTTCTTTAAACTTTTTAGCTCCTTGAGTACTGGACTTAGCTCCATTATACTTCCTGGTGCTCCTTTTCTCCTCAAATTATACATTCTGTGTTTTTCCTTGCTCCGTTTGTTCCTTTTCATTATAGATCTGCATAAGATCTATAATGAAATCTGAAATCACTAATATATTTATAATCACTATAATCACCACACAGCAGAGTCAGTACTAGCCTGACTTGAAATCTCTCTGCCAATGCCATTAATCCAAAACTCTTCAATGTAGCCTCAGGCAGATTTTTTGGACAAGGGCAGAAAGCAGCCACATTCTTCACCAAGATATCAAAAGAACTGTCTCTAGGCCACTTATTAATCTTCTCCACTGGAACCTCTTGAGCTAGGCCATCATAATATAAATTGCTCTCATCATGACTATCTCCCATGACCCTACTAGAATGTCCCATTAAGCCCCACTTAAATGGAGAAACCAAGAGACAGAATTTAGACAATTGAGAAGGAGCTATCAGAGCTGTGAGGGACTTAGGGAAGACAGCCAGGGCATTTTCAACCTCCATCAGGAGGCCTGAACAAGAAAAGGATCAAAAGGAAGTCTGATAAGGAGAAATGATTTATGGGATTAGGTGTTTCATAAGTGTTGGTTGGGCACACACCTGAAGTGTATCGTAGATACCCCTAAAGCTGAAAGGAAAGATCCGATCCCAGGCAGACGGTGGGCTTCCAGTGAAGCCATCACAACTTGGGGGAGCAGGTGGGGGAAGCAGAAGGAAAGGTGGGATAATTAACCACACAAGGGGCAGGGTGTGGAGAGTCTCCATTTTAGGGAAACAGGAAGCTAATTCTGAGCCAATATAGAACTCTCTCCCTCCCTCCCTCTCTCTCCTCCCTCTCCTCCTTTCCCTCCTCCTCCTCCTCCTCCTCCTCCTCTTCCTCCTCCTCTTCTCCTTCTCCTTCCTGTGCTATGTAGTAAACCCAGGGCCTTGGGGTGCACTGCACCACTGAGCCCCACCACAGCCCCTAACATAGAAGTATCTTGAAACTAAAAGGAAAAGGAGTGAATTTTTAATTAAGCTAGTGAGGACTGAGCTGAGTCCCACTATAGGACAGATGTGACGCCACTAACTTAGCATAGAGTTACACCTGGAGGGTGGGAAGCTGCCCTTTTGCTTGTGGGTATATGCAGCATCAAATGCCTGCAACCATGAGTCACAGCGCCTGTAAGAATAAAAATACTTTATTGTTTCCTGTAACAGACACTTGGAGGTAGCTAGTCTGATGTATCGGTCCTAATGTGATTTCAGAGGTCAAGCCTCTGGAGCCCCACATTCCTCTTCCAGTCCTACGTCCTAACCTTCTCCCTTACCTCACTCTTCCCCGTTTCCCACTCCCAGATCCTGACCTCACCACATCAGCCTTAGTGCACCATGGCTCTTGGGGTTTAGATTACATCATTGAAAGGCTTTAATGTCGTGATGGAATTCATAATAGCATCTCAAAAGGAATGTATTGAGCCGGGTGTGGTTGCGCATGCCTACAATCCCAGGACTTAACGAGGCTTGGGCAGGAAAATAGGATTGTCTTTATTTCAAGCTCAGCCTAGGCTATGTGGTAAGTTTCAGGCCAGCCTGGGCTACAGAGCGAGTCTGTCACAAAAAAAAAAAAAAAAAAAAAAAAAAAAAAAAAAAAAAAAAAAAAAAAAAAAAAAAAAAAAAAAAAAAAAAGCAATAAGGGGCTGGAGAGATGGTTCAGTGGTTAAGAGTTCTTGCTGCTCTTTCAAAGGATGGAAGTCTGGCTCCCAGCACCCACCCTGGGTGGCTCACAACTCCTTGTAACTCCCACTCCAGGGGATCTGACACACCTGGCCTCCTTGGGCACCTGAGCTCACATGTACGTTCCACACACGTATACATGTAATTAAAAAGTCAAATAAAAATCTTTACACAAAAAGCCAGCAAGCTGGCTGAGCAGGTAAGGGTACTCGCCGTGCAGGTCTGACCGAGTTTCATCCCAGGGTCCCGCGATGGAAGGAGAGAGCCAGCTCCCAACGCTGTCTCCTGACTGCCACTGGTTGCCCAGAGGCTCGTGAACTTCCTCTCCCAAGGCACACAAGAGCAAATAAAACGGCAGCTGACTCCGTAGCAGGTGAGGAGTGCACCACCCAAGCCTGATGGCCTGACTTCAGTCTCCAGAACCCACAGAAAGGGGCAAGGAAGGCATTCCACAAGGTGTCCTTTGACTTCCACGCAAGCACTGTGGCCCACTCAGACAACAGTAAGGAGTAAGGTTACTTGTGCCAAATAATACTTTTCATCTTCAGTTTAGCTTGCTTCCTGTAGATCCCGCACAAATTCGTTCAAGTGCAGTGAATCTGAGTTTCTGTTTGTTTCTCCTCAGAGAAATGTATCTACCAAGATGAATATAAAGCTAAGCGATGCTAAGTCCTTCCTTGCTCAGAAATCCCAAGAGTTGTGAGGGGACCTGGTAAATAGTGAATTGACATAAGATCGTGTCCAAGTAAAGAGAAAACCGGGACACAGGAGTGGGACAGATGGTTCTGGAAATCCCAAGTTACTGCTACCAGAAGCTAGCCCGGATAAGGGGGTGGGAGGCGGAGCTAACCGGGCTCTTCATGGTAGAAGAGTGCCTCCTGTAGAGGCCTGCCAGCACAATAGGTGCCCCGAGCAGCCTGGAAGGTCTGCATCCTGCTCCTACAGGACTGAGGGGGCGGGGGCAGGGGGAGGGGACAGGGAGGAGGGGGAGGGGAGGGGGCCTACCGTGCTCAGTGGGCCAGCTTCTCAGATTCTGCGGTTAGTTATGACGCAGGAGTGAGTGAAAGGCGGGGAGAGGTCAGAATGCCAAGTGTAGCAAGTCTTCCCTGGGAAACAAGGAATAGAAAGTAGATCCGCCCAGAAAAACAACGATTCTACTTTGTCTTTGTCATGTGTGGAGAAAGAGATTTGGATTCTTTTGTTTTGTTTGTAGAGCATGTTCTGTTTTCTTTCTCAGAGCTTGTGCGCCCCACATTCCTGGTTGTACTACTTTCCCTACGGAAAAGACAGTCTCTCAAGGTTGAACACTCTCAGGAACTGCCACCCACCCCGAGACTCCCGGGCCAGGATGCACATCACATCCTTGCAGTATGCAGCTGGAGACATCACTCGGAAAGGGAGGAAAAAGACAAATCTTGAGTGAGTGAGCTGCTTCAGGGCCTCGCGTTTTCTGATGACTCAGAGGCAGAGGAAGACAATGAGTCTGAGATGCAGCCTCAGAGAAAGAAGCTAAAGGTGTCTGTAGCTAGAGTTTTCCTGCCTTGCCCACAGTCAGGAAAAATCTTTGTCATCCGCCAGTCCCATAGCCGCTCAGACCCAACCAAATAAACACAGAGACTTCTATTGCATACAAACTGTATGGCGTGGCAGGCTTCTTGCTAACTGTTCTTATAGCTTAAATTAATCCATTTCCATAAATCTATACCTTGCCATGTGGCTGGTGGCTTACCGGCGTCTTCACATGCTGCTGGTCATGGCGGTGGCTGGCAGTGTCTCTCTGCCTCAGCCTTCTGCTTACCAGAATTCTCCTCTCTTCTTGTCCCACCTACTTCCTGCCTGGCCACTGGCCAATCAGTGTTTTATTTATTAACCAATCAGAGCAACAGATTTGACATACAGACCATGCCACAGCAGGTGTCCACTGTCCCTGAGAAGAACTGGACTAAAAGAGACATTAAGCCCAACTTTCCAAGCTGGTCAGCACTGGATTCTGGACTTTTGAATCTCAAGAGTGAGAAGTTGAACCCAGTAAAGCTCTTTGAATTGTTTTTTGATGATGAAACGTTTAACTTGATTGTCAATGAAACCAATAATTATGCTTCTCAGAAAAATGTCAACTTGGAAGTCACAGTGCAGGAAATGCGGTGTGTGTTTGGTGTCCTGCTCTGAAGTGGACTCGTAAGGCATCCCAGGAGGGGAATGTATTGGGAAATCTCTGATGCTGATCAGACCCTGGTTAGAAATGCAATTAAAAGGGACAGATTTGAATTGATTTTTCTCATGCCTGCATTTTGCTGATAATAGCCACCTAGATCAAAAAGATAAGTTTTCAAAATTGAGGCCTCTAATGAAGCAAATGACTAAGAATTTCCTCCTGTACGCCCCCCTAGAAAAATACTGTTGTTTTGGCAGGTCAATGTGTGAATGCTTTGATAGTGACCAATTTCTGAATGGAAAGCCTCTTGGAATTGGCTATAAAATTTGGTGTGGTACAACCACACAAGGCTACCTAGTTTGGTTTGAGCCCTACCAAGAAGACTCAGCTGCAGAAACAGATGAGGAGCTGGACCTTGGGCTAGGTGGGAATCTAATAATGAGCTTTGCTGACGATCTTTTGCAGAAAGGTCACTATCCCTATCACCTGTGTTTTGATGGCTTCTTTACAAGTGTTAAACTGATGTCAGCTTTGAAGAAGAAGGGAGTGAAGGCTACAGGATCAATTCGTGAAAACAGGACCGAAAAATGCCCGCTCATGAATGTAGAACACATGAAAAAGATGAACAGGGGGTATTTTGATTTCAGGGTAGAAGAAAATGATGAGATAATTTTATGCCGTTGGCTTGGTGATGGCTTTATTAGTCTGTGTTCAAATGCTGTAGGCATAGAACCAGTCAGTGAAGTAAACTGTGTTGCTGATGATGAAAAGCTCCTTCAGGTAAGCCAACCATCCATAGTGAAATTGTATGAGGAATTCGGGAAAGGTGTGGCTAAAATGGATCAAAGTATTTCCAAATATAGGGTGGGATTAAGAAGTAAGAAATGGTACTCAGTTTCGGTTAGTTACATGATCGATGCAGCCGTGAACAATGCATGGCAGCTACACAGTGTCTGTAACCCTAGCCCTCCTTTAGATCTCCTGGGCCTCTGGAGATATGTTGCACACTTTTACTTGGGACATGATGTTAATCCGTCTGATTAGGGCAGATAAAATATGTAATAACAAGATACAAAAAAATATAACTAATTAGATTACCAAAGCAAATGTAATAGAAATGGTGTAATTAAGTACCTGGTATTTTGTTAAATCTTGGATTGTTACAGCAAATATGTTTAAAAAAGCATTTTGTGAGTGTTGAATTTGTGTTATATGCCTCTTTTTGTGTCAGATATGTGCAATCACTTACTCATTAAGTTATTTTGTGTATTAAAAGAGCAAAACCCTACCATTTCCCCATTGTCAGTTTCTTTAGACACTGACATTTTAAAAATGCAGACAATATCATACCCTATAGAACAGCACTGAATCCATAATCCAAAATAGATATACTGCTCATGAGGGAAGAAAGTTCTGAACAAGACAGGTGTGAGGGACTAAATATCTCAGCTGAATCACACCGTGTGTAGTTGAGACAGGGCCAGTTGTGAAATTGAAGTACAGGAATGGAAGTGTGAAACTGTATCTTTGAATACTGAAGGAAATGTTATGACTATGAGTTGGAAGAAGTCAAAATGAGAAAGGCCATGAAGCAAGTTGAGTAACAATAGTTATCTTGAGAAGAAAGCAAGTAGAGGGCTACTGGCAAAAAGCCCATGTTAAAGTCCCACAAGATGAATGAGTCTGGATTGAGGTCATCAGTGATTATTTATCCAGTGAGAGACATTTGGAACTATGATTCCATAGTGCTGAAGTCTCATAGGGGTGGCTTAGGCTAAAGACAAACATTCTACATCATTTCTGTGTTTTAGACAATTTTCTCTCAATATTTGTTTTATTATGTATGTATCTGTGATAGAATGATATCGTAGTTACTTTTCAATTGCTGTGACAGCTTATAAAACAATGTGTTTATTGGGGGTTACAGTTTCAGAGGTTTACAGTTTGTGACCATTACCATGGGGAGCATGGCTGGCAGGCGGGGCACTGAGCAGTAGCTGAGAGTTTAAACCTTTATCCACAAGCACAAGGCAAAGTGCCAATTAGGAATGGTCTGGGCTTTGAAACTTCAAAGTCAGTCCTCGGTGACACACCTCTTCCAACAAAGCTACACCTAATCCTTCCCAAACAGTTCTACCAACTGGGGACCAGGTATTCAAGCATATGAGCCTATGGGGACCATTCTCATTCACATCATCATTTTTTTTTTGTAGTTTGTTATTATTTTCAGTGCATGAGTCTTTTGTTCGACATATGTCTGTGTACCATATGAGTACCTGGTACCCAGGGAGGTTAGAAGAGGGTGTTGGATCCTCTGGAATTGGATTTACAGGTAGTTATGAGCTGCCATGTGTGTGCTAAGAATTGAATTCAGGCCTGCTGACAGAGTAGCCAGTACTCTTAATCACTGAGCCATCTTTGCAGTCCTCTTGAGAGGCAAATTTAAGCCATGTGTAATAATACATTCATCCATGTTTCAGAATATTTCTTTACACTGTGTGAAGATGTGTCACTGTGATTGGTTTACTAAAGAGCTGAATAGCCAATAGCTAGGCAGGAAGAGGATAGGTGGAACTTCCAGGGACAGAGAGGACTCTGGGAAGAAGAAAGGTGAAGTCAACAGCCAGACATGGAAAGGAAACAGGAGGCAGAAGATGGAGGAGAGGTAATGCCATGTAGCAGAATGTAGATTAATATAAATGGGTTAATTTAAGTTACAAGAGCTAGTTGAGACAAACCTAAGCTAAAGGCCAAACTTTCACAATTAATAAATAAGTTCCCATGTCATTATTTGGGGCCTGGCTATCCAAAGATAATACTGCTACACATGCATTCCAAAAGTTCCTGCCGATCTGTACAAAGGGTGGTCGTGGTTTACCTTGTTGTGCCCCTGCACTAAACACATGTGATACTTCTATCCATACTGTGTTCACTATGCTGTGGGAACAGTGCCTTACAATGTGACTATTTTTACTTAGTGTTTGTCCATTACTAGAAAATAAACTTCCAAAATATGTCTTCTACAGCCACACAGGACATGGAATTAAGTGCTATGTACTATTCAGGGTACTTAAACTTCATTGTCACTTAATTGAAAAATTTAGCTTATCCAAAAAAAAAGCTGTATCTTTTTTTTTCCCAAATAGTCAACTTAATTCTTTTATTACATTTATTTGTGTGAATGTATGTGGGTATACACATGGTGTGTATGTGGAATTCAGGGTACAGGGGGTCCATTCTCTCCATATGGGTTCTAGGAATCAAACTCAGGTCTTCAGGGTTGGAAGTAATCTCTAACCTACCAAGTCCTCTTATTACCCTGTCACTCTACTTGAGGACATCAGAGTAAGATAACTTTAGTGAGAAAAAAAAATGCAGGGATCTAGTCTTGGAATTCTCTGAGTATCAGTCAGTGGTTACAAAACTTGGATTTCTAGTTTGCCTATCTGCTTACATATCCTGAAATAAGGTCCAGACTTAGACCTCAGGCTGGGACATCCTAAATATACAATATAAGTAGTAGGGAGTAATTTCTTTACTAAGGCTTCCTTCCCTTCCTTTCCATACAGGGAAATCACAAATGAACATGGAACTTTGTACCCACATGGAATGTCACAAAGGAATCTGGATCTACATGATAAAATTGCTCTCCTGGTTGTATTTACCAGAGTCCTAGGGTCAACTAAGTTTATGATGATGCTTTATACATACCTTAAATTTGTCTTTCAAGTTCAAGCTTGAGTCAGTATCAAGGCAATCTCTGGGTCTGTTATTTATCATGTGGCATTCCTCACCTGTATGACACAGAAGCCTTTGAAACATATGCTGGTACAAATGAGTTCTGATGTCTAACAGGGTCCTGTGCTGTTGTTCCCTTTAGGGGAGGGGACCAAGTAGGTGCAGAGCCAATGACACAGACTCTGGGAGAATGTTGAAACAACAAGCTCAGTTAATCTAGGAAGAGGCAAGCCTTATATACCCTCTACCCCACTGTGGGGGTAGGTCTGATGAATATGCATCTGCTGGTGTGACATGGCTGCCTCTTATTGGTACAGGTCATCATCACATCATGTCTCCTGCTGTTGCTAAGGCCCCTAGGCAGACCCAGGTTGGCTCTCAGGAAGTATCTTATTACGGGTTTGGGCCTGCTGGCCCTCAGGCCTATTAGGGATGAGTCATCCCACACTGATGAAAGACAATTTTTACACCAACGGATCATTCCAGTTGTGAGGATTAGGCTCTTCACTCTTTCACTGAACAATCTAGCTTTACCTATGCTTTTTCTAAACTAGGAAGTGTTGTACTCTGAGAGCATTGCTGGATTCCTTATGCCAACAGTCCCCTGGTTCTTGGGACCTCTCTGGTATTTCACAGTGCTAGAACTCTGGTTGAAGGAAGGTTTAGCCTCTCTAAAACTTACATATTCTCTCATCTGTGTTTAGTCAGTGCTGAACAAGCCATCCCAGTCTTCTCATGGTGTGGCCTGCTTTACTTGTGACACACTAGTTGTCTTAGTTAGGGTTTCTATTGCTATGAAGAGACAGCATGACCACAGAAACTTTTATAAGAACAACATTTAATTGTGGGGCTTACAATTTCAGAGGTTTAGTCCATTAATCATCATGGCAGGACATGGCAGCATGCAGACAGACATGGTGCTAGAGAAGGAGCTGAGAGTTCTACATCTTGACCTGCAGGCAACAGGAAGTGGTCTGAGACACTGGGTATAGCTTGAGCATAGGAGACCTCAAAGCCTGCCTCCACAATGACATACTTCCTCCCACAAGGCCACACCTCCTAATAATGCCACTCCCTGTGAGCTAATGAGGGCCAGTTATATTCAAACTACCCCACTAGTAAAGCAAAGACAGAACAATGAGAGTAGAGACAGCAGTGGTCGTCTGGCACTGCACTTCACATTACTGCAGTGCCACTGTAGGACTGGGCAGGTGTGTCAGGCCTCTCTGTCAGCTTCTGAGGTATCATCAGGCGAGGCTGCCACCGCCACCCAAGTGCTCAGTCTAGTCAGAGGCTGTGCCAATACAGCATGGCACAACTTTCTCCTGGTGTATATCCTTAGGTGGGTTTGGAGGTCTCATGGCTGTATAAGATCTTCCTACACTTACAACAGGTGGACCTTTTCCATTGTGTATTTGTCCACTGACCACTTCTGCCCCCTTTGGAAATCTAAAAGGTGTTTGAAGTCTGCCTGGAGTTGCTAAAGGGAGTTCTGTGTCTTCAGATGTTTTCTGCTTGACAACCAGCTCATTTTCTTGCTCTTGGTCTCCACATTTTTGACCTTGGGAAGGTATGGGTTATAGCTCAGTGCTAGAGTGTCTGCACAAGCCAAGGTTCATTCCCCAGGACACAGTCGGGGTGGGGAGCAACTTCGGATTCTTCATCTGAAATAAAAGAAATTTGTCAGCTGTTCCCCATTCTGAGAGTGGGAGAGATGATTCAAATGAAGCTACTGTAAGCGTGAATACCAGCAAAAGACTGCAAAGGGGCCCTGTTGTAGGAACCAGGGAAAACCAGGAGGGTGGGCTTGGCTAGGTGTAGAAGTCTGGTAGATGTTTAGATAGGAAGGACACCACAATGCAGAGAACTAGAGATCACCTAGAATGAAGATGAGACGAGCTTTGAGACTTAGTCATAGAAAAGGGGCTTATTGAATAAAGCTTAAAAAGAAAAAGGGGGCAGAGACATGGCTCAGTGTCTAAGAGCACTTGTTCTTGTAGAGGCCCCAGATTTGATTCCAAGCACCCACATGGCAGTTCACAACCATCTGTAATTCCAGTTCTAGGGGATCCAACAGCTTCTTCTGATCTCTTTGGGCAGTGGACACATACATGCAGGCCAAAAAAAAGTAAAAAACCCAAAGAATTGTACAGTATAATATCTGGGTTACAAGTTGGTATGAGCAGTACCCTAATGCCAAACAAACAGTTGTTGCATAGAAAGGATGAAGACCATGAACAACCTGATGGTGTAATACAGAAGACTCCCAGGAGGGAAAGAATGGGGTGAGTTGATCATACAGACTAGAAGGCACTGAGAGATTCTTAACCAGAGGAGCCAAGGAGGTGTAGAGGGGGCTAGTGGGCTACATAGTCTGTAGGGCTACAAACGAGATGAGTTAGAAAAGCATTTAACAAATTATCTGAACCAAAAAGCTAACAGAACTGTTGTGAGACAAAGTGAGAATAGGCAACTTTGGTTCCTCTGACAGAGGTTGGAGTCATCAGGGATGTGACTTAGCACCAACCTTTGTGTGTTTGTGTGGCTGTGTCTCTGTGTGTGTATCTGTGTGGTGTGGAGTGTTTCTGTGTGCCTGTTTATACATACGGAGGCCAGAGGACAACCTTCAGTGTCCTTTCTCAGGCACCACCCACACCTTGCAGGCTCTCTCACTGGCCTGGACCTCAGCAGAAAGGCTAGACTAGGTGCCCCGCTCCAATCCCTGTCTTCCGTCACTGGGATTACAAGCCCAGATTAGTAAATATATATCCTTAAAATATATATGTTTTAAATACCTATTAAGTGTATATATTTTTAGATATATATTTTAATAGGTTATGGGGATCAAAGTCCTCATGGTTTCAGGGCAAGCACTTTACCAACGGAACTCTTCCCAGCCCAGCACCTAGCTTCCTAAGCCATAGGTTGCAAATGCATATGAGAGTCATATAATTTAATTGAATGGGGACTGCAAAAAAATGCAATCATACATGTTTCTGAATGACCAAAAATTAAATAAAAATGCATGAGTGGGAGGAGTTTCTTGTAAATGAAGGTAGAATTTTTCTGTCCCAATGGCCCAGTCCCAAATAAATGCCTATATTAATTACAGAATGCTTAGTCAATAGCTCAGGCTTATTACTAACTAGCTCTTATATTCAGATTAACCCATTTCTATTAATCTATGTATTTCAACATGGTCCTTGGCTTTACCCACCTTCTGGCATCTTATTTATTAGACAGCTAGCTCACATCTCTTTTGACTCTGCCCTTCTTCATCCCAGTCCTCAGTTTTATTGTCCCGCCTAACTTTATCCTGCCTTGCTATAGTCCAAACAGCTTTATTATTAATCAATGAGAGTGATACATATTCACAGCATACAGAAGAATCATCCCATAGCAGTTTCTGGTAACTCTTGCCTATATTATACTGTACAGCTTCACCATGGTCTTGGTTTTGAACACACAACATGAATATTCCATTATGCATATGTAATACCAATAAACATTGCCTAAAATGCCTCAGCTCAGATTTGAAAATACTCTATGTTATACATTGAGGTGTTTTTTACTGCACATATAAAGCGTTCTGCTCTTATAGAAACACAATGGTTATGTTCACATTGGCAGCACATACATAAAAATCAGGACAATGCACAGAAGATTAGCATGGCCCTTCTGCAAGGATGACACTCAAATTTGTGAAGCGTTCCATACTTTTTAGTAAGGAAATGGAACCCGCCTAGATGTCCATCAACAAAAAATGGATAACAAAACTGGGCATATGTACACTTTGGAATTTTACCCAGCTGTAACTAGATGGGAGACCATGAGTGGGGAGCAAGAGATGTTGAGGAAGTTTGGGGAGGAGGGCAGAAGCACTTTCATTATGAAAGGGGAATGAAGGCTTCTGGGAGTGGGTTGTGAGAGAGGGGACAGAAGAAAAACAACCCAAACAAAATTTATTTGAAAAAAGAAAAATGCTGTAATAGAACCTAGTTCTTTATATGCTAGTGAAAAAAAGGGGGGGCAAACCTGGTTATAATCTAAAGAACTATTTTTCAAATATACAAAACTTTGGGCCTTAGAAAATAAAGTGGATTGAGGGTGTATTTGTGATGCTATCTGGATTAGAAATAAAAATTAGGTTTTTTGTTTGTTTCTTTTTAAGAAACTCCCATTCATATACACAGTGGAAATACAACTCGCATCTGTCCCCAGCAAGTATAGTAGGTTGGATGTAAGAGAAGCGGGTAAAGAGACTTGTTGCTAAACCTGATGACTTGGGTTTGATGCCTGGGTTCCACATAGTCACAGGAATTAATCAACTTCCACCAAGTTATTCTCTGACCTCCACATACATGCTGTGGCATTCATTCACCCACATATTCACATAAACACAAATAAAGAAATGTAATCAAAAAGAAAAAAACCCTATTGGCTTAATTATAGAATACAAAGACTTAATATTTTCCTGCTATCATTCCTCAACATGTAAGTATCAAATTTATGTATCTTTAGATTATATTATACTGTATTATAGAATTGCTGCGGGATAATGCTCTTGTACACTGTAAAGACTTGTCACTTGTATTGGTTTAATAAAACACTGATTGGCCAGTAGCCAGTCAAGAAGTATAGGTGGGGTGACCAGATTAGGAGAATTCTGGGAAAAGAAAAGGCAGAGGCAGAGTTGCCAGACAGAGGCAGAGGAAATAAGATGAGACTGTTGGACTGAGAAAAGGTACCAAGCCATGTGGCTAAACATAGACAAGAATTATAGGTTAATTTAAGCATAAGAGCTAGTTAGTTATAAGCCTGAGCAATAGGCCAAACAGTTTATAATTGATATAAGCCTCTGTGTGTTTATTTGGGACCGAATAGGCAGGACAGAAACTTCCATCTACATAGAATATTTGGTTTTAAAAACTGCTGTTTGAGTTATTGATTTGAGTTTCTTTTTTAAAACCTTTAAATTAATTTTCACTTGGGATTAGAACATAAATTTCAGTGATTTCCCAGGGGATCCTAGATACACTTCTGCCATTTTGTATTATGTGAAATAGTGTTCTCGGCATTGACAATTATAAAATCAAACTATATGGGCCAGCAAAATAGTTCAGGAAGGGAGCTGGAGAGATGGTTCAGATGTTCAGAGCGTTTGTTGAAGAGGACCTGGATTTGGTTCCTATCACCCATATGATGGTTCAAAACCATCTATAACTTCAGTTCCAGGATATATGATGCCCTCTTCTGACCTAGGCAGGCATGAGGCACAGATGTGGTGCACATACATACATACATACATGCCAAATTCTCATATAAATAAAATAAAATAAAATCCTTTTTAAAAATCAATGGGTTAGCCAGGTGGTGGTGGCGCATGCCTTTAATCCCAGCACTTGGGAGGCAGAGCCAGGCAAATCTCTGTGAGTTCGAGGCCAGCCTGGTCTACAGAGTGAAATCCAGGACAGGCACCAAAACTACACAGAGGAACCCTGTCTCGAAGGAAAAAAAAAATCAATGGTTTAGTGGGTAAAGGCACTTGTCAAATTAGCCTGAAAACATGAGTCAATCCCTAGACTCTACAAGGCAGAAGGAGAGAACAACTTCTGAATGCATAGATTAAATGAACTAGAGATTCTCACAAGAGGCATCCAAACATGACAGTTAAACACATTCGTGATGAGGTCAGAACCATTGGCATATGCCCATGTCACACTAGAGAAACCTGAAACTTCCTTCTGAAGTAATTTGTCCCAAGAGTGAGGCCAAATTTGAATTTGCTACTTCTCACCCTATGTCTTCCACCTCTCTATAACTTATCTGTATATTCTGAACTTGTCTGTTATCTACTGGCCTGTCTGGACTCTGTTGTTTGGGTCTGAATCTGTGTCCCCATGCCTGCTTGATGACTGGCCGTCTAGTCTGTCGTAGGAGTCTGAATCTGTCCCTGCCTGAATGTTGTCTTCCTTACAGATCTCTCCCTAACCAAGGGCTTTTGCTCTGTATCTATTGAAGAGATCATAGAGCATCACATGGGAAGGAATGAAGGATACTTTACAGAAATCTTTAGTGAAGTTTTATGAGGGATTATACTTGACTCACTTCAACTAACCCAGAAGCACTCAGAAAGGCAAATATAACTGTCATCATCAAGGAATACCCACATGTTTTTTCAGCATTTATAGAAGGTATTTATTTTATAAAGTTGCTTCCATCTTGCTGTTTTCAAAACATGATTATTATAACACAAAGACATATATACATATATATGCATACACACATACACACACACACACACACACACACACATATATATATATATATATATATATATATATAGAGAGAGAGAGAGAGAGAGAGAGAGAGAGAGAGAGTTTTCTGAGTCAGGGCCATGGAAGAGTACATGTCTTGAGATTACAGCTATGCGCTTAGGTTGTAGAAGGTGATAACATGGAAAATTCATGGCAAGTAAGATTGACTGTTACATTGTTCTCTTAAAGGCAAGTTAAACAGATTGAATATACAGCAGGAAATCAGTCTTAAGTGACCTCAACATGTATTATTAACTCAGCTATGAGGTCCACCAAAAGTTCCAGTCTCTTTAGACATAAGAGATATTTTCATAGTAATCTATTGCCATACGTGAAATTTGTCCTCTGATCTCCACATGTACACACACATTCTCATACACATATACATGTTAAATAAATAAAAATTCAAACTGTCAACCAACTCTAAAAAACTGTTGCAGATGGTGCTGGGAAAATGGCTCAGCAGTTCAGGACACTTGATACTACTTACTGCAGAGCCCCTGGGCTCAGTTCCCAGAACCCAAGTCAGGTGGCTCACAACCACCTGTACCTTCAGCTCCGGCGGATCTGATTCCCTCTTCTGACCTCAGAGGCCACTTGCAGGGACAGGGTGCACATACACTAAGGCACACACGTATGCACATAAATAATTACAACTTTAGAAAATGTTGAACATATTGTGTCCTACAGCATCAAACATTCAGCCAAGGTTTAATTCTTTACATAAAAGTAAGCAAACACATCACTTCACAAATTTCCTTTGTTTTTTTTTTCCATTGAAAACATATTAAAATGATTAGTGTGTACGTACATAATGTGTGTGTGGGGGGGATGTGCACTATGGCGTCTATGTGGAGGTCAGAGGACAGCTTTGTGGGGTCAGGTCTCTTCATTAACCTTGTCGCTCTCCGGGGTTGAACTCAGATCACCAGTCATAGGTGGTAAAAGCCTTTTACTGACTGAGCTACCTCACTGACCCCACCCTGCTCATTTTAATAAGGATCTTATCTACATGAAAGCACTGTTTTAGTCTTTCATGGTTTTTGAGATGGGGTGGCAGTGTTGCCCAGGCTGGTCTTGTGCTCATGGACTAAGCCATCCTCTCAGCTCAACCTCCTGAGTGCAATGACTATAGGCAGCCACCACCACGCACAGCATGGGGACCCACTCTGGATCCTGGCCTTCTCTGTCTAAAGCTCTAGAGTTAAAAATAAAATGATTTTTGAGTTCTGAAAAGTTATGTGGATGCACCGGGCGGTGGTGGTGCATGCCTTTAATCTCTGTGAGTTCGAGGCCAGCCTGGTCTACACAGAGAGTGTTCCAGGACAGCCACAGCAGTTACATAGAGAAACCCTGTCATGAAAAACTAAAAAAAAAAAAAAAAAAAAGGGGGGGGGGGGGGGGGGCCGGAATTATGTGGGTGCTTAAAATGTAAGTCTATGGGTTTGTGGGTGTGAAATGAAAGTTCCCTGAAAAAGCCATACCTGGATTAGTTTGAAGATTATGTCTCCCATTCTTCACATCTCCACTTCCCAGATCTTCATTCCATTTTTGCTTCAGCTAGCTCCAGAATCCCTGCACTTCCTCTCAGTCTCCAACTGTCCACCCTCAAACTGCACCCATCACATTGATAAGGGAGACCATAGTAATGACTTCCTGTGTAAATGTGGGTAACTCTTACTCCCCAAAGCATTAAGTCCATTTATATCTTACAGAAAAATACCCAACTTTATATTATTTTTTAACTCACCCAGTCTTTACAAAGTGCACACAAATACTTACAGAGTTGTTCAATATTTAATACTATTCAAGAACAGCTTCTCTATTCAAATGTATTTCCAGATTTGCTTGCTTTAAGAGAAATCACTAGGGATGAACCAAAAAAAAAAAAAAAAATAGAGGATAAGAAAGCTGACTGGAGGATCCAGAAGACACCAGTAGCTGATTCTTAGACAGCTATTAATTTTGCTAAGAACAGAATAGACCAGATGAACATCTTATTTTCCAAGATGGCCCCATTTAGACGACTGTTAGGTCCCAGAGGTAGTCTATACTATCCAGAAATGAGCAACGTGGTTAGATCAAAACCAGCATTCCTCGGGAACTTGAGAAACCAGTTCCCACCTGCCACAAGGAGTCATTTCCGGTCGTCTGGCAGAAGGGGCATATGGCTACCCGTGGTGCCTATCAACATATCAAAGCCTGCGCTGCCGCCTGGCTCCCTCAGCATCACAAGTAACGGTTACACATTTCAAAGCCCACACTAGCATCCTAGCCCTTCTCACCTCCTCTACCCTGAACCCCCTTCAGCTCACAGGCTTTCCTCCCCCCAGCTACTCCCCATATTCTTAGAATCCAGCTTTTCTCACCATGCTCCCTCAAGTCTCTGTCCCCTGCCATTCTCTCCTCTCTCACAGATCGCCCCGGCCAGTCCAGTCTGCGGGCTGTGTTCAGTCTACTTCCCTCTCTCTCTGCTCGGGACTCTTCCAGGTGCCTCTGGCTGCTCTCTCTCACATTTCTACACTAAAAATCTTAACCATATCATGGAGCTGTCATGTTGGCAGTTTCTTTACTGAACCCCCTCACATAAAAGGACTGCAAGTCCACAGGATGAGTCCAATTCAGCAACTGTACGTGCTCTAAAATGCCTAGTGAGGTTCCAGTGATGACTGGAGCCTTGCCCACACTTCTCACATTTGTAAGGGCTCGCTCCAGTGTGGCTTCTCTGGGATTCATAAGGCGTGCCCGGCTACTAAAGCTTTTATTGCACTGACGACACTGATAAGGTTTCTCACCAGTGTGGATACGAAGATGCTGAAAAGTCCAGCATTCTGAATGAAGGCAGGCTTTGCCACACTCGGTACACTGATAGCGCTTCCCTCCAGTGTGTATCTGCTGATATTGGACAAGGCGTGAGATAAGGCAGATAATGCATGCTTCACATTCATTGGGCCTTTCCCCTCTGTGGATTCTTCCATGTCTAATGAGATCACTGCAGGTACTGAAGGCTTTTCCATACTCCTTACATTGATAAGGTTTCTCTGCAGTGCGGCTCCGCTGATGTTCATTCAGGCCTGATTTCTGGTTGAAGGCCTTCCCACACTCTTTACATTCATGTGGCTTCTCCCGGGTATGGATTCTCCGGTGTTGAATGAGGCTTGAGCTCTGAGTGAAGCTTTTCCCACATTCATTGCACCTGCATTGTCTTTCTTCAGCAGGGGTTGATGCAGCCTTTCCATCCTCCTGTATTTACACGTTTCTCTGTACTTAGAATCCAGAAGAGCATCTCTTTGGAGTCTGCTGTCCCCAAAATGTCATGATTCTTTTAAGACTTCTTGCTTTGCTGTCAACCCCTGGTTTACAAGTATAGGTTCACTACCTGGAACAATAACCAGAACAAAAATAAATGGATCCTTATCAGAAAGATACTTTCCTAGAGTGTGGATAAGTTTACATAATGTAAGGATGACTTCAACAGGGCTATCGGAGTGACCACCTCTCCACAGCTGAAATTCAAGCTGGAGAAAAAGCAAGACTCACAGAGAGACTATGCAAAGGCAGATGCTACGGAATATTCACCACAGGAAAAGCACTATTCTAGGTGTTCCACGCATGTTAACTTGTTAAATCTTCAGTTAACTCTTCACTTGAGGTGCTTCCATGTTTCTAAGTCAGACACACATAAACTGAAGGCACAGGAAGTTTACCTAACTTGTCTACTGTCAAAAGCTACTTAGTTGCAATGCTTAACTCCAACCCCTGTAATTTGGCCCTAGAATCACAATCTTAACCCTGTTCAGAGCTACCAGAGCTCCCTTTGAATGGAGGACATGTGCCTTATTCTTGAAACTGGTGGAGGCCAGAAGGTTCACATTTGAGCTGTGTCACTGTGGAATGGTTGACTGTTGATTCCTGCTTGGCCTTCAAAAGCACTACATCTTCTGAGGGCACTTCAGAACGTTCTTGCTTCTGACCTAGCAAATAGTGGGTTTATAAGAGAGCTATGAGAGCCCAAGCTAATGATTCATGCAAGAGATTATGTGGAACCATATGAAACATTCTGTAGAAGGATGGTTCAATGGAAGGACCAAATTCTATAACCCACAAGAGCAGAAAAGAAAGAACAAAGTGAACCAATAAGATGTGGTCATTTTATACAGGTCAAATTATTTGACTGATTGATTGTCCTTTAAACAGGGAAATCCAGCTGGGCTTGGTGGCACAGGCCTGAAGTCCAAATTACACAGAGGGCTGAAAAGGATTACAAGTTCAAAGTAATCTGGAGAACTTGGTGAGACTTTATCTTAAAATATGTAATTTAAAAGGGTGTGGGGATAGAGCTCAGTTGAAATGCACTTGCTTAGCTTGTACAAGGCTATGGGTTCAATCCTCAGTCCCAGAAGGAACACAAAGGGGGTCAGGGTGTGCGGGAATCTGATTTCTCTCTCCTTGAGTGCATGCTGTATTTGATGGCTCCTTTCTACTGAAATATGGCAGAAGTGATGGTATCTAACTTCTATATAATAATAGTTTTTAAAAAGCTTTGTGGTTTTTCCCTTTCTCTCCACTGGAGAAAACTAGGTGAAATGTCATGAGAACAAGCAATTCTATTGTAATATACCTTATTAAATATAATTTACGTTAGTAAATTGCCACATGCTGTTTGGGCTCACTAAAAAGCTGGTTTTGGAGGAGGGCTTGGCTCCTCCACTTCAGGCCCAAGCATGTTGGTCTAGAGGTATCCTTCGAGACCGCTTGTCGGAGACAGACAGACTGTCCACTCCCGGCCCTGAGGCAGGAGGGAAAGAGAAAAACAGAAAAAGCGAGTAAAACAGCCCAGAGTAAAACAACCCTGTCCTTGACAGCCTGCCCTGCTTCCGAACTCACAATCACCCCAGTTCCAGGGGATATTGCACCCTCTTCTCACCTCTGTGGATGATAGGCATATACATGTAGGCAAAACACTCAATAAAATGAAATAAATATAAAATAAAAATTTAAAAAACAAATAAATGCATGTGATTTTTTTAAATGCCAGTGGTGGGAAGTCTCACCACAGGAAGAAATTCTGCCTGGGACCTTCTTTGTTGATCAGAGGCTCCAACTGACTGTGTATGACTGGGCCTCCAAGTCCTTTCTAGTCTTTTCCTGATGTTCTATATCTGCTGCTTGCTGTTCTGTGCTCTTCTGCTTGCTTATGTTTAATAAGCTCACTCATTTGGAAACCAAAAGCATGACTATGCTGGATCATTCTCCATGATGAATATAACTGGGAAAGTTGTAAGAATCTGCAAAATGCCATTACTGTTTCTAAGGAGTAAATGGTCCAATGCTGAGGAAATCCCCAGATAGGAATATCTCTCCTTGTGTGTATTGGCTCAGGAATGAGCAAAGTGGACTAATCTTAGTGAGCAGTAGTGGAAGCTACACCATGTGGCTGAGGCTTTACCAATGGCTACTGGGAGAAATAATACGATCTTTTTAGCCAGGTGGGAAAGCTATTGAGGAGCAAGATTGAATAAGACAGTAAAAAGTTCGATCAGAAAAGGAGATGGTGGACTTCTAGAGCTGTCTGGTAATGTTGCCAAAAAACCTGAGTCATAAGCAGAGGAAAGGAAGGGGAACATCGTCACTGCAAGAAAATTTCATTTTGAAATTGGCTCTGTGAGGGGATACCAGGGTCAAAGACCTGACTGATAACTCTCGGCTCTCATCTGATCTCCTATGGTACTCCTTAAAGACTGTGTGCAAAAAGTTAAGGAACCTATGAATCAGGAAGTGTTCACTGGTGCGGCTGGTAACTTCACGGCAAGGATGTGGATCAGGATTATTAAAGCTGCTGCTCTTGTCAATAAACAAGTTACTATGACTCTCATAGTGAATGAGACAAGGAATCCAATCAACCAAGTGATTAAAAAAATATAACTGGGGGAGCTGGGCAACTGATGCATGTGAAAGTGACTCAAGCCACCACCTTTACACCCCTGGTGAGCAGGAGAGCCCTGGACAAAATACATGGAGTGACCTCCTGAGAACTATGGCAGATTCTTCAAAAGAATGGATTGTGAGCTTCAAGGGGTCTCAGTGGGTAAAGGCACTTGGGAAGCAAGCCTGATAGCCTGGGTTTGACCCACAGAATCCATGGAGTTAGATACAGTGGCTCACTTACACTCCTAACGCTGTCCATGGAAACTGGACATGGGATTGTCCAGAACGTTACAGACCAGCTAGCGTGGAGAACACAGAAGAGCAGAAGCAGCAAGAGAGACCACGTCTTAACAAGACCAAAGAAAGAACCAACTCCCAAAACACTGTCCCCTGACTTCCACACCACACTGTGTACACATATACAGTAGTAAGTATTTTTAAAAAAATAAAGGCTAGAGCCCCTGACTGATGCTTCCCAGGCCATTTCTGCTGGATGATGCATCTGACTTGACATTCTACTGTTTATCTGCTGCTTGTCGTTTTGTTCTTTTACTTCTGCTTGCTCTGTATTTAATAAACTCATTCGAAACTGAAAGGCCATTGTGTGTCATTCTCTATGTGGAACACCTGGGATGAGTCAACGTGGCAAAGACCTAAAACTTCCTGTCAGCAGACCAAGAGCAACTGAAGTTACTAACAACCACAACTGGGTTGTCCCAAAAGGGATCTGTCAGCCTTAGTTATGCTATCAGATGGCTATACTAGTCTTGACTGACATCTTCATTGAAAAACTCAGGAGATCCTCCTAAGCAGCAGGCAGATTCCCAATTCACAAACAACACTGTTTTATATATATACATATATGTGTGTGTGTGTGTGTATATATATATATATATATATATATATATATATATATATATATAATTAAGATTTAGGGGTTACAGGGCAGTGGAGGCACACGCCTTTAATCCCAGCATTTGGGAGGCAGAGGCAAGAGAATCTGTGAGTTGGAGACCAGCCTGGACCATAGAGTGAGTTCCAAAACAGCCAGGGCTACACAGAGAAACCCTGTCTTGGAAAGAGGAATGAGGAGGGGAGGGGAGGAAGGGAAAGGAAAAAGGAAAAGAGAGGAAAGGAAAAGAAGAGATAAGAAAAAGAAAAGAAAAGGAAAAATATTTAGGGGGTGATTGTTTACACAGAAGCAGAGAACTCAGACTTGTAGCCATAGGCAACGGAGCTTCGCTCTTTGTTCAGTATTCAGTGTCTAAAACCCCAGTCCTCCTCATCCCACCTTAGTGAGTTTCCAAGCTCACTAAGCTCTTGCTCCAGATCTTCAAGCATAGCCACTGCTTCCTCCCCACTGTGTGGGCTCTGCTGTTGCACCCAGGCCTGCGGCTCCTTGGGCAGGATGGCCAGGAATGGCTCCAGCACCAGCAGCTCCAGGATCTGTTCTTCGGTGTGGGCCCCAGGCTGCAGCCACTGTCTGCAGAGCTCATGTAGCCAGCTCAGAGCTCTCCAAGGCCCAGGAGTCTCTTGGCCAGAAAAGCTGTTCCCTGGAGGATAGCTTTCTTGGTCCCAGAGAGGACCTTCCTCTACCTTCACAATCTTAAGTACATCCTGTCCTGCTGTTGAAACCATTCTGGGATTCATTTAGAAGGTTCATAGCACTGTGAGTTAAAAGAAAAATTATGATTGAGGACTCTTTGATTCAATCTTCCTAAGGAACTTTAACTTGACAACAGAATATTATATATCAATGGTAAATAAAAGTAGTGAGAAACATACAATAAATAAAAACAATGAATAGAATTTATATTAGTAAAAAGTGGCCAGACATGGTGGCACAAGCCTTTAATCCCAGCATTTGAGAGGCAGAGGCAGCCAGATCGTTGAGATGTGAAGGCCAACCTCATCTACATGAGTCCTGACTGCCTCTGCCTCTCAAATGCTGGGATTAAAGGCTTGTGCCACCATGTCTGGCCACTTTTAAAGTATATATAATCATTACTTATATATGCTTGGGAAAAGCATATGATAAAATGCATATTAATGGTCTCAAGTCTCCATCCTTCCCTCTAGCCTTGTATTTCTAATGCCCTCCAACCCTGAATTGTGACTCTGAGCTCAACCATGTGGCTATCGGCTCATGTGGTATTGGCAAGCCAGAGACTTGAGAGGCACTTGCGTGACTGGGGCTTGGTTTGCTTTTTCCCCTCTCAAATTGTCCTAAGGTTATGACTAGGCAAGTCTTCAGATGATATAAGACACAAGAAGAGTTAAGTCATTCCACCAAAAATGACAGCACTCTAGACCAGCTAAAAATGGAGAGGCTGATGATCACGTGGGTAGGCCTAACTTAAGACCTGTAGAATTATGTGGCCACTCTGCGACTGACAGCAAACGTACAAATATGTCCTACCCATCCTTGTGCCCCAAGACCCAGTACCATTTATTCCACCACACTGTCATAGCAACAGGTAACAGATACAGAAGTGAGGATGCAGTGTAAGTGTGGGACAAAAGAGGAAAGTGAGTAAACTTTTCACTGCACAGTTTGTATATCTTTATACTTTTCCTTGATTCTTGTTAAGATTTGGGATAAAATATATATTCCAAGGAGAGAAGGAAGGGGCTCAAAGTGTAGTGATTGAAATATCTGGTAATATATGGTAGCTTCAGGTAGAAATAATGAAGGTCAAAAGGAGCTAAAAAATTCTCACCAGCCATGAAATGTTGAAAAAAATATGGATTAGAAGCAAGTACATTAGGATTAGTTTCAAATAATCAGAATTGCCTGGCCAGAAAAGGCAAAAGAGTTGGAGCCACTGTCATGGACCAGACAGCTGACATGAACAGAAGCATTTCAGGGTACACCTCACATCTCTAAGGACAGGCAGGGGTTCTGGTGACTTAGCTATAAAATGGAGTGAAAAAGTGGGTGACATAGGTCAAAAGATTCATTAGAGGGCCAGCAGATGCCACCAATCGAAGTGCCTGCCACCATGCCTCACAACTGAATTAGATGCCGAGAAATAGCCAGCTCCTAAAAGTGGTCCTCTGGTTCACTGGAGCACCAGAGTGTGTGCACACAAACACATGCATACCAGATTCAGTATACCGAAATAAAAAGCTAAACATTTTAGACTCTTATGGAAAACTGCGGGGTGGAAGGCTGGGTATCATTTAAGTGGAATCCTTAAGTGCAAAGGGAGTGAACTACACATTTGGGCTGAGGGTACGAAGAACACTGGAGACTGTTCAAAGACCTTGCCGCAGGCCAAAGGAAGAACAGGAGGCTGGAATGTCTACAGCCAAGTCAGAAGAAAGTGGCAAAGCATTAGGCTGGCAAGACATACTAAGAACACAGGAGCTTAAACTTTATAAATGATCAGGAAACTCTAAAGCAATGGTTCTCAACCATCCTAATGCTGCGACCCTTTAATTCAGTTCCTCGTACTGTGGTGACCCCCAACCATAAAATTATTTTCGTTGCTATTTCATAACTGTAATTTTGCTACTGTTATGAATCATAATGTACATATTCTCAGAGATAGATAGATAGGTTTGCCAAAGGGGTCTAGGCCCACAGGTTGAGAACCATTGATCTAAAGGCTTTCCAGAAGGAAAGTGATAAGACTGGATTATGTCTTGAGAAGTTCTGTACTGAGTGGAAAAAATGAGAACAAAAGCAAGAACAGAAGCCAGAAGGATGGTTGGACAAAGGTAAGAATGGAGGTTATTGCACTTAATCCAGAAAGACTTCCATGTGCAGTAAAGGAATTTTGAAAAGCAGATGCAACAAAAAGGAGAAGCAGTGTAACATTGAAAATGCAGTTGCCTCCTCCAACAGATGTCACTGGGTCTGGGACTAGCTTATAGCTCCTGGATATAGTTAAAACACACCAAAAGAAAGGCTGGAATTTGGAAGGTGTATTCAAGGTATATTCCTGTAAGAACTACAAGTGTCCTTCCTAAATTTAATATTCAGTTTCTACAGATTACCTGCAATCCACAAAGAAATCATTTCATAAGTATTTACTAAGTGCCTAATGTGTGTCAGGCGGTGAAACAATTGCAGTTTGATGTGTTCATATTTTCCTCCTCCAGTGAACTAAAAACATGAGAGAAAGTATAAGAACTTTTTTTTCATTAACTTTGGTATGCTTAGCAATAACAGAAAAACAGTAACGTCAACCACCTGTGTTGCAACATAATTCCCAAAGGATACTGGGTCACAGTTACAAGGAAATAGAGGAACAGCTCAAATACCACAAAGACTCAAGCAAATCTGTAAGCGGATAATTTACAGGAGAGCCAGTGGAGTCTCCTCAACAAGACGACGGATTGGAAAGAATGGAAGGGAGGGGTAGGGTTATAACTAAAAGAGATTGTAAAACTACATACACCAAGTGGCCTACAATTGCATTCTAGTTGGAACAAATCAATTGCAAAAGAAATCTGTGGGACGACTGCTGGGGGGAGAGGGAATTTGCGTGTAAACTAGGTGTTAAAATAGTATTAGGGAACGCCCCTGCTCATAATTGTGTCGGCTAATAATATGGTGATGTGGGAAAATGTCCTTCGGAATCCATTGTGGCTCAATGGTTCTTGCAGAGAACCCAGTTCTCAGTATCCATGCGGCAGCTTACAAAATGTCCCTAACTCTAATACGGTACTCAGGGTACCATACACCTTCTTCTGGCCTCCGTGGGTATCAGGCAGCACACACTGCCCATGCACACGTTCAGATGAAACATTCAAACACATACATAAAAATGAATAAATCTTTTAAAAAAATACTGGGGGATGACATGTCGTGATAATTGTAGTTTATTGTACAATAAAAAGTATAAGAAATGCTGCCTCAATGGATGGAACTAGAAAAAAATCATCCTGAGTGAGGTAACCCAAACCCAGAAAGACAGTTATGGTATGTACTCACTCATTGGTGGATTCTAGATATAAAATGAACAATCAGACCACAACCCATAGAACCATAAAGGCTATATATATATATATATATAGCATGGAGGTCCCTAGGACGACTGTGGCATATAATAAATTTCAGTTTTACTCAATTATTGAAAAAAATAGCCAAATGAATGGAAACACATGAACTATGAACCAAAGGCTGAGGGGCTCCCAGCTGGATCAGGCCCTCTGAATAGGTGAGACAGTTGATTGGCTTGATCAGTTTGGGAGGCATCTAGGCAGTGGGACCAAGTCCTGTGCTCATTGCATGAATTGGCTGTTTGAAACCAGGAACTTATGCAGGGACACTTGGCTTAGTCTGGGAGGAAGGGACTGGACCTCCCTGGACTGAGTCTACCAAGTTGATCACAGTCCTCGGGGGAGGACTTGTCCTGGAGGAGGTGGGAATGGAGGGTGGGCTGGGGGTAAGGGGAGGGCGTGGGAGGGGGGAGAATAGGGGAACCCATGGCTGATATGTAGAACTGAATGGTATTGTAAAATAAAAAATATATATCAAAAAAAAAAAAAAAAAGAAAGAAATGCTGCCTCGTGTTAACATTTATGAAATAAGAGTGATGGTATGTATGGCTAGAGGTCTAGCTCACCGGCAGAATGGTCTCACCGCTGGAATGGTGCTTAGCGTGTCCCTGGCTTCAATACCCAACATCATAAAATAAAAATAAGAGAGCTGGAGCTCGGCGGCAGAGTGCTTGCCTATGATAAGAGGATGCCCTGGGTTCCACTCCCAGCACAATTAATCAACGTCTCAGGTACCTCGGGACTGGGTTTGAGCCGGGAAGATCCGGACTACTCCGGATTTACCCCAGTCTCTGAGCCCCGAATCAGGGTCGAATGGCGCAGGAGAAACTGTTCCTTCATCCCTTTCCAAATAAGGGCTTTAAATCTCCTGGAAGCCTGGGATTCGGCAAAGCAGCCCAGACTCAACGTCCCAGCTCCGGAGCAGCTGACCGCCACAAAGACGGGAAGTGCGTCATTGGTCCTGAGGCCGGGCGCCAAGTAAGCCTTCCTCCCCTCTTTCTAAAAGCGGCCTTTCTCTGGGAATTACAAGACTTTCACGCCGCGGTGACCCGCAGCTACCAGGCTTGGGCCTCAGATCGCAGCCCCACTGTCGGGGGCTGACATCGAAGGGGCGCTGCTGTGGGCACGGAAACAAAAAGAGGACCGGAAGGGACTGCTGGTTCCCCACCTGTATTTCTTACCCTTTTAGTTCCGGAGGCGAATCTGTCCCCAGCCTGGACTCTGGTTGACAGTGTGAAGAGAGGCGGCGAACGAAAACAAACTTGTTCCTCTTTGGGTTGTTGTTGTTGTTTGTTTGTTTGTTTGTTTGTTTGTTTGTTTTCTCCTAAATCCTTCTGATTTCTCTTCTGGAATCTCAAACTCTAGAAGACGAGTGTGTAGGCAAGTAACTGCGGAGGACTGACTTGCATTTGAAATGAATTAGAAAAAATATTTGTAAGTCGATCAGAGGAGTAAATTCCGTGTGTGCCTAGCAGGTAGCGTAGAAACTGCCTTGCTGAAAAGTAGTCCTCACTGGACTCACGAGGTCACTTAACCCACGATAAAAAGCCTGCCACCTCTGCCTTCATTTTGTATGTCTCTACATCAATCAGTCCTGCTCAACTCTGCAAATAGGTACGGTAATCATTTAAGTAGGTTCTGTCTAAAACATGATGATACTCATCCCCCATCAAGGTTGAAGCCACATGAGTAAGAGTAATAGAAGTACTTATGGCCAGCCTTTGCCATTTCTCATCCCAGATCCTGAAATGGCACCTGAAAGTCTTCAACCATGGTCCAAAGTCTGCAGTCACGTGGACAACAGGGCAAGCAGGGCCCTACAAACAGATAATTCCACGAAGATGTATGAGGGGATATTTCCTGGGTGACAGAAACAGGAAGCTGAACGGCCTGCTTTATAGCCAGAACGATGTAATGGTATAGCCAGAACGATGTAATGGTGTTTTGATACGGTAACAGTATAGTCCTTTTGTTGGACCACAGAAGAAAGCACTTGCCCTCTGGCCTGGGTGAAAATGGCTACCAGAGTTCACCAAAGTGTGTGATGCTTAAAAATTTGCTGCATTAACTAAACAGTTACAGCTGAGTAGTGCCTTCTGAACTGGAATTATGTTTTCGAAGCAAGCAGCTAAAGTTGGCATGTAGTTTCTTAAGGCGCCCTTGCAGAGCTTAAAGCAGATGGATTTGGCGTTAGATCAGTCCTCCTGGCTGTGGCTAATAGTCCTTGCTCAGGGCAGCTAGGACCAAAGGGAACGAGAAAACAGCTTTAATAAGTGAAAATTAATTTAAATAGTGAAAACACTATTTTTTTATGTAATTAGTGAGTCAAATAGCCCCAACTTTGAAAATCTCCGCTTAAAGAAAAAATTACTAAAAGAAATGGTAATAATAAAGCCCTGTTGTTAAATTTTAATTTTGCAGTATTGGTAGTGATTTAACAATACTTCAAACTCTTAAGCATTGTTTGGGGAAGTTAAGTCATTTTTATCTACCAGAGTGTACTGAGATACTTGATGCATCCAAAGAGTTGAGCAGTCTGCATGACTAGAAGGTAGAATCTGTGGCAAAGAGCACCAACACTTACTTTCCCTGTATCCCTAACAGAGGAATCTGGGCAATATGATTAAATTCCCTAGGAATGTCATTGCAGCAGTTTTGTGGGAGACAGACTCTAAGGAAGTAAGAATATGAGCAGGGATATCAGTAAAGAAACTGCAATAGAATCCTCAATGAAAATAATGCGAGTGGGATCAGGATAGTAACGACAGAAAGAGAGAACAGATAATATGGCAAAAGCTTAAATTGATGTATTTTCATTTTTGAAACAGGGCTTCATATAGTTCAGTCTGACCTCAAACCCACTGTTCAGCCTAGGATGGCCTTGAACTCCTGATCCTCCTGCTTCTGCCTCCCAAATGTGGGAATTACAAGTTTATGCCATCAATTTATTTTTAAATTTTATTAATTACTCAAAGTTTGTTCAATATAGTATTATGCTAAAGATTTGTTCTTGGGCAGTATATAATAATCACGAACACAAGTCCCTCATTCTCATGTATGTTATAATACAAAATAAAATAAATAAATAAAATACTATTTGGAAGATCATATGTATGGAAAATAAATCAAAATTATAAACATCAGTACCAAATGCAGAGTGGAAAAACCATGTCATATGTTTTAAACTTTGCAGACATCACAAGCAAAATCAGGAAAGCAATAGTTTTATTATGAAAATCATGACACACATCTGCAATATTTTTTCAGTATTTCTTTGATTTTATGTCCTTGGACCTCTTCTTTATATATGAAATTCTTTTTGATATCCTAGGCTGGCCTCAAACTCAATATGTAGCCAAAGATGACCTTGAATTCCTGCCTCTATCTCCCAAGTGCTGGGATTACTGACATGTGCCACCATGCTCTGTTTAGGTGGTATTGGGGACTGAATCCAGGGCTCTGCACATGTTAAGGATGAACTCTACCTACTGAACTATGTCTTCAGTCTCTGTATATTAACTATTTTTTAAGAAATTTCCAGAAATAGGTGATGGAGAGATGGCTCAATAGTTATCATTTACTCCTCTTGCCAAAGCCCTAGGTTTGGTTCACAGCACCTACATGGCAGCTCTCAGCCACCGGTAACTCCAGTTGCAGGAGCTCCAAAACCCTCTTCTGGCTTTCTCCAGTGCCAGGCATTCACATGATGAATAGACATACATGCGGGCAAAATACTCATACACATAAAAAAAAAAAAAGTGAAAATAAAAAGGAAGAAGTCATTTACACTGGGTTTTACCCTTCAGGTGCTCATTATTTCCCCCTAAAGACTGTTTTCAACATTTTGCTTCAGCCTGATGTTCATGTAATCTCAACACTGAATATCCATATGTAAGAGAATAAAAACAGATCCTAACTGATGATCTTGTACAAAAACCAACCCTAAATGAACCAAAGACCTTATTGGAAGGCCTGAAACTCTGAAACTTTTAGAGGGAAAAGTAAGAAAAATGCTTCATCGGCAAGGAATTTCTGAAGGTGACTCCAGTCTTCCAGTTATAAATGCCAACAATCCACAAATGGTGTCTAAAGAAATTAAAATGTGTCCTTACAGCAAAGGAATTTAAGTGAGGAAAAAGACAGCCTACAGAATGGGAGAAAAATCTTCATTAGCTATATCATTGACAAGATTAATATCAAGAATATGCAAAGAATTCAAGAAACTACATCTAACAACCCAATCAATAAATAAGCTAGTGAAATCAACAGTTCTTAAAAATTGAAATAGAAATGTCCAATAAGCAAATGAAAACTCAACCTTGCTAGACATCAGAAAATACAAATTAAAACTAGAATGAGATTCCATTTTACTCCAGTCAGAATGACATTAAGAAAAAAGCCAACAAATATTGGTGAGGATGCTGAAAAAACAGACCCTTAATCACTGCTGGTGGAAATTAAAACCAGTCCAGCCACTATGGAAACCAGTATGGAGGTTCTCCAGAAAGTTATACACAGATGTACCACATGACCCAGTTACCATTCTATTATCCAAATGACTCCAGCTCAATATAACACAGAGATAATTGCATACCAATGTTTACTACATCACTATTCACAATAGCTAAGTTCTAGAACCAACCTGGCCATCCAACAGAGAAATATGTTAAAAATGTAATATATATTCACAACAGACTTTTTTCAGTCATAAAGAACAAAATTATATCATTTACAGAAAAATGGATACATTTGGTGATAATCATACTAAGCAAATTCAGTTTCAGAAAGACAAATATTGCATGCTTTTATTTGTAGTTCCTAGATTTCATATAGATATTTAAAATCATGTATGTGCTTTTGACAAAAAGAAGCAAAATTCTAGAGCAGCAGTTCCTAGCATGTGGATCGCAAACCCCTGTAGGGGTCGAATGACCCTTTCACAAGGGTTGCCTAAGACCATCGGAAAACACAGATATTTACATTATGATTCATAACAGTAGCAAAATTACAGTTAGGAAGTAGCAATGAAAATAATTTTATGATTAGGGGATCACCACAACATGAGGAACTGTATTAAAGGGTCACCACAGCATTAGGAAGGTTGAGAACCACTGGTCTAGAGGAACAATATTAAATGCAGATGAAGGGAGGGGGAAAGGGACTTGTGGAGGGCTATACTCAAAGTACAGTATATAGTTGTATGAGAAATGTCCTTATACAATCCAATGTCCTGTGTAATGAATATTCACCAATGGAAATATTAATTGGGGATGCAAAGTTGTCCTCATCATCCCCCCCCCCCTTTTCCTCAGCTGCCTATTCTCTCAAAACCAGACAGATCCTAGGGGATGATAGTTAAGAACTGCAAACCAAACAGTTGCCCCAGTCAAAGCTGTAATGCCAAATGGGGTATGTTTTCTAAAAAACAGGCTAGTAGGACCTCATGTATATAATATGCAGTTGTTGAATTTGCAATTGCATTCTCCTATCTCTTTGGAAAGGTGAATAAGAAATTCATATTTGCAAAAGATGGGCAAAATTTTAGTTTCTGTTTTCCAGAGTTCCTGTGGTGGTTTGAATAAGAATGGCTACCATAGGCTCATAGATTTGAATGCTTCTTCATCAGGGAGTGGCACTACTTGACAGGGATTAGGAGGTGTGGCCTTGCTGGAGTAGGAGGGGCTTTGTTGGAGGAAGTGTGTCACTGGGTGTGGGCTGTAAGGTTTCAAAGGGCCAAGCTAGTCCCAGTGTCTTCCTCTTCCTGCTTCCTGCTGATCTGGATGTGGAACTCTCAGCTACTTCTCCAGCACCATGTCTGCCTTCATGGTGCTATGCTTCCTGCCATGATAATAATAGACTAAACCTCTGAAACTGTAAGCAAGCCCTAATGAAATTCTTTCTTTTATAACAGTTGCTGTGGATGTGGTGTCTCTGTACAGTGATAGAACAGTGACCAAGACAGTTCCTCTCCTATGCATCTTATTATAGTGAGAAGGACCTGGAGTAACAGGACACTGTTTTTATTAATAATTAATTTTTTCCAGGCCCTATCACATTTTCCCTCCCACCCTCCCGCCCTTCCACCCCTCCCTCTTTCCATCCCTCCCTTTCTCCTCTCCTCCCATTCCTCTCCCAGCACCACCACCACCACTCTTCCTCCTTCCTCTTCAGAAAAGGGCAAGCCTCCCATGCATATCAGCCAGCCATGGCATATCAAGTTGTAGTAAGACTAGTCACCTCCTCTCCTATTAAGGCTGGATGAGGCAACCCACAGGAGGAAAGGGTCATAAAAGCAGCTAACAGAGTCAGAGACAGCCTACAGGACAATTTAAATGTGTTGTGCTTGTTCTTAGTATTGATGATAAATCTCTCAGAAAATGTGAGCAAAATGTGATATACTGAAGGCCCTGATAAAAATATATTTGCGCCGGGCAGTGGTGGCGCACGCCTTTAATCCCAGCACTAGGGAGGCAGAGCCAGGCGGATCTCTGTGAGTTCGAGGCCAGCCTGGACTACCAAGTGAGTTCCAGGAGAGGCGCAAAGCTACACAGAGAAACCCTGTCTCGAAAAACCAAAAAAAAAAAAAAAAAAAAAAAAAAAAAAAAAAAAAAAAAAAAATTTGCTATAGGACAGAGATATTTCCAGTGAAGACACAGGTGCCACCCACCTAAGTTAAGACCTGAGGTATGTCATCTGGGACATACCAGACCATCTCTTCCAAAGCAAAGCAATCACTGTATCATGTACATTAGGTTTGCCTATTCAGGTTCTAGATGCAGCAATATAGCCATTCAAAATTTCTACTCTGTGAATAGCCTGAACATACCCATTTTTCTTATCTTATCCATTTTCCCCATTTGGCTATGATTTTTATATTTATGTGCATATATTCATTATATATTCAATGTAATGCTCTTTTCTTGATACTGTGTGTCCCAAATAGATTCTCTCAGTCTTTCAACTGTTTTTCCTACTAGCTTCTGGCATTTCTATTTCTATATACGTAGTTCTAATTTCTAATGAAGTAAGACACTTTTTTTCTTTAATTTGTACTTTGTCCAGTGTCTCAGTTACTTCTCTATTGCTATGATAGACACCATGACCAAGGCAACTTACAGAAGAAAAAGTTTATTTGGAGCCTACAGTTCTAGAAAGTCCATCACCATCATGGGGAACATGGCAGCAGGTGCCAGAGCCTCAGGTGAATACTCACATCTGCATCCACAACTCCATTCACAGGAAGCAGAGAGCTAACTCAAAAGGACAGGAATCTTTTGACTCTCAATGCCCAACCCCAGTGACATACTCTCTCCTGGAAGGTCACACCTCCTAATCCTCCCCCAACAGCCACCATGTATTCAAATGCAGGCACTTGTGGAGGTCATCTCCTTCACACCACTACATTTAGTTTAAGAGAAACCCTGCTTAGAGTTCATAAAGAAGCAATCCTATATGTTTTTAAAAAATGAAAGTTTTTTTTTTTTTTACTTTACTGTGGAATTGATCTTTGTGTGACATGTTAAGTAAAACCCAATTATTTTTTCCCTTCCCTTAGCTACTGAAATGTCATCTATTTGCCAAGTAGCTCCTTCTTTCTCCAGTGACTTAGAATGCCACTTTTGCCATGTGTTGAACATCTGCACATATGTATTTGTTTCCCCATGCTCAGTGCTGTTCCACAGATCTCCTTGTCTTTAGTGGTGTCTGTATTACAGTGTTGAAACTCCTTTGCATTTTAAACCAGTCTTTATTTCAGGCAAAGCAAGTTTTGCATTACTTCCATTTGCTCAAGAATGTAATTGCATATTCATGACTCTCATTATTCCATACGAATTTAAAGTAGACCAATTGGGTTCCATTGGATACACAGGATTGGGATTTCTAAGGACTCTGGATTGATTTTTTTTTTTAAGAATATGGAATGCTTCATGAATTTGCATGTCATCCTTGTACAGTGGCCATAATAATCTCTGTACCTGTCTAATTTTAGGATATGGTACTGAAGCAAGCACTCTGCATAGAATTTCTGTATTAACTTAGGAAAGAATAACACTCTAATGATGTTGAATTCTCAAATACACAGATATGGTATATTATCTTTCATTATTTGGTAGGGGTATCTTTCATTAGGTATATACTTTTATGGTTTAAAATTCTATTATTATTGGACAATTTCATGCACATATTGTGAGTTTTGATCATCTTCACCTCTCATCACCCTCCCCCTTCCTCACTGAAACCATCTCCCACTGAAATCCTTCTTCCCAAGGTCTCTCTACCTTGATGTCTTTGTGTGTGTGTGACCCACTGAGTTTAATTATGGTTGGTTGCATGATCATGAGTGGGGTTGTTTTGTTTTATGAGGAAGGATCTCACACTGATTCAGGACTCACAATGTAGAGCAAGCTGGCCTGGAACTTGAACCTGTTACTTGAAGTGATTCTCCTTCCTCAGTTTCTCATGTGCTGGGATATGAACCCACATAGCTGGCTCTTTACTATCTATCCTTAATAAATAAAGCCATATGTTTCCATTTATATTTTCTTGCTACTGTAATGGTTGCCTTTTTAAGGTGATGTTTTCTTATTTGGGTTGGTTATGAAAAATGTTATTAAAAATCAATTTTTAAAATTTAGTATCTTAAGCCTAAATTTGCTAATTATGATAATTTGAAAATTATATTATCTTGGATTTAATATGAAAGTCATTCAGAATGGTCCTTAAAAAGTTGTGTATTTATAATTAATATTTTAATCAGAAAATGCAACTAGTTGTAAAATTTTAAAAAACACATTCCCCTCATCTTTCTGTCCCTTTTTCCTCCAGTTTCTAAACATTTGCATAATTTTCTGATGCATTTCCTTAGGACTTCTTTGTGATGATACAAGCAAATATCACTTTCTTTTTACTTTTTTGTATTCACAGAGATGTCAGACTGTACAAGGACTTATTGTTTTCCTATCTTCCCGTGGTTGTCCTTGGGAAAATCCTGTTTTGAAAGTCTCTTGGTGTTAGAGCCATCTTTCCTAGACAAATGTAGCTACCGCCCCTCATCAAAGACGCCTCTCTTTACAACAGAGATCATCCCAGGAAAACGCAGCTGGACACAATGCAGAGATCAACAGATACATCTACATCGAAGCTCCTGAATCTATGGCTCAGAGGACATGGAGGAAGAGAAGCCAAAAAAAGACTGTTAAGAGCCAGAATACCCGAAGTCAGCTGTGAAGCAGTTCCTCCTAGAAATGGCTGCATACACAAGACAGGAACAATAGACATGTTAACTTTCACAGGGTACCACCCCTAACCAAAGAACCACAGGCAATTATTGACTGCTGGGAAGTGGAGAATTAGTCTATCCCAGAGATGAGAATGGTCAGCCTTGAAATCATATATACACAAACAACAAAAAAACCGACTTAGCAGGTTGAGTTTATATCTATAATGTGTGTATAAATAGTATATAATTACTATATAATAATATATTATATATATAATGTGTGCATGCATATACCTATACACATACATGAATGTAACAAAAATAAAAGGCTATCAACTTGAGAGTGGGAGGGGATGGGAGGGTTACTTGGAAAGAACTGGAGGGAGGAAAGGGAGGAGAGAAAGTGATGTAATTCTACTTCAGTTAAAAAAATATTTTTTTTTTAAATTTTTTTTCTTTTCCGGAAGCAACCACGAACAGGAGGGAGAAGAGGGGAAGGCAACCATAGAGTGTCGCTGTTGCCTAGAGAGGCCGGAAGTGGCCCGTGCTCCGCCCCCCAGGGTCGGACTTTCGGACACTTTTGTGACTGCGGGGTGCTGCGCGGTGCTGCGATCGCGGGTGGGTTTGGGTCTCGTCTCGCTGCGGTCCTACCGCGGGCCCGGCTGCTTGTGGGTGGTGAGGGTGGGACAGAACACCTTCCTCCGCGGCCTAGCGGCGCCGGGAAAACAAACTCGGTGGCCACCTGGGCCGAGCGCCCGACAGGGCCTCCGGCGCCTCGCCTCGGGCCGGTTCCGGGTGTCTGGTCAGTCTCAGGGCCTTTGGAGATGGGATTCTTGGGTCATAGACTTAAGCTTTGAAAATGGGAGACGGCAGAGTTTTGCTTTTCCTGGAGACAAGGTCAGTTCCAAGGTCTTTATTCTGGGGTACTGGAAAAGAGCCAGAACTTTGGAGTCGGGTTGCCTGGTGGATTCTGGCCTCTGCTACTTTGTGACTTTCTCCCAGTCCCTTAACCTTTCTGTGTTTTGCTATTTTAGGGGATAACGATATCGCCTAACTTACTGGATTGTCGTGAGGAGTAAATGGCTGCATTTGTGCAAGGTGCTTAAAATAGTACCAGGCACGGGGTAATCTGCACAGCGTAAAGATGCTTTATTACTGTTGCTGTTTCTAACTAGGACGGCACTTTCTCTTCAGTGACTGGCCTTGGTACTGGCTGTTGTCTTTTGAATTTTAGTGCTGTTTACCAGTTCTCTTTGTAATGGATAATTTCTGTATTTTAGGAGGGAAAATAAAACGTTCTGGAGAAGAGCCTGTCCGAAAGGAAAAAATTAAAAGTGGTTTGTGTAGTGTGTTGTGGTGTTCGGACTCAGAGTTTTAAAATCTTGGGGATGCCATTTTTTAAGGGGAGGAGGAGCAGCAAGAGGTATCTTAACAGTGAAGAAGCATAAGGAAGGACCCTGGTGTGAGCTGACATTGCTGTTTTGCTCGTGCTTCGACCTGCCAGCTTTCTGACCCTCAGCAAGAATCCTCACCTGCATAAGGATGGCATGGATGGATGATAGATATGATTGACAGGTAGACAGGTAGATTGGTGGTAGATTCAGAGAGACGTAAATCTGACACCGAGTCACTAACACCCTTCATTCTTTTTGCAGGTTGTCAAGGCTAATATTGACCATATGTAGTTTACCATTGTCCTTGAATTGACATCTCTTGCAATCTCTGACAATCCTTTCATCTGCCTCCTTTTTCTTGGAGAATTTGGAGTTTTTAACATTCTCAGGACCTACAGGGATCCCTGTAGCATTCATTTTTCTGTTTGTAACTTAACAAAAGACTGAAAACCATGTCTTTGGTTTGCTTATTTGACAAACGCAGTCCTGATCCTGTACCTTTGTGCTCGGCCCAGTTGGGCTGAGACTCCAGGTAGGACAAGTGATGAGACGTGAGTGGTTGAAATGACTTTTAAGAACGTACCAATGTTCATTTCCCTCCCTACACCCACCCCCTTTAATCTCGGGTTTACCCTTACCTCCCTTGACCCCACCGAAATGCTCTGGACTGTATTTAGGAAAGAAAAGATAGGATTTTGAGTAATATTTACGATTGTGCTGGGAAAGGTTTAAATGCAGGTCAGAGAAAAACGTGAACTAAGTGCGGCCGGCAGCCCCTCAGCAGCAGTCACTTTGAGTTATTTTCACTCGTTTGCCTGCCTCTCCCTTTCCTTCACTTCCTCTCTCCCCATCTGTCCTTCCCTGCCTCCCTTTCCCTCCTCTTCCTCCCTTCTTTTCTTCCCTTCATTCATTGTACAGCAAACTGGAGGCCAAGACATCCTAACATTTATCTGCAAGCGTGTCAATGCTGAGATAGGAACTTTAATTTAGCCACACTGTCACAATAAACAGAATTGACGGCAGCTCTTTCATCCTGTGTTCACGGTTTCCTGATTGACCCACAGATGTCTTTTTACAGTCTGGGAATGTTGTTTAAACTGCGTGGTGTGTATTGAATTGCTATCTCTTGTAATCTATGATAGTCTTGCCTTCCCTTTGCTTCCAGTTTAAAACTCCATTTATTTATGGGAGAATGTGCATTTTCATTATTCTCACATCAATTGCTTTATTCTACTGATACTTAAAAACAACCCTTTATCTTTAGCTTCTTAGTTCTTGCACTTGGCCGCACTTTGGATCACACCAGGAGGTTGTCAAATACTGAGGCCTGTGGCCCACCCCAGCAGCTTGTCCAGTTGACCTTGGCTGCCCAACTATCAGGAGGCTTTAAAAGCTTCCCAGTGATTTTCTTGTGTAGCATAGCTTTAATACTTTTAGTCTGCTCTTGTGTTGTTACCTGTATTTGAGTTCTTGGATCTAGAGGTATGATTAAATTTAGATCTGCTTATTTGAGAAAAAAATTAGGAGTATCCCAGATCTCTTGTGACAGCTAATAAGGAGGAAGTATTTTCTAACAGTTTTTTTTTCTAACAGTTTATGTAATATTCATCCAGGTGTGATAGTTCACACCAGAAATCTCAGCTCTTGGAAAGTGGAGTCAGAAAGATTGCCATGAGTTCAAGGACACCTTGGGCTATGTGGTAAACTCAAGGCCATCCTGGACTGGGGTGAGACTCTGTCTTATAAAACCAAAAGAAAAAGTACAATTAAGTCAAGGTTACTTAACTTCCATCTGTCATCTGTGCTGTCCCTTGAACTGTAGGAAGCTGGGATGAGAGAAATTCAAATGGGCACAGACTTGGAAATATCTTTCCCTTAGTAACTCTCCCAGCCTTACTCATTCTGATCTCCTTGTTCCAATGGGTAAAGAGGCGTGCTCTGACATCTCAGTGTACTCAGAGAACTTGGCAGGCAGGTCTAGCTTAAAATCTCAATCCTGATTCACAGGAATCAGGTCTTCCATCCCTTTTAGGAAGCCCAGGTCATACAGCTGATAGTGGTGAGGAAGGGCTTCCATAAATGTCTTATTTCACTGCCCATGTTCTAACTCAGGTGGGATACTCAGGCAGCCTTCTTTGGCATGGGTTATGCCCACTTCAGCCCTTGTGAGGCACATTGGACAGCCACTGAATGCTCATCTACCACAGCTTTTGAGATCCACAGTGAAGGAAAAGGAGGTGTACCTCTTTTAGTCATTCTGCATGGGTCAGATGTCTCCAGCACATCCACTCATCTCTCTGCTGTCTGTTGTCCAACCAGGGGAAACAAGCCTGCCTGCCTGTGTGCTGTGGAGGCAGCCTTTGTCCTTACCTTCTTAACCAGTCGACTACCTCCTCTGGTTTCTAAGTTTCCTGTAAGTTTAGAACACGGAGATGAGTCAGCATGTTTTCTAGTTTTGAAGTTTATTTCAAAAGTGAGTGTATGTGTGTGTGTGTTGTATGTTTATGTTCAAATGTGTGTGCACTTGTATATACTGGTACATGCACACGTATACACATGGAAGCCAGAGATCAGTATTTAATGTCTTCCTCTAATGCTCTCCACCTTTATTTTTATTTATCTATGTTTCTGAGACAGGTCTCTCGCTGAACCTAGAGCTCACCGATTAGGCAAGAGTTAGCCATCAAATCTAGGGATCCTTGAGTCTCTAGGTCCCCACTGTGAGAATTACAGGTCCACTTTCAATTTCTCTCTTTAGAAGTATGAGGTGTTTAGATCCATTTACAGAACATCGTTTGGAGAGCTTATTGTAGGGTTCAGATTTCCTAATTACTCTGGCAAAGTACCTAACAATATCACTAAAAGAAGGGTTTATTTGAAGATCCTGTCTGCCATAGGGGGAAGTCAGAGGCAGAAGGCTGGGGTGGCAGGTCACATTCTGTCTGTAATCAGGAAGCAGAGAGAGAGGTTGATGCCGGCACTCTTTGTACTTTTTATTAGGTCTAGGACCTTACTTAGCCCATGGAATGGTACTACCTATACACACAGTGAGTTTTCTTACCTTAGTTAAAGCTCTCTAAAAATGCCCTCACAGAGTCTAAGTGACTCTAAACCCTGTCACGTTATCAAGATTAACTTGTGATAATTAAGACATCACTTAAATCATAACATATTAACTCTGGCCCCGTAGTCACATTCATCTCATAATGTAAAATGTGTTGTTGTCTGTCTCCAAATGTTCATATAGTATTTAGCAGTCCCAACACTATATAAGTGCAGAGTCTTCTCTGCAACTCAGGCAGTCTCTTAACTGTGAGCTCCTGTAAAATCATACAAGTAATATGCTTCTAATGTGCACTGGCACACAGTAAACATTCCTATTCCAAACACGAGGAATGGGAGCATGGCAGGGAGAGACTGGACTAAAGCAAGACTGAAACTCAGGAGGAAGACACCAAGTCCTACAGTCTGGGACTCCTGATGGGCTCATGGGCTTAACACCTATGGGCAGCTCTACCTCTCCACTCTAATGTCTACAGCACACAACCGCTCTCTGTTCCAGCTCTGCGTGTGCCTTGGCTTTTCTCAGCAGATGACCCGTGATCCTGGCATCTCCTATAGTTTGGAATCCCCATTGCAATTTAGGCTCTCTATCCCCAGCTTCATGCAATGGCCTTCTTATGGGAAATCTGACCACCACACAGCCTAGTCAGAGGGTCTTTCTGGAATTGTGCAAGCCTCCGTGATCCCCTAACTTTTATATCTTTCATGCTTGCAAAACCAGCACTACATGGATGATTCTTTCAAGTATTGTTTGCTTGAATTGTAGCTTGATTCCTTTATACCACTGTTGTAGTGGTCTCCGTTGCCTCTGAGGCTAATGGGGGAGGGAGGGCAGCATATGTCCATAAGGCGCCATTTTGAATCAGTAAACTCTTGTGATATTCTCAGTTTAGGTTCTCCCTTTTAAATGAATTTCACAAGTTAGGGTTTGGAATGGAGTGGATGGATGGGGTCTTGCTCTCAGAGAGCTTTCCCTATTTTCCAGATGTAGAAAACAAGATTTATCGTTCATAATGCTAGTGTGACAATTACAGAGGCTCTACCTGTCTACACCCTCATTATTTCATTACACTAGAACACACGCCTTTCCAGAAGAAACCACACTTTTCAAATATATTTGGTTTCTCTGCTTACTGATTTGAATAAGAGCAGTGAATACTAGTCATGCCATGGCCTAAATGCTGTTTGTAATTTTTTTCTGCCAAATAAATTAGTCTGATATTTTTTTAATGCAATCTTAAGTTCTCATGGCATGGACTGAATGCAGCCAGATTCTTTGCCAGGATGTAAATGTAAACAGATTCTATTCCCGTTCCTGAAAAGGTCTTTTTCCACCTGAAACCCCATCAGCTAGGCTTCCACTGCTTACATGTTTCTGGCATTCTGGAATTCCCAGCTCTCACCAGAATGGCCTATTAAGCTTTACTTACATCCATCTAGGGCTTTAGCCTACAGCTCCAAACTCTGGCCTTCCTCTCCATAAACCAGTCGATAGATAAGAGACACACGGTCAAGTGTGTCACAGCAGTGGCCGCCCTCTCGGGTCTAGTCATGTCGGGTACTTTGTCTTTGCCGTGACAAAGCCCTCACCAGGAGCAAGGCTAGCAAGGGCTTCTCTTGGTTGGCAGTTTGACCGTGCAGTTCAACATGGCGGCAGCGACGCGCATTCTGTCTGTAGTGAGGGAGCAGAGATGAACGCTGCTGTTCCTTTCTGTGTGGGACCGGAGCCCGTGCAATGAGGCCACGGTGGATCTTCTGACTTAAGTTTAGCCTCTCCAGACCACCCTCACAGATATTCGTAGTTGATTCTAAGTCCCCCAGGATGGTACAGAATGAAAAGCTACAGAGGCATTTGAACAAGAGGATCTCCTCAGTTGTTCCATGGCAGCTTCCCCGGGGTCCTGGGTATAGGAGGAGGGGAGCATTTGCAACTACAAGTGGCTCATAGTCATCTCCACCTCTCAGTAGTCTTTTGCAGAAATACAACTCAGAGCTACAGTGAAACGGAAGAACGACTTGGCCCGGGATGGCTAGAGAATCAAGGGAAAGCACAACCCTGGACTCGCACTCTGCAGAGGACCAGATGGAATTACTGGTCATAAAGGTGGAACAGGAAGAGGCCTCCCCCTTGGCAGAGGAGGCCAGTTGGCTGGGCAGCCCTGGGCCCGACCGCTCCCGCCAGCGCTTCCGCGCTTTCCGCTACCCCGAGGCCGCTGGGCCCCGGCAGGCGCTGAGCCGGCTCCGGGAGCTCTGCAGACAGTGGCTGCGGCCAGATATGCACAGCAAGGAGCAGATCCTGGAGCTGCTGGTGCTGGAGCAGTTCCTGACCATCCTGCCAGGGGAGCTGCAGGCCTGGGTGCGCGAGCAGCACCCCGACAGCGGGGAGGAGGTGGTGGCGCTGCTGGAGTACTTGGAGAGGCAGCTGGACGAGACACCTCCACAGGTAGAAGGAACAGGCTTAGGGTCTGAGCCCTGTGCTCTGTGCCTTCCAGAAACCTCAAGCAAGATCCGAGGGAGGCATTGGTTAGAGCCTGAGAAGTCTCAGTCTGAACTGGGAACCTGAGGCAACCAGCGAAGTGACCTGGACCCCTCAGAATAGTTAAGAGCACAGAGGAAAGTACGAGGATTGGGAAGAGCGCAGTCCCAGTGAAGCTCGGTAGAATGTGTTGAGCAGAGTGGTGACCGGTTAGATATGCACTTCTTAGCTCGTGTGCTGAGTAAGACCCAAGGACAGGGCGGAGCAAGCGATGCTAGGCACACTGGACTCTGTGGGAGTTTTCTTGGTTTGTCACGTGACAGCATCTTGAGTGCTGTGGTGCTTCTACCGCCTTGCTTTGTTGTTCTCGTTGACAGTGGAGGGAATCTTAGCATCTAGAAAGGTTTTTCCTGTCCAAATTCATGGACCCCTAGTAGAAAATGGGCTGCTTTTAACCTCTACCTTCTGGCCTATTTCAGGAGACAGTTTCCTCCCTGCATCCCTTTGTGGTTTCATATTCAGGGGACACATGGCTTTCTAACCAGTGGCCAAAGTCAAAGTTCTGGGCTTAGAATTATTGCCTAAGTTTATAACAGTGAAAAGTCGCCACAGTCTCTGACCTTCATTCTGTGTAAAAGCTGTGGGAATGCTGAGCAGTAGAAGAGAACGGAACTTGGAAACTAACTTAATGATCTAGAAGCAAACCTGCATAGGACAGTACATGCCACACTGTACTGGGTGGTTTCATACACTGTGTGGACTAAACTAGAAACAGCATCCTCAGTGTTCTGATAAGCAGTTAGCATGTAATGGATTTCTATCACCATTTTCCTAAATGGGTTCATAAGTCTACGTGTGTGTGATAGGAAGCATTGAATGGACTGTGGAAACATCTGCCTAATCTACCATCTTAGCTTTGTCATTTAGCTGAGTGATTTTGGATAAGCTGCACCCTCATGAAGTTGTTGTTTACATTAAATGAGAACCAATTTGTAGAATTTGGAGACACTGTCAAGCTGAAAGTACTTTGAAAATGTCTAATAAATAGATGAAAAATACGAATAAATGAATGACTTCTAGGTTCCAGATGATGACGATGGGCAGGAACTCCTTTGTTCCAAGGCGGTACTGCTGACATCAGCTCAGGGCTCAGAAAGTAGCCAGATGGAGCCCATGGAGCCTCTGCTTAAGCAGGAGTCTTTGGGATCCCTGTCCTCAGAAGTCAGAGGTCAGTATTACTAAGCTTTGTCTTTTCCTTTTGGTGTTGGTGCATGTGATGAATGAAATCCAGGACCTCACACATGCTAGTCAAGTGCTTTCTCAATGAACCATAGTCAGGGTTCCAAGAACTTTTGCGTATCTTCAGAGGACAGCTTTGGATCTGGTGGCAGTCAGGTATTTTGGAAAGGAAAATATTTTATAAACTTGTATTTGCATGAACTTATTAATCAAGCTTTTAAACCTGGGTTCACAATGCGAGGAGGCTGGCTGCCTGTGTGAGTCTCACCCAGAGCTCTTTGTTGCAGTCACCCAGGGGGTCCACTGTGGAGAAGATGGAGTGACAGTTCCCAGGCTCCCTTCAGAGTTGCAGGTGAGCTACAGCTGCTCCCCCCCCCTCAACATCCTTTACTCCTCCTGTTCTTTCTTCCCACTCCATCCCTGTCCTCCACTCTCCACCCCTTCCCAGTGGGTGGGGGTGTGAGTTTCCTTATTCATCCCAAGATCGGTTTACTGTTAAACTTCCCATAGAACAGTTTGAGGCTTTGCCACTTGGGGGTGGAATGAGTGAGCCTGTGAGCTTGCAACCCAGACATTCCCTGTTCCATCTCTTTGGTGGACTTTTATTCTTTTAGGGGTTGCTGAAAATGGAAGATGTAGCCCCAGCCCTTTCCCCCAGATGGACAGAGCAGGATCCATGTCAGATGAACCTCTACAAAGATGAAATGCAGGAGAACTCTGGCAGCCTGGTTTCCCTAGGTAAGACTGATGGGTACTAATTTCTTCTCAGGCTTCTTGCTATCTTTTCTATAATAGAACCTACTTCCCCTGTTAGGTGGTTAGAAGCTGTTGAGCCCATTATGTTTGAAATCATAGACACACTTTGAAAGCCTATTAATGACAAGCTCCTTAATGCTTGTAATCGTGATTCTTTGTCTTCTGTCACAGCTAGGATTTCTGTTGCTGTGACAAAACACTGTGACTAAAAGCAGCTTGGGGAAGAAAGGGTTTATTTGGCTTACAGTTCCACATCAGAGTCCAACATCGGAGTCAGGACATTAACTCAAAGTAGAAACCTGGAGGTAGAAACAGAAGCCAGAGCAGGGTGCTGCTTACTGGCTTGGTTTTCATGGCTTATTCAGCCTGTTTTCTTGTATACTCCAGGTCGACCTGCTCAGGAGAGGCACTGCCATGAGCTAGGCCTTCCCACATTTCTAATTCATCAAGAAAATGCCCCACAGACTCACTTACAGACCAGTCTTCTAGAGGGATCATCTCAATTAAGATCCCTTCTTTCCAGATATGCCCAGGCTTGTGTCAAGTTAACAAAAACCAAGCAGCACACCCCCTGAGCGGTGTAGTCAAGATGAGTGGGATAAAGTAGATCCCATCCTAGTGGTGTTCTGGTTCAGAGGAGATGCTGTATAAAGATTGAGTACTGGGGCTGTGTATCTCAGAGCTAGAACACTTGCCTAGCATGTATGAGACCATGGCTTCAATGAACTGGGAAGAAAATCTTCCCTTCCCCTTCCTATTCCCATCCTTGACTAGTGAAAAAGCTGAGGAGCCTCTCCACAAGAAATGGGTCATGGGGTCACAGTGTGAGAATTAGAAGCAACATTAGATACCAGCTATAATAGGTCCTGGCCCTAGAGGCAAGGACACAGAAGGTTGTCCAACTTGTCAGAGGTCACACAACATATTAGTGGCATGTTAGTGGCTCCAGTTTTGTCTCAGAGAGCTGATGCTCTATTCTGGTGTGCCTGCCACTGCCAGGGCACAGTTCACCATAACTCCCTTTGTCTGTGAACACTGCAGGAATCTTTTCACTTGCCCTGTGTTCCTTTACCTCCTGTGCTCAGTCCTTCTCGCATCTATTCTAGTTTGTTTTCTCGTGCTATAATAAATACAATGTGACCCAAATACTGTGGCTCTTTGAAGAAATCAAGGGTTTATCCCCATGGCACAGTTGAAAGAAATCAGAGCAGGAAGCTCAGGGCAGGAACAGAAGCAGGGCCACTGAGAAATGCCACAAACTAGCTTACTCTCTTACTTTCTTTTACAGTAAGAACTACCCTCCACAGTGTGCTGGGCCCTCCCACATCAGTGACTAAACAAGAAAATGTCCCACAGCCTTGCCCACAGACCAATCTGATGGAGGTGGTTCCTCAATTGAGATAACCTTTCAGATGTGACTCTAGTTTGTGTCAAGTTGACAAAAAGTAACCAGCACAAATTAGTTGACCCTTGTCAACTTGACATACAAAAACATCACTATTAAATCATAACCTTTCCTATCTTGTTTATCCCCAAGATCTTACATTAATATCCCAATACAAAACAATATAATTTTTTTTTTTTTTCGAGACAGAGTTTCCCTGTGTAGCTTTGCGACTTTCCTGGAACTCACTTGGTAGTCCAGGCTGGCCTCGAACTCACAGAGATCCACCTGGCTCTGCCTCCCAAGTGCTGGGATTAAAGGCGTGCACCACCACCGCCCGGCAAAACAGTATAATTTTTAAAAATCTCATAGTCTTTTTAAAAATTTCAACACTTTAGAATTCAGAGTCTTTTAAAAATATCCAGTCTCTTTAACTGTTGGTTCTTATAAAATTAAGAACATGTTAAATGATTCTTTACTCCAAAAGGGAAGGACAGGGGCATAAAAACAATCACACTTAAGCAAAGCCAAAATCCAGCAGTGTAGCTTCAAATCTTGTAGCTCAGTGTCCAAGATCTAATGACTTTTTGGCCTCCAAAGGCTTGGTCAGCTCCACTTCTTTCCAAGAGAGAAAATGTAGTATTTAGGTTTATGTCTATGTTGCCTTTCTATTATTACAACTTATAGGTTCCCATCCACCTCCACTATGTATCCACCGAAGTCGTTAGTTCTCATTATTTTTCCTCTGTTCCCTCCACTCTTGGTTATACCCTTCTTCCAACAGCCCCATTCCTGTCTTCATGTTTCCCTAGCTTTTCTGTTACCCTCCTTTTTGTCCCATCCTAATTTCTGTATTTAAATGCTTAGCCTTGGTGTCTATATAGACCTTTGTAGTTCATGTCTCCATTCATCACAGTGCTCCTATGCAGCACACAATTAACAGTTGTTGGCATTTGTGTTTCAGATCAGGAGATGCAGACTAAGATCAGGGACTTACCTCCAGCTGAGGACTACACAGAACAAAAGCCTGAGCAGACACTGTGCTTCCTGACCGAAGACACTGCTCAGATTCCTACAGGTGCAGAAGCCAGTGAGCAGGAAGGCAAGTCACAGACAGCACAGAAAAGTGCCACCGGAAACAGGCGGTTCTACTGCCGAGAATGTGGAAAGAGTTTCGCTCAGAGTTCAGGCCTAAGTAAACACAAAAGAATCCACACTGGATTGAAACCCTATGAATGTGAGGAGTGTGGCAAAGCCTTCATTGGAAGCTCAGCTCTCATCATTCATCAGAGAGTTCACACTGGCGAGAAACCATATGAGTGTGAAGAATGTGGCAAGGCCTTCAGTCACAGCTCAGATCTCATCAAGCATCAGAGAACCCACACTGGGGAAAAGCCCTACGAGTGTGATGACTGTGGGAAAACCTTCACCCAGAGCTGCAGCCTCCTTGAACATCACAGAATCCACACTGGAGAGAAGCCATACCAGTGCAATATGTGTCCCAAAGCCTTTAGGCGGAGCTCACATCTCCTGAGACATCAGAGGACCCATACTGGGGATAAAGATTTCTTTGTTCCAGAACCTTACTGGGAAAGTCAGAGTAGGGTGGAAAGCCATTGGGAAAATATTGAAACTCCTGTGTCTTATCAATGCAATGATTGTGAGAGAAGTTTCAGTAGGATTACAAGCCTGATTGAACACCAGAAAGTACACACTGGTGAGAAACCTTTTGAGTGCAAAACATGTGGAAAAGGCTTCACCCGACCTTCATACCTTATTCAGCATCAGAGAAGACACACAGGGAAGAAAACTTCGGTCACAGTGACCCCTGCTGTACATTCCGAAGTTGGTGTTCAACTGTCATTGAACTGAAGGCACCCGTGCGTGAGCTCCTATTGACTGTAGAAGTCACAGGCTAGGGCTCTATTAATAATGCGCATCCTCAGATATTAGGGATCTGGCTGAGACTCATTATCTTCTACATGCTAGGAGGTAACTAGAGAAAAACAAAAAATCTTATTTCATAGGAGGTGATGAGAAAGAGTTGTCTGCAAGAGTCCTCACCCATGGAATCAAATGGGCTTCCTGACTGGCAAATTGCCTTCCCTGGGCCTGCATCTCAGGTCTCCTGAGGGATGCTTATGCTTTGGGGGCGTTCCTCTGACCCTTTGTTAGGCTAATGAGCCCTTCATAAGTGGTCAGACTTGGAAATCTTATGTCCTGCTTTGTGCCTTGTATACAGGTGCTAATTAATAAACACTTATTAAATATACTGGTGAGATTTCCTACATAGCTCTGAAAACCCATTATTATCTGGAAATTTTCACCAAGGCCATTTGTATATCTTAAAAAAAAAAATGTTTTAGATTGAGTCAATGTAGTACTGCTTTGTTTTTGTTTTTGTTTTTGATTTTTGCCAAGTACTCTGACTTGGCAGGGGAGGGATGAAGGTGAGGTTATTGTGCTAGAATCCTTTAATTCTTTACCTAATTTGGAATTCTGTGAGAGTGCCTTAAACAGCTTCCTTAGCATTAAGTCATTGTGAATGTGCCACCCATGGAATTCCACTAATATTTTTTTTTTCTGTTAATTTTGTTACTCTTGGGAGAAAAAAAACCAAACAAAAACCCTTTCCTACTCATGTAGTGTGAAAAGCAGTTTCAGAATAAAGTGATCAATGTCTAAAGCTTAGCCTCTTGATTCTCACTTTGGTGGTTATCTGGGACCTAACCCAGAGCTCCGGCCTCCTCTCCGTATGTCATACCCACAGGCTCACCTGTGCTAAGGCAGTGGGTTATGTCACCAAGAGACCAAGGCAAACAAAGCCCCTCAGAGCTGGGGGAGGTTCAAAAGTGCATGTGATGCAGCAGGGTTATTCACAAGATCCTGTGTGTGGAGCGAGAGTTCACAGGGCGTCACTGCTGGATAAACAGCATTTGGTCTCGTCAGTGCTCTGTTCCACACTGCTTCCTACAGGGAGAGGGATTCCACAAGCCACACCACAAGAACAGTGACACTGGTCGTCTGCTGCGTTCTTGTATGACCAGCTTCCCAAGGAAGAACTAGAATCAGACATTTGCTGATTCATATCATATCCTACAGTACTGCTGGGGAACTAACTATGTGAACATTCTCTAGCTTGGCTCTGTCTTTTACTTAAGAATATTTCAGTAGCCAGGCTTAATCCCAGCACTTGGGAGGCAGAGGCAGGTAGATTTCTGAGTTCTGATCTACAGAGCAAGTTCCAGGAAAGACAGGGCTACACAGAGAAACCCTGTCTCAAAAATAAATAAATAAAAATAAAAACAACAAACAAACAAAACAAAAAAGAAGAACCTATTACAATAGAGCACTTGTTCTTGCGGAGGATCCAAGTTCAATACTCAGTACCCACACGGTGGCTTGAAGCTATCCACAATCCAGTTCCAGGGAATCCAACACCCTCTTCTGACCATTGAGGGCACTACTAAGCACACGGTGCAGACATACATATGAGCAAAACACTCATAAATAAATCTAAACATCTTTTAAAAGAGATTCAGGAACATGGTGTTTGATGTTCTACTTTTCTCAAAGATCATTCACCTACAACATATTGATAGTAAACTGCACAAAACCTACCCCTGCTAAGTCCATATTTCATCAAGCCAGTAAATTCACACCAAATTTTTAAAATAAGAATTGCTTGCTTTGGAATCCAGAACTCCAGTGTGAGTGCAAGTCTTTGCTTTCTTACTCCAAATCACCTGTAACCAATGCTACTTAATTACACAGGTGAGTAATTTATGCTCACTCTCAGTAACTCCCCCTGGACACTGCAGATCAGCATTTGGTTGGTTGATTGGTTGGTTGGTTTTGGTTTGTTCATTTGTTTGTTTTGTTTTTTAATCATGGTGGAAATTTCAGGCTTGTCATTTGAAGTCAGTACTGTGAAAGTGTTTATTACATATATTTCAAATGGAGTTGCTTCTATAAAGGTCTTAGGACGCCTGCTTTCTTGCAAACTTTTGTTAGTCTATGGCAGTGGTTCTCAACCTTCCTAATGCTGTGACCCTTTAATACAGTTCCTCATGTTGGGACCCCCAACCATAACATTATTTCCTTGATACTTAACTGTAATTTTGCTACTGTTACGAATTGTAATGTAAATATCCCATATGCAAGATATCTGATATGTGATTCCCCAAGGGGGCTGTGACCCACAGGTTGAGAACCACAAGTCTATCACTTCTTAGGATAAAAATACTCTCATTACTATATCTAGTTATATTTCTCAATTGATTTCTGGCATCAGCAGGCTTCCATAGTTATAGCAGCAATGTTGGGATTCTGAAGTTTGGATATAGCAAACATTTCTAGTTTGATTTCACGATGATTTTGCTTATGTGATAAATTCTCTCTCACCAAATGCATTTTTTTAAAACTAGGAATCAAGTTATTATCTAACTCCCTCAGAGACTTATCTAGATCTGTGCTTATGAGTTTCCACGGTCTGGTATATCAAGGTTTTCAGAAACCTACAGACACATGTTTGACAAATCCTAATGTAAGTGGTTTGCGTTTCAATAATAAATAAATAATATTTAAAAATAATAATGGTTAGTTTTAATTAATTTATTAAATTTGATAATATTTAAAAATAATAAATGATAAATAATAATAAACCACATTTTTATAGTGTGAGTTCTTAAGTGTAAAAATACATGGCATGGTTTCTAAACTCTCTCAACATGTATTTTCCTGCAGAAAATCAATACAATGTATGTGTGTGTTGGAGGGAGCATATCTTTAAGGAATTGGGTTGTGTGATTATGGACCTACTTTCTGTAATCTGGAGGGAGACCAAAGGTGTAGGTTTCAGTTCAAAAGCTACATGGCTCCAGACTCAAGAACAACAATGTTCAGTTAGCATCCAAGGCCTAAGAAAGCCAGTGTCAGGCTCAAGACATTGGCCAGAATGGTATCACTTTTCTAGGGAGAGTCAGCTTTTTTGTTCTCTCAGGCCCTTAACTGATTGGATGAGAGCCGGGGTGGGGATGGGGCAGTGTATTTACTGAATTACCGATTCAAATGTTAATCTCCAAAACCACCTTCACAAGCACACTCATGATGTGGGACCAAAATCTGTGGCCCAGAGGACACATGAAATTAACCCTCCTGATGCTGTAGGTGAGTATTAGAGCATTCGAATTTTGCATCACACTGCCACATGTTTGGTGTGTATTTTGTAACCCAGACTGACCTCAACTTCTCTTTGAGCCAAGGATGGTCGTAAACTCCGGCTCCTCTTGCCTCCACTTCCCAGGTGCTGGGATCACAGGTGTGTATTAGCACAGCTGGCTGGCTCCCACCTCTTCCCTCTGTAATTCTTTCTGTTGGTAGTGGAGCTGAGCAAGGTTGTCTGTAGTCTCTCTAGATCAGAACAGAAGAGCAGTTTGAGGCTGAGATAAATGACTGTTCTACAAGCACCCAAAGTAGACTCCGATTCTAGAAGAGTTCCTGTTTAACTCACAAGATTGACTGCTTCTATTTTTCTTTTGATATAAAATACCCAGGCACTAAATGCTTAAGACTAAAGTGTTTTTATCCTGTTTTCAGAAATGGGGAGTTCTCTATTTCCAAACAAACTGTGTCTTTAAAACCATCCTGTGATGTGACCATGTTGGGACAGGTTAAAAGGAATCAAAGATGGACAAGAGCGTGAGGAGTAAATTTTCTTCCCTCTAACCGATTCATTTGTTTTCATTTTCTTGTCCACCTAACAGGGAACTGACTACGTGTATCATAGCTGCCTGGCAACCAGCATTGCCTGCGTGTGCCACACAGACTGGCATTTCACACAAGATGGCCTAAGCCCTGTAGTAGCCTACCCTGAACAGAAGTTGATATTCTGAGTAACACGATCACTTCTCATTTGGCTTCCTGCCCACCAGGAGGCTTTCATGAGATACATGCTTTCCCATATTGAGGACTGAGGCTCTGTACCTCATTAAAGGTGTAATTTCAAACTTAGGAAAACTACTTATCTGCAGCATGACAAGAGCTTCTTAGCTACAGAATGGCACACGCCTGTATAATGTCTTTTGTGCCACCCTGCATGTGATGGTTGGCCTTGGATGTTGACTGTACCAAGAGATGCCTCTAACACCAAGGCTAAGTCTTCATCCTTGTCACTGCCGCCGCCACTGCCAGGTCCTCCTGGGGAATACACACACAAAATAAAAATTCAAACAGGGAGATGCCTGGACTTGTGAAAGGTGTTTCTATCTGTGTATCTATGAGGGTGTTTCCAGATCTGAATAATTACATTACTTTCGTTGCTGTGATAAAATACCATGACCAAAGGCAACTTAAGGAAGAGAGTTTTATTTTTTCCTTTTATTGAAAATAGTTTTTTTTTTTCATACAGTATATTCTGATTATGGTCTCCCCTCCCCTCTTCCTTCCAGTTCTTCCCCACCTTCCCTCCCATCCAGACCACTCTCTTTCTGTCTCCTTAAAAAACAAGCATCTAGCCAGTGGTGGTGGTGGTGGCACATGCCTTTTATCCCAGCACTCTGGAGGCAGAGGCAGGCAGATCTCTGTGAGTTCAAGGCCAGCCTGATCTACAGAGTGAGATCCAGGACAGCTAGGGCTACACAGAGAAACCCTATCACAAAACAAAACAAAAACAGTAAAATAAGATAAATAAAAAACCAAACAAATTGGAATACGACCAAACAAGAAAAAGAGCCAAAGAAAAAACCTAAGAGACACATACAGATGCATAGGCGCACGTGTTCACATTCAGGAATCCCATGAAAACCCAGAATTGGAAGCACAGAATATATATGAAAAAGGCCTACAAAGTAAGAAAAACAAAACAAAAAAAATCCTCCCTGACTTAACATTATGTGACAAGGAACCTCAAAAGATGCTGGTGTTGGCCATCTACTGCTGGACATGGGGGCTACCCTTGGGAGTGGTTTGTTTCCCTAGTGAAGCCCTCTTGGAGAAAATAAATTTTTGATTTGCAAATGGCCATCAGTAGGAGCTAGCTCCTGGGTTATGGATAGGAGCATGTGTCCACTTCTCCTTTCAGCTCTAGGAGCCCATGCGGTGCAGACCAGTGCAGGCTGCCTGAGTTCATCTGTGCACCAGCCCTGTTGTGTCCAGAAGGCTTTGTTTTCTTGGTGTCCTCCATCCCCTCTGGCTTTTACACTGATTCCTTGTCCATGGGATTCCCTGAATCCCGAGGGGAGGGGTTTGATGGAGACACCCCATGTAGGGCTGAGTGTTCTCTCTCTGTATATTGTTTTGCTGTGGCTCTCTGTATTTGTTCCCATCTGCTGCAGGAGGGAACGTCTCTGATGATGATAATGAGCAAGCACAGCTCTATGAGCACAGCAGAATGTCATTAGGAGTCATCTTATTGCTATGTTCTTTAGTAGAACAGTAGCATTTAGTTATACCCTCAGTGCCTGGGCTATCTAGTTTGGGGTTCTTGGCCACCCAAGAACCACTGGGTATGGGTTCCATCTCACGAAGGGGCCTTAAATCGCATTGTTGATTGGTTACTCCCTCAAGCTCTGCACCACCCCTGCACCAGTGTGTTCTGCAGGCAGGTCACCACTGTATATTGAAGGGTTTGATATTTACTGGGTTGATATTTACCTTTGTCCCTTGGTAGGGTGCAGAGTACCTTCCAGGACCATGAGGGTGAAGGCTCTAGGTAAGCACCAGCTCAACTTCTCCATGTTCAATGGGTCTTGTAGGTGTTGTCCAGCAATAAGGCCTTACTGTAAGTTTGTGAAGAATAATCAATAGTCTTGGCAATAGCCTGGGTTGTTTGGGGGTTCTTATGGGGTCCCTTTGGCCAACAACTCAATTAGATGTAACCCATTCCTGGTAGCAGAAGCTTCATTTGGTGACAGAAGATGTCCAGTTGGGGCTCTGTCTCCCGTTATTTGGAAGCTTCTATTGTATTAGGTTTCCATAGGACCCTTCAAATGGTCCTTAGCTGTCCTGCCTTATATTCCCTCCCTGGACCCCTTCTCTTTTCCCTTTCCCTGTTTGATCTTCCCTTTCCAGTCCGTCCCCCCACCCCCACCCCACAGCCTTGTCTATCCATATCTATTCTATTTCCTCTTCCTAGGGAGATCCACCCCCAGCTTCTCACTCTCTACCTAACCTCTATGGTTATGTGGATTGAAATTTGCTTAACAATGACTTAACAGCTAATATCCACAGATCAGTGACTACATACCATATTTATCTTTCTGGGTCTGAATTATTTTCTAGTTCCTTGCAATGAGAATTTCATTTCATTTTTAATGGCTGAGTAATATTCCTTTGCATAAATGGAAGAGAGTTTACATGCCTTACAGTTCCAAAGGGAAAGGCGTAAGAGCAGTCAGCTGGACCAGGAAGCTGAGCGATCACATCTTCAAACACACGAATGAAGCAGAGTGAAATCTAAGGGAGGCAGTGTAGTGCAATCCTACTTGGTCTTAATAATAAAAACCTGGAGTCAGATATGAGGGTAAGCCGGGCGGTGGTGGCGCACACCTTTAATCCCAGCACTCGGGAGGCAGAGGCAGGCGGATCTCTGTGAGTTTGAGGCCAGCCTGGTCTACAGAGCGAGATCCAGGAAAGGCGCAAAGCTACACAGAGAAACCCTGTCTTGAAAACAAAACAAAACAAAAAAAGATATCAGGGTAAAAGCCGAAAGATCAGAGAAGCAAAGGAGCAGCCACAGTCACCTCTTACCTCTCCGACTCCTCAGACGGAAAAGGGGCCGAGCTTGTGACTCCAACCCGCCTTATCACTTCCTCTCTCCGCCCAGCCATATCACTTCCTGTCTTCTGTCTGTACAGACCTCCAGACCTCAATGGTAAACTAGTGGCTAGCTCCATCCTCTGATCCTCAGGCAAACTTTGTTAGAACACAAACAAAATATCTCAACAGGGCAGGGCTACCCACTCTCAAAGTCCACCTCCAGTGATGTATTTCCCCCGGCAAAACTCCACCCCCTAGAGGTCCCTCAACCTGCCCAGCGCTTCACTGCGGAGGCTTGACTGTGCAGTTAATCCTTGTTGCTCAGTTGGTAGCTGAGGAGGCTCGGGATAGATGGCTTTGCTGTAAGAAGTATGTCACTGTATGTTGTGGGGGTGGGGGTAGAGTTTAAAGACTTGTTCACTTGTTTCTGTGGAGGGGCCCCAAAACAGCGTGACCACACAGCCGCCATGACAGGCTTAGGGGCCCAGACACAGCTTCTGTGACAGGCTTACTGGCAGGCAACCCCAGATCCAGGAAAAGCCTTAAGCTGACACCACCCAGGGATCCACCCAGGGATGAGGAAGTACCTGACATCCCAAACATTCCAACCTTTAGACAAGGTGGCCAGATGTCCCTGAGTCTAGCACACACCTGTTTTTGTTTTACACATACCCCTAGACAATTGTCAGTCAATCAGGGTCCTGGACCCTGGAAATCCTCTCACCCCAACCACTGCTATGATAAAAACTCTGCCCTGTCTGAGCTCTGGGCTCTCTGCTCTCACCACTGTGTCAGACAGACAGAGGGACCAAGCTCAGAGCTTGAAGAGAATAAAGAAGGCTCTTTGCTCTTACATGCGGGATTCAGTCTCCGCAAGTGGTCTTCCCCCCCGCCTCTCCCCCACGATCTGGGCATAACAGTTTCCTGCTTGTGGTTCCTGATAGGACCTCTCAGCTGCTCTCCGCCATGCCTGGTGCTCGCCGCCATCGTTCTCCGCCATCGTTCTCCGCCATCGTTCTCTGCCATGATGGTAATAGACTCTTACCCCTCTGAGCTGTAAATCCAAAACAAGTGCTTCCTTCTAGAAGTTGCCTTGGTCATGGTGTTTTATAACATCAGTAGGAAAAATAACTAAGACAGCCACCAGCTGGGGACCAAGTGTCCAAATACCTGAGCCTCTGGGTGACATTTCTCTTTCAAATGGCTGTAGTGACTTTATCTGTCATTGACATCAAGCTCCAACTCTTCATCCTTTCAGTGTAGCTTCAATGCCACTGACTCTTAAGTGGATTCCTGGCTGGATTGAAATTAGTGAGGCACCCAGCCTCCTAGACTGGGAGCTGGTTCTCTGCCCCTCCAGTGTATAAATCATTTGTTAATTATCCAGCCCCCTACTCTGTAGACCAGTCTTTTTATAATTCTCTCTCTCTCCCTCCATCCCTCCTCCCTCTAGAGAACCTTAATGTACTGTAAGGGGACACAAGGAGATTTCACTCTAGGTTAACTTTCAACCCACAGGTCTGTTTCCTTTATAACTTGGTATCAGCTTTTCAATCACAAATTTGACGCCAAACAAGGGACAGTAGTTGGAAAAAAAGAGGTGCAGATATACAGGTAAAGGTATGTGACAGTTCCCTGGGAGATATATATATATATATATCTCCCAGGTTTTCCCTTCCACCCTGTGGGTTCTGGGATTCAGACTCCGGCGGTCAGGCCTGGCGGCAAATGCTCTTTACCCACTGAGCCATCCTGCTGACAGCTCCACTCCAGCTTTCTTTAGCTTTGCCTCACATACTGCAATTCATTATATTTTAAGTTCTTTTAAGAATATTTGTGGTATGTGACCTTTTCCTTGACTTGGGCATTACTTAGAAGTATTCTGCTCAGCGTATAAATGCTTATGGATTTTGCATTTTTTCTATAGTTTCATTTCACTGTGGTCAACTGTGATTTTTTTTTTTTTTTTTTTTTTTTTTTTTTTTTTTTTTTTTTTTGGTTTTTGATTTTTTGAGACAGGGTTTCTCTGTGTAGTTTTGGTGCCTGTCCTGGATCTCGCCCTGTAGATCAGGCTGGTCTCGAATTCAAAGAGATCCGCCTGGCTCTGCTTCCTAAGTGCTGAGATTAAAGGTGTGCGCCACCACCGCCCTGCAACTGTGATTTTTAATTCCTGGTTTTTTTTTTTTTTTTTTTGGTTTGTAGTATGGTCTGACATACAGTATATCTTTACTAATCTTTTATGTATATTTCCTGAAAGATTGATGGCATTCTTCACTCCCATATCATTACTGGTTTTCTGTCCAGCAGGTCTGTTGATTATTGAGAGTGATATATAGAGGAAGTTTACTGAAACAGAAAAGTGAAATAATATCCAAACTATTGTAACATTCAGGATGCTTTTTTGTTTACTTCTTTGTAGCACTGGGGATTGTGTGTTAGGCAAGTATTCCACCACTGAGCCAAGTCAGTCCTAGATACTTTAAGAACAAGGAGAAAACAAACCAACAAAACCCCACCTGTATTCCACGACTTGAAGCTGGGTGTGGTGGCTGCTGCCTGGAGGTTCAGGTTTTAAGGTCACCCTCAATTACATACCAGATTGGCCGCCAGCCCACGGTACATAAGATCCTTTCCCAAAAGACAAAAACAGAGACTGGACAGAAGGCTCAGTGATGAAAAGCACTTGCTGCTCCTGCAGAGGACTCAGGTTTGGCAACTCCAGTTTTAGGGGCCCAAGGCCCTCTTCTGACCTCTGGGGGCACTAGAGACATACACGCAGACACTCACACATATGCATAAAGTGAAATCAATAGATCAATACATCTTGTTAAAGAGTCAAACAAAAGACTCAAGAATTCAAAATGAAAATGCTTCAGGGAGTATTTAAAAATATTTGAAAAGTCTTCAGAGGGAAAGCCTCCACCAGAAGACTCCAATCGGGACTTCTGAGAACAGTAAACACCAGACTGGGGCGGCGCTGGAGACGGCAGCTGTGTTCTTGCTGCTCTTACAGAGAGACTCACAACCACCTGTAACTCCAGCTCCAAGGGATCTAACACACTCCTCTGGCCTCCATGGGTACCCAAATGCATAAGTACACTTACACACTTACACTTCACACACACACACACACACACACACACACACACACACACACACACTAGTTTTTCTTGCTGGGGCAATGGTGGTACACACCTTTAATCCCAGCACTTGGGAGGCAGAAGTAGCTTGATCTCTGGATTCAAGGCCAGCCTGGTCTACCTAGTGAGTTCCAGGACAGCCAGGGCTACACAAAGAAATTGTCCCTAAAATAAGTTTTCTCTTTTAATTAATTAATGAGATGTATACTAAGTTTAGAGTGGAGTAAGAAAGATTTAAATGAAAACAGTCTCTACTAAGGAATCCTCTACTTAGGATGACTAAAAGTGACAGAATCATAATGACAGTTCTGAGAGGCTGGACTCAACAGCTTCAGATACACAAAGTCCTAGTGTGTATGAAGAGTCCCTCTGCAATCAAAGGAAAACTAAAGGTTCTCAATGATGCTCTTAAGAGGTAAGCTGAGGAGTCAATCAAAGTACTCACATAAATGGAATGCTATGAACATTCACAAATATGAACTGTTTATATAAGACATACAGAAACACTGTATATCTACAAAAATATGCAAGGATGACTTACCAATCATTCTGAGGAACACTTTGAAGAGATACAAAAAAACTAGTAAAATGGGTTTTTGGAGAGGTTGTAGTATGAGAACTTTCCATAGGCTGATTCTTAAATGAGAGCTCACTTTTGAGGTAGAATGTCCTCTGCAAATCTTCACTGTTCAGATTACCACTAGGTTATGGGACACTGGCCAAATCACACAAGACTTACTATAGAAAGACAATGATACCATAATACTGAGGTGTTTGGACCAAGGTCTGGGCTTTCCTACTTAGACTAAAAGGAGTTGAAAACTTTCTACAGAAAATTATGCAAGGCCCCGCATACCACTGCAACGCATGGTTTGTCCAACTGAAATAAGCACCGTGTGTAAGAACTTCAAAGTATATGCTTTGGAACACGGCTACTTGTGTTCCAACCTGACCCTACCATGTACTGTGTGACTTAGAGCAAGCAGAATCCGATCTCAGCTTGTGTTTAAGATTACATCTTGCCACTGCTTCAGAGACTCAGCTCTGCCCATCCACTCATGTACTGTGTTTTACCACAGAATCTCTTAATGTGAATTCACTGTAAAACAAGAAGCCAGACAACCCGAGGAGTTACTTGTGCTTGGAATTACTGTTGAATTACTGACTGCATTACTGGAACCTTGGACCCACTTTGTTCCCCCATTCCTCCCTGCTTCCTATTGTGCATTTCAAAATCTACACCAAGACGCAAAGGGAATCAGGTCCACAGCTCATACCTGTAATCCTGGCACTTAGAAGGCTGAAGTAGGTGGGCTGACAGAAATCTGAGACCACCCTGGGCTACAGAACTACAACCAAGTGTCCTTGTGGCCATCACGGCACTTTCTGCCCAGTGTTGTGTACTGCTGCACCCCATCACACTTGACATCTGTCACGTCCTCCGTTTGGCCCTCAGTTTCTGGGGTGCCAGTCTGGCTCTACCTAGCCACACTCTACCCTATTTTTGAGTCTGATCTCTTTTGATGCATATGTGGAAATTTCATGCCCCTCCTTTGTGGTCCTGTGGATTCTTAAGCACAAGAAGTCAGAACAAAGCTCCCACACATTTAAACAAGTTACCAATTATATCTCTGTAAAACCAACATGTCCCATTGTTCTGGTCTTTGGTCATGGTCTGTTTATACAAAGTATTCAGGATTTACACTGAATAGTGTGTGCAGAAAAGCAAGTGGGAGGACATTTGTGTAATGATGGCACATGGTAAGCAAAGCAGGAGATGGTGAAGACTCAGGAATGGAAAGCAGTTCCACGGGCTGCATTCCAGCAAGCAAGGCAGCTCTGGTTACCATGCAGTTAACTCGGGATGCATTCCAGCAAGCAAGGCAGCTCTGGTTACCATGCAGTTAACTCGGGATGCATTCCAGCAAGCAAGGCAGCTCTGGTTACCATGCAGTTAACTCGGGATGCATTCCAGCAAGCAAGGCAGCTCTGGTTACCATGCAGCTAACTTTCATTTGGATAGCACATCTGTGAACTCTGAGTAGATGAGAAGTACCAACAGCATTAACCTGGTAAGGAGGTATCCTCAAAAGAGTTTCCATGACATTAGCAGGAGGCGGGGTAAGCTCAATAGAGAAGAGGCTACAGATACACAGTTCTCTGGCTTAATCTGAGATTCTGTGTGCTGATGAAGAAGCAGGTTTTGCTAAGCTCACTTGCTTCTGCCTTCTGTTGTGGGGAAAGCTCAGTGCAGTAACCAGTTAGTTTTAGCTTTCAGTACTGGAGATTTAATGTGGAGCCTTATACACACTCAGAAAAGGCTCCAACACTGAGCTATCCTCAGCGCTTTTCTTTCTTTTCAACTTTTTCCTTTTTGAGACAAGGTCTAAGTCACCCAGGCTGGCTTTAAACTTTCCACCTTCCTGAATCAGCCTCCTCAGTAGTTCCCACCAGGCCCAGCTGAATGAGTTATTTCTCAACAGCTCATCTGCTTTTCTGTCGTGAACAGAATGTCTTTTCTGTCGAGATGGATGTCTCAGCTGGTAAAGACATTTGCTGCCAAGCCAGATAGCCTAAGCTTGATGCCAAGGTGGAAGAACCGACTCTTCCAAGTTGTCCTCTATTTCCACACATATGCCATAGCATGTCACCCAAACACAAACTAAACAAGTGTAACTTTAAAAATGTGCTAGCTCCAACACCAAAAGCCAACCTGATACACAAGGAACATAACCCGCAAAACTAAAGCCATTATCATTTCTATGTGAGAGTGTGTCCCCGTGACTAGGGAGGGGCTCAACTCCCGACCTGGTGATGCTGTTCGGTTAAGAGGCACTGGGGAACGAAGTCTTATTTTCATCAGGGGGGAGACTTACTAAGGAGTGGGATTATTATTCTTTCTCCTTTCCCTTTCGTGCCTATGCACGAAATCCACTGACAGCTGGACAGAAGGGAAGAGGGACTGGAGATGTGCTGGGATACAGAGAAATATCAAGTTTGCTGTAGTAAGGGAGAAAAAAATAATGGGCTACCTTAATATGCAGTGGGATATTGCTTTTGTATACTGGTTTAATAAAATGGTGATTGGCCAGTAGCCAGGCAGGAAGTATAGGTGGGATAAGCAGACAAGGAGAATTCTGGGAAAAGGAAGGCTAAGTCAGGAGATACCAGCCCGCTGTCTAGGGAGCAGCATGTAATGGCACACAGGTAAAGACACGGAAAACGTGGCGACATATAGATTAACAGAAATGGGCTGAGTTTAAGTGTAAGAGCTAGTCAGTAGGAACCTGAGCTAATGGCCGGGCAGTTTTAATTAATATAAGCCTCTGTGTGTTTACTTGGGGGACACGAGTGGGAGAGACTTGTCCCAACCACCGGCAGGCCAGGACACAGGAAAACTTCCAACCACATTAATAGTTATTAAAAATGATACAGGAGCCACAAGCTCCATGTGGCTTGACTGCTCCCTAAAATAATCACAAGTTCTCAACCAAAGCAGTTATTTGGGCTCAGAACACAAGGGTAGTGGCAGCCCCCTGGTGGTACAGCAGCACCATCTTCCAGGCACTCGGTAAGGTATGCAAACCAAAAGGCTAAACTAGTTCTCAAGAATATAAACACAACACGATAATGGCAGGACTAGTAAACAAAAAGGCTTAACATTTTGTTGTTTTACAGGCACAGGCCTTATGTTCAGGGGAACCCTGGGAGCCTTTGAATGTCTTTACTCTTATTATGTGTACAGTATTTTGTCTGCATGCATGTCTGTGCATCTCTGTGTGCCTGGTACTTGTGAAGGTTGGAGGGGTACATCAGATCCCCAGCACCTGGAGTTACAGTGGCTGTGAGCTGCCAAGTGGTGCTGGAAATCCAGCCTGTATCCTCCAGAAAAGCAGCCAGTTCTCTTAACTACCGCTGAGCCATCTCTCTAGCCCTCCCCCTCCTTAACACATTTAAATGTGAAATGATGGAAGGACCACACCAAAACCATAGTTTTAGGCCCTGATGGTGTTCACTCCAGAGCTGGGGACAAATGTTCTGAGAATCTATAGTTCATTATGATTCACAGTAACACCCCAGGCATAATGAGCATTTTGTAGGACTCAAGCACAAGCATTTATTAGTTAGAAACAGGTTCTTACTATGTTGTCAAGGATGGCCTCAAACTTCAGGCTCAAGCCATCCTGTCTCAGCCTTCTGAGAGGCTGGGACTATATTATCATGCCCAGGCAAACCTTCAAAGCTTTGGGGATTGAACCCAGGGCCTCATTCAGTGCACACAGGCATTTTAAATACATGGCACCACAGGTGATGTTGTCCACCCATGTTGCGGTATCACAGGTGTTAATAGACATGTTTAGAAGCCAGACAACTTGGTTTCTCTGTGTAGGAGTGTTTTGCCTACGTGTGTGAGTGTGTGTGTGTGTGTGTGTGTGTGTGTGTGTGTGTATGTGTGTACTACCTGTGTGCCTTGTACCCAGAGGTCAGAAGATGGCACTAGATACCCTGGAACTGGAGTTATGGGTGGTTTTGAGTCACCATGTGGGTGATGGGAACCAAACCTGGGTCCTCTGCAAGAGCAACAAGTGCTCTTAACTGCTGAGCCACCTCTCCAGCCCCTAGTATCCTATTTTCTTTTTCTTGAGGTCTCATGTCGCTCAGTCTCGCCTTGAACTCCCTAAGTAACCAAAGATAGCACTGAACTCCTAACCTCCTGCCTCAGCACCACAAGTGCTGGGATAGACAAGCATGTACAACCACATTACTCCTAAAACCTACTCACGGTGTTTAGAGACAGATGAGAGGAGCTCGGTGTCCACGCACTCCAGTGTTGCCTAGCACCGCCAGCATACAGCTCTCCTGCTCTACCTCCAAGCTATTGCCAACTAACACCCATCAGGTGAGACTCAAATCAACCCTCTAGTAGGATGGCTAGTTTCATCACTGACGCTTCCAAACGCCCCACATCCTTGCTTCTGCTCACCTGTTTTACCTACATGTGTTTCTCCCTTCTGCCTTTCCAAATCCATCCATCATACCCTTATTTTCAATCAAATCTTTCAGGAACTCTTCCCTGACCAGGTATACAAATTATCTGTTCTTCAGAATTTATAATACTTACTCTCTCCTATTTTAACTCTAAACAACCTGAGCATCAATTCCACTGTCCTTTTTAACTAGTCTTTTCAATTAACTATGGCAGATTTTCACATCCCAGGCTGGGCTGTAAATGCTCTAAGAAGTCTGGTAACAGACTCTTTCCTTCATTGCCCCGATACAATGAACAGTACACAGTGGGTGCTCATCAAATATTTATGGTCTTCTTACAGTATCATCAGCTGAAGGGTTGCCACAAAGCATTATAAATATAGTATTTCTCGTCGTCCTGCACTCTGAGATGGCTTCCCTGCAGTCCTCACACAGAAATAGTTTTTGCTCCTTTGTGAGTAGTCTGATGATGAGTGGAGTTCTGCCTGAACAATTCCCCACTCCTTACACTTACAGGGAGCACTTCTATTATGAATTCTCTGGTGCTTCCTAAGGCCTGACCTCTGTCTGAAGGTCTTGCCACACTTATCACATTTGTAGGGTTTCTCCCCAGTGTGGATTCCCTGATGCTGAATGAAGCTAGTGCTTCCTGGAAAGGCATTCTTGCACTCATCACATTTGTGGGGTTTCTGCCCAGCGTGCATTCCCTGATGTTTCATGAGGACTGACCTCTGAGTAAAGGCCTTCCCACACTCAGCACATTTATAGGCTCTCTCTCCAGTAGGAATTTGCTCATGTTCTGTAAGACTTCAGTTTTGAACAAAAGCTTTCCCACAGATATCACACATGTAAGGCTTCTCCCTGGTGTGGTTTCTCTGATGCTGAGTAAGACCACTTTGAGTGAAGGGTTTTTCCTTGTGGTGCATTTCCTGATGGGTAACAAGAGATGAGTTATAAACAAAAGCTTTCCCACACTCACTGCACTCACAGGGTTTTGCACCAGTGTGAACTCCTTGGTGCTGAGTAGGTGTGGAATGGCAATTAAAACTTTTATTACACTGAAGACACTAACAAGGTCTGTTTCTTTTGTGGCTCTTGAGATGGTGAAAGAGGCCTGCTTTCTGGCAAAAGGCCTTGCCACACTCAGTACAGTGGTAGTGCTTTTCTCCTGAGTGAAGCCTCTGGTGTTGGTTGAGAGCTGACCACTGGCCAAAGGCCCTGCCACACTCATTACACTTGTATGGTTTCTCTCCAGTGTGGACCACCTTGTGTCGAGCAAGCACAGTCCTCCATCGGAAAGTTTTCCCACACTGCTCACATTTGTAGGGCCGGTCTCCAGTGTGGACCCTTTTATGTTCTACGAGGCGTGAATGCTGACTGAAAGATTTTCCGCAGTCATCACATCGATGCAATTTCCTCCCTGGACAGATGTTCTGGTGTTCAGCACCATTTTTATTACGCAGAAGCCAGTTGTCCTTCCTGGGAGCTCCAGAAGGCTCCTCTCCAGGGCCATGGGTTTCCTCACACTGGAGTGCATCTTTTGCTAATCTGCTTGAAGTATTCTGTTCTGCTTCCATTCCTTCCGAAAGGCCTTGCTTCAGAGTTCCATTCCTGGACTCATTTCCCGTCTCCACACCTGAAACTACAAAAAGGAGCCTGCATGTCACCCACTCGCAGCGGAAGGAAGTGACAGCTTATGAAATCAGCAACAGAAAACTAGTCAAATGCAAGTCACATAACCTCAGAGTTCCCACTACAAACTATAAAACTGCATTAGGATGTAAGATGAATCAAATGTATATAAAGCACTCCAAAAATGAGTAAGGAGGTAATAACTCACTAAGAACTAGGCAAAGGGAAACTACAGTTTCCCAAAGAGACAGACTGCTCCCACAGGGAGAGACACTACTCCATAATCAGGCAAAAATGAGTTAACAGCACAGATACAACTTTTTAAAACGTTTTATTATTTTATGTGTGAGTGTGCACATGCTGTGCCACATGTGTGGAGGTCAAAGGACAACTTTTGGAAGTTGGTTCTCGCCTACTGTGGACTCTGGGATAAACTCAGGTGGTCAGCTCTGCACAGCGGTACTTCTACCTGCTGAGCCATCCTGTCAGCCCAACAAGGTGTGATTTTTCACTCACTGGATTTGCCTCATTACTTTGGTATTACAATGTACTCACAAAATGGGCACACAAACTGCTGGTGTGAATTTATCCAAATTGTTATGGAAAGTAATTTCATAATATCTACTGAAATTATAACAGTACATAACTTCTGACACACAGTACTACAGATAGAAATCTATGCTATGGTATTTATTACAGCACTATTTGTTATAACAAAACACCAAAGACAAATGTCATCAGTAGCAGCTGGCTAACCTGCTTCATGGCTTGTCTACAGTTCTTAATACTAAGCAGCTGTTAAGAAATAAAAAAATGCAAGAGTCTACCATCATGGCCTAAAGGAGAAGAAAATCTTTACTAAAAAGTCTCTGAAGGACACATAAGAAACCAAAAACAGTGACAATTTGCTTCAGAGTTGGGGGAGGAGATGAGATGAATCAATGGCACAGAAACTTTTCAGTGGATAATTTTTATAAATCCTTCTCTTAAAACCACAGGACAGTTTACCTATTAAAAAGCTAAAGATCAGAGGAAGCAGAGATGAGGAAGGTAGCAAGTGCATCTCTTCACCACCTCTAACATTTCTGCCATGTTCTCTTTACTGTTCCTTCACTCATAGGTAAGTCCTTCTTTTCCTCTCAGACTGCTAGGTAGCTGCAGACAGCATGGAGCAAAAACTTAGTTACTAAAAGGGCTAAGGATACAGACCAGGGAGAAGGCAAAAATACTTTTTAGTAGGTCCAAGGCTACAAATAGCAGAGGTCTGAATTACAACTATCAGAAGAATGAAATTAAACCTAAACAAATAGATAGACTTTGGAAAAGTACTAATTTTGTAAGAAGAAAGGGGGCTGTGGATGCACCTTAGAGAGACCCAGCACTTGTCTGGCACGCGTGAGGTTCTGGGCTTGAAGGAGGGAGGGAAATTAACTGAAGTGACAAACCGTGATATCTGGACGTCCACACACGAGCATCAGGTTTCTGGACAGGCCCTCCTGACTTTAATGAGGAAAACGGTGGGAAGCACAAACCAGCCCTCAGGTCCTGCCTCAGCCCTGCTCTCCCTCCTGCTCCCTTCTCCTTTACCTTGCTCCTCTTGGGCTTCACATTCTGCAGGTTCACACCTCAGCTTGGCTTTCACAAGTCCAAGGGACGCACTGGGTTCTAGCTCTGCCCCTAAAGGCTTCAGCTCCTGCAAAAATATTTTCTGTTCTTCAGTTTGTGTTGAAGCCTGAGGGAAATGAGAGAAGTACTCTAATAACAGCAAACAAGACTATAGTGTTCCCAGCGTTGGCACCTGGCCTGCTCAAGCCTGAAATGACCTTTTTCACAGCAATCAGCCTGCCTCCATCCCACTCATTTTTCAAGGTCATTTTAAAACATCACCCTCTCCAGGGACCTTCCTTTCCCCACTACAGCTAAATTGTGTGGATTTTCTATTTTTACATCTTCGTCTAATGCTCAGAGAATGAAGTGGAAAGAGGTGAAAGGAGAGATTAAAAGAAGGCAGAAAGGAGGAGAAAAGGATTTAGGAGGAAGGGGCTGGAGAAATGTTCAATGTTAAGAACATTTGCAGCCGGGCGGTGGTGGCACACGCCTTTAATCCCAGAACTCGGGAGGCAGAGGCAGGAGGATCTCTGTGAGTTCGAGGCCAGCCTGGGCTACCAAGTGAGTTCCAAAAAAAGGCGCAAAGCTACACAGAGAAACTCTGTCTCGAAAAACCAAAAAAAAAAAAAAAAAAAACATTTGCTGCTCTTCAGAGGACTGGGATTTGGGGTTCCCAGTATCTACATCACGTGACTTCCAACTGTCTAGTTAATAGGTTCAGCTTCCTAAGATGATTTCCACTAATTCTATTTTGACCTATGGGCCTCGCTACCACCACTATAGAATTATCAAATATAGCAACCAGAGTCATTATTTTAAAATCTACTTTACATTTCTCTTCTACTCAAAGCTAGGCACTGACTTTCCATCTATAAAATCTAAATTCTTTATAATGGTCTGCAAGTCTCTATATGACATAATTTCTTCAATTCTTTCATCTTCTTTAAGAGTCGCCTCTACCCTAGGCACACTGGCAACACTTAAGGTCTATGCAGTTAGCATTTCTTCTGCTTGCATGCTCTGTGGCATGTCTACTGAACGGCACGACCTTCAATTCCTTCACTTCTCTTTTTCTCTATCGTTTTAGTAGGTTTATCAACATCGAACACCTTATTACATACATGGAACCTTTTTTCCTCTATCTCTTCTCAGTAGACTAGAATCTACATAAGAACAGTAACTTGTATATGATGTTCACTGCTGCATCCCAACTACTTCTGATTGTGTGTGACACAGAACTGGTACTCCATAACTGCAGAATGGCCACCTACAGTCTTAACCGTTAGAAGTGTCTTTATTACAGTTCTCTTAAAAGCTTCAAAACCTTAGTGCACAGCCCACGACAGAGTCCTCAGTAAGGACGTCTCCACTGACACAGACCCTCCCCTGTCGGAATGTAGCCTAGGCTGCCTTTAATCTGCTGATCTCCTGGCCTCCTATACCTGACTACTGGGATTAATTTCCCTTTCCTCTTGTGTGTGTGTGTGTGTGTGTGTGTGTGTGTGTGTGTGTGTGTGTGTGTATCAGAGGACAACCTCAGGTGTCGCTTTCAAGGTGTTATCCACTTTTTTTTAAAAGACAGTGTCACTCACTGGCCTACAACTCACCAAGAGGACTAGACTGGCTTGTCAGTGAGCCCTCTGGAATAGTCTACTTACTTTTTGAGACAAGGTATCACTGGCCTGAAATGCAAGTAGGATGGGTTGACCAGCCAACGAACCCCAGGGAACAGCCTTTCTCCACCTTGCCAGCACTGGGATTGAAGACGTGTGCCACCATGCCCAGCAGTTTCTATGTGGATTTGGGGGATCAAACTCTTATCTTTGTGCTTAAAAGGCAAAGACTATAAATACTGACTGACCCGGGACTACAGCCATGAGCCACAATATCTGGCCCCAGAACCTTCCTTATAGATCCTATCTATCATCATTTCCACTCGATTCCTATCCAAGTCACACCCTGTACGTTGTAGCCAGGATTTCATGATGCTGCTTCAAACTTTTTGACACAAGCTCCTTTTCTCTCTCCCATCTATTTTATAACCAAATGTCAGCTTAACATTTCTTTTATTTCGCAGGTCCATACTCTTTATACTGAGATCTCATAGGTTTAGCTCTTCTGACACACTCTCAGTAAGATCGTTTATTGCTATCTGAAGCTGGCTTGTACACTATAAGATGTGTAGAATCATATCTGCCCTCCTCAGTTATAACACCCAAAATTTTCCTAAGAAATTGCCAAATATCCTCTTTGGCTAGAAATCACCACTGGTTGAAAACCAGTCTTGTCATAGTTAAGACAAAAATAACAAAGGAATGATTCTCTCTTATGCCTCCTTTACATGATTTTTATAGCTCACTTAGACTGTGGAGAAAAGATTTTTAAAAAGCCTTTGTACGAGAAGAAAATTTAAACCAAGAGGTTGATGGTCAAGGTCATGAACTCTGTATCTCAACTTTTCTACACAAACTTCACCTTTCCAACACAAATGGGTTTTCTATGCCTCAAATATGCATTGCCCATCCTGGCCCTCCCATCTAACTTTCCATTTGCTCCCACATCTCATTCATTCAAGACAGTAACTTTGATTTTCTCATTTTTTAACTGTTTAATGCAGAATTAGGGTAGTGGATTTATGGTGTAGGACTTTTCCTGGGGAGAGGTGAGTAAGCTTCTATTCACTCCAGAGAGGGCATTGATAACAGACCAAATAAAGAGCCCATCTAAGTCTACCTTGACCAATCAATGAGTTTCTTGAGCTTGCTTACAGTCCAGGTGAGGGGTTTCTTACACACACACCAGGGTGGAAGTCCCACCCTAGCACTAGTGAGGAATTCATCAAATTTGCAACACTTGGGTCTTGCTGCTCACTAACAGCTCCCGTGTGTGTGTGTGTGTGTGTGTGTGTGTGTGTGTGTGTGTGTGTGAACAGGTGGTATTTCTACTAGGGAATACTAACAGCCCCACCACCATATGCACAGCTATCACAGGACTCGGGCCGAGGCACAGGACCTTGCACACACTAAGCACGTCCTCTAGCACTGAGTTACATCTCCAGGTCCTGGTATTTTTGAGACAGGGTCTTGCTATGTAGCCCAGATTGTCTCAAACTCTCAGCCCACCTGCTTCCACACCTTCTGAGTGCTAGTTGACAAGCATGTGCTCCTGTCCAGCAAAAAAAAAACAAAAAAAACCACCTTACTTCTTAATGATTTGTTTTATATTACACAATACCCTTTACAAGAGGCTGCTTTCCACCTTAGGACCACCACCTCTCTAATACCGTGTCCTTCTACTGTCTTCTGAGATCTTCTCTCTGGAGTATAAATCTTGTGTTTCTGAACCAAGCAGCATATTCATCAGATAGAATTTTGTAGCTCAGCACAGAACTATACAATCTCTCTGATGAAAAGGCATAAATAAATATGCTAAGATCGGACAGGAGTGGTGGTGCGTACCTGTAAGGAGGTGAGATGTGAAGATTACAAGCTCAAGGCTTGTAACATACAAACTCAAAGGGGCTGTAAATTCAGCCCCTTTTGGATCCACCTAAGTGTCAATACACTTTGTGAAATAATGGTACAATTCACTACAGCCTACAAATCCACAATTAATTTTAGGAAACAGAAACCGTATTTTTTTTTTTCCTTACCCGGTATCCTAGTTCATCAAGCTCTCTCTCTAAATCCTCCAGCACAGTCACTACCTCCTCCCCATTCTCCAGGTTCTGCTCCTGCACCCAAGCCTGCAGCTCCCTAGGCAGGATGGTCAAGAACTGCTCCAGCACCAGCAACTCCAGGATCTGTTCTTTGGTGTGGGTCTCGGGTCTCAGCCACTGACAGCAAAGTTCTCGGAGTCGGCCCAAAGCCTCCCGGGGTCCAGATGTTTCCTGGTAGCAAAACTGTCTGAAGCACTTTCGAAAGACTTCTCTGTTGTAAGTGTTCTTTTGTAGGCTCCAATCTTGTCTGGTGGTATACTTACACTCTTCTTCCATCTTCATTTTCAAAACTTCCTCCTGGTTCTTACAGATCTCCGTATCACCAGTAGATGCCATCATAGCTTATACAAAAGATTTACAAGTGTCTCAAGTAATAACTCCTTTATGGAGTGAACCTAAGGAATAAGCCATCATTATTAACACAAACTACCATAAGTAAATACTACATATTTTAAGAATTTAAGTGTGACAGTCGAAAGCCTGCCCTCCAGTGAATTGCCTGTTCTCGGTGGAAATATAAGTACTTTCACAAAAATAGACAAAAGCGAAAACGATGCCAAGTTGTTTCAGGATTTCTGGGAGTAAGGCTTGGTAAGAAGCTTATCTCCATTTATTCCTAAAGTAAAACACAACTAACTGAAATAAAAACTTCAGAACGAGTAGACGGCGTTGGGGAAGAGCAAGTGCTGCCTACCATGCGCAAGGTTCTATACCAGTATCACAAAAATAACTGCACCAGTCGAGGAGTAGACAATTACCACGACTGTCTGCTTTTGAAATTTTTCAGAATACCTCACGCCTAGTGGAATAAAATCATATACACACAACAGTCACGCGAATTGGATTATTCATAAAGGGTGAAGGTTGGAGGTGATTCTGTCCGTCTGCCCCTCCAGTTCTCTGACTGTAAATCTAAGCTCTGCAGCGCTGCTAGGTCCCGGCCGGCTCTGCGCCCCAGGCGTACCACGGGCGGCCACCCTGCGGTCCGGGTGGCCTCCCCCCCAGCTCCAGCCATCTTTTTAAGATCACAGTCCAGGCCGCAACCCGCGCCCTCCCACCAGCCGGGAGCAGCAGCTCGCTCACCACGGCGCTCCTGCGCAAAGATGGGGAATCCAGACGGCGCAGGAACCGGAAGCTATCCCGGACCGCCACGAAGGCCGGAACGGTGGAGCCCGGGCGCTAGGCGTGCGCACTCCCAGGGCCACTCTACCGAGGCGCAGCGTTCTACTCTATGGTCGTGCCCCCCCCCCTCCCCGCGCCTGCGCGAGAAGGCTGGGATTTTCTATCTGAGCGTACTGAACCGTGCGGGAAGTAGAGGATTCCCATCCTTGCCGGTTTTCGAGTTTGTGTTTCGGTATCTCTGAGATGAGTGATGCGTCAGTGACACGTTCTCCCGGACCCTTCCCGACTCAGCTATACTTCCCCAGCGTGGATGGTCTCCTCAAACCCAACCTGTGGGGTTTTGATGGCCTTTTCAATGATTCTTCTCTGGTGTCCTTTTTTATACTGGTAATATAATCATAAATTTGAAAAGCCACGATGGCCAATGGGGGAAATATACTAAAAGGATAACTTAGTAAGTTAGGATATAAACAACACTAAAATCAGCCTTCATATATACGTTCGTGAATGAAAAAGCCACAGCTACAAAAACAAAAAATAATCAAGACCAAGAAATGTGCCACATTTACTTCGGAGGAATTTTAAAACACTCTTTAAAAGGCCAAATATAAACATAAATAGCAATTTGCTTTTCTTGGGTAGGAAAACTCAACAAAAGTATCGAATACTCCTTAAATATGATATCCCAATAAACACATTTTTCTAGAACTAAAAAATATTTTGAAATTAAAATGGAGAAGAATCAAGAACCCTCTGAAAAAGAATAATGATTAATGGTCTTATCACGTACTAGAACATTCTGTTATGGAGTGGGGGAAAATCTCATCCCATTCTTAGGGAGCTAATACTAGCACATGGGGAAGGTGATAAAAAAAAATGTAAGCTCTCAAAGACAGTATGAGTTTATTATGGAGCAAAATATGTGTGGAGCATGGCTCAGGAACTTGGATTTAGGTTACCAGAACAAAATAAATCAAGGCAACTATAAAAGATAATTGGTGGAAATGTGAGGTAGGTTATAGCTCTCTGAAACAGCCTTGGATTGGTGGAACCAGGTGACATGTTAGTACATTTCAAAGGGATTTACCTAATAAGACCAAGGACATTAAGTCAGACATAGAGGCAGGCAATGAATGGCTATAAAGAGAGCTAAATGTACCATAAGATAATTTGTCTCTGAACTCTGCAACATTGAAACTCTCCATAACCACCTAAGTTCTAATCATTCAATCAGTCTTGTAGATAACACAAACTGGCTACTCCCCCCCCCCCCCGAATATCTATTCACACTAGTTAGGTATTAGGAGACTTGGATGTCATTAGGGATGGACCCCTCCCTTATAATCAAGAACTGAAACTGCAGGACTAGTCAAAAGAACAGCATTAGGTCACATTTCTGAGGCTGGGTGGAACTACCCGGAAGGTTGCTAGTAGATGACTATGTAAACTTTACAAGATAACTAGCCAGAGGCTTTCTGGTAAAGAAGAAAGATAGGACATTGTCCTTTCATAAATCTTAATCCAAATGAGCCTGTCAATCACCTGAATGGGAAAGCACCCCTCAGGAAAGGGGAGTCAGTTCTGGAATCTTTGTAAACAGCCTTCCTACCGTGTAGGTTAGCACGGTGGTCTCTTTAGCACTGTCTACTCTCACCTCTTAAGACTGTGCTAGCTTCTAGTCTACAGTAAACTTGTCTCTCTGCTGCACTTCTCTGTGTGTCTCGGAATTCTTTCTTTTTTATTTTGTTTTGTTTTTGCTTTTTTGCTGGTTTTGTTTTGTTTTGTTTTTTTCTTCGAGACAGGGTTTCTCTGTGTAACTTTTGGAGCCTATCCTGGAACTCACTCTGTAGACCAGGGTGGCCTCCAACTCACAGAGATCTGCCTGCATCTGCCTCTTGAGTGCTGGGATTAAAGGCGTGCGCCACCACTGCCTGGCTCGTTTGCATTATTTCAATGGAAATCCAAGGATGGAGAACCCAAAAGGATCCAGAATAAGATCCTGGTGATACCATAAGATGCCTTCATGTTTGGTGGGTCACTGGAACAGATTAAAAAGGTTTCATATCTCTGTCTTCATTGTATCTATTCCCACTTTCTGCTTTAACTGTTGGGTCATATTCTACAACATTCTGTGCTTTGGTATACTGATCATTGAGCAATTTTTTTTTTTTGTCCAAAACTATAATACAAGGTTACCTTACCTAGACTTGCTTAGGATTCCTCCTCGGCACTCATTGGTAGTTATCATGACTGGAAACACAAAGCCATGAGGGAAGTGAGACAAGTGCCAGAAGAGCTCCTACTTCTAGAAAAGATGAACATTCCTCCCTTTAACTAGTCTCTTTTGCTATTCCATTCCTATATCTATAACTGCTCAGTTTCCTGTCCCCTTTTTCTATTCTTGTTCTTAATTTTACGTTTACTGTGTATATTTTGTTTATATGTATTATGGTATTCATATCAGGATGTTTGGGTGGAGGCCAGAAAACTTTCAGTAGCTGTTTCCCTCCTGTGAGAATTTTTTCTTTTAGTAAAAGTAGACAGCCCACCAAGGGCCAATATCCACAGTCATCATGGCAGGCAGGCGAGCAGGCAGGCAGACAGGCAGGCATGCAGGTTGCAGACAGGCAGGCAGACAGGCAGACAGGCAGGCAGGCAGGTAGGCAGGTATAGTGCTGGAGAAATAGCTAAAAGCCTACATCTTATTGGCAAGATGGAGGCACAAAGAGAGACTGGGCCTGGCCACCTCAAAGCCCACCCCTAGTGGCACACTTTTCCCAGCAAGGCCACACCTCTTAATCCTTCCTAAACAGTCCACTCACAGGAACCAAACATTCAAATATATGAGCCTGTAGGGAACATCCTCACTCAAACCACCACAGGTATCATCAGATTCCTTTCAGAGTTAATTTTAAATGCTCCATAGATGACCAATGGGGGGAAACTCAGTACACAGTATCTGCCCATCCATGAAGGTTCTTGCTGGTTCTCTAAGTTTCTGCAGGGTAAGACTAGATGTGCATTAAGCTGAGCAGTTAGCAGAAATGGTGTCATAGTTACATTAACCACCAAGATTCCCATTATCTTTTCTCTGTAATAAACAGATTAAAAACAGTTCTTCCTTAATCTTATTTTCAAAGGGTTTCCTTGTGGTAAGATTGTCCATTTTCTCTGGACACTGTTATTAGTAGCCTTCTTCATTTGGTTATAATGTGTCCCATCTCTTTCAGCTGTCTTAACCATGTTTTTAGTGGTTAATAGCACCAAAAATCATCCCCCAGACTAGTTCCAATTTGTTCTCTTTCCAGTGTTGATCAGCACTTGGTCCCTAGCTTGTAAAGGATGGGCTGAAAAACTGAATGGAGGAGTCTGAGCAAGAAGGCCTTGTAACCTAGAAAAGAGCAAAGTGGAGGAGAGATCTAGTATATAATTTCTAAGAAACTGATTCTTTGTTTCCATGGTGGGAAGGTCTATGGACATACTAAGATATAGGAAGCCATGCAAGGCTTTATATGCATACAGCCCACACCTCTTCTTAGAACTATTTTCATTCTGAACAAAAGCTTAGGGAGATAGTTATGATAGTTATGAATTGGTACAAGATACATTTTGTGGTTGTTTCGTTTTGTTTTGAGACAAGGTCTTTCTATGTAACTCTGGCTGTCCTGGAACTCTCCACATAGACCAAGCTGGCTTCAAACTCACAGAGATCCACTGTAGTCAGATTTTTCTTTTGACTACCAGCTCAAAAATAATAACACGGAGACTTATTATTAATTATGAAAGCTTGGTCCTAGCTTAGGCTTGTTCCACTAGCTCTTAGAATTTATATTAACCCATATTTTTATTAATCTACGTTCTACCACATGGCTTTTACCTCTCTCCAATTCTGTATGTTGAACTTGTTCTGTATCTCAATGGCATCTTCCCTTTCTTCCCAGAGTCCTCTCTGTTCCTGGAAGTCCCTCCTAACTTTTTCCTGTCTAGCTACTGGCCATACAACTCTTTATTAAACCAATCAGAAGAAGCCTTAACAAAGATTTATCTTCACAGTATAAACAAATATTCCACAACATTTCCCCCTTTTTGTCTAACTAAAAAGGAAAAGGTTTAACTCTAACACAGTAAAACTATATATAATAGGAACAGTTATGAGGTAAGAATTACTGCTATGGAACAATCCTTTTCTATACTATGAATATGAATTACCCTCATTGATTAATAAAAAAAACTGACAGGCTGGTAGCTGAGCAAGAAGTTAGGTGGGAAAGCCAAACTGAGAATGATGGAAAGAAGGAGGACAGAGTCAGGAGAGCTGCCATCCAGCCGCCAAGCAGGATGTGTAAAAAAAAAAAAATGAGGTAGCAAGCTAAGAACCATGTGGCAAAGCATAAATAGAAAAATTAGTTAATTTAAGTGTAAGAGTTAGCTAGAAACAAGCCTGAGCTATTGATTGAGCATTTATAATTCATATTTGGCCTCTGAGTCAGTTATTTGAGACCAGATGGACAGGACAGGAAATGTCCGATCATAAATTACATTTGCAATATACAGTAAATTTGTATTTGGCAAATTTGGAGAAAATACCTTGTTATCTATCCTATCTTATTGAGACCAAAGTTTTATACCTAAACCATTATCTATCAAAACTTGGATTGCCATCCTAAAAATAGCTTTTTAGACCTTAAAACATTTTCTTAGATAAACAGCTTAAGCTTTTATGTCTCTCAACCTTATACACTTTACACCTCTTTTGTTGGTTTCTTTTCTGAATTTTGTAACAAGGAAAACTGTAGTTAAAACTATCTGGTCTTCAACCCCATCAAAGACCTGAGAAGGATATAATACCACCTGAATAAACAGGAAGTGCAGAGCAAGCAGCTTCTAAAACTATAGAAATGACAGAAACATCAGGCTGCCTGGACCCAAGGTTTCTCTGCATCACTGGGGCATCCATTTTCAGCCTACAGGCCTTGAATATCTGACAGACTTTTTGTGAAGCAGGAATTTTTGAAGGATTGTCCTACTTTGTTTTGACAATGTCTGGTGTCCTCCTTGTCCAATGTGGACAGCATACTGCAGTTTCTTGCCCAGTGGCTAACTTTACCACAATGAAAGCAAACTCCATATGGAAGTTCTTTGATGCCCATCATATTTTTTTTGAAGTAAATTGGTATTTCTAGGATCAATCCACTTGCCTCTGCTTTCCAGTGCTAAGATTAAAGGAGTGCACCATCATGTCTGATATACAAGACACTCTTAAGCACATTAACAACAATAGCAGCTCGGAGGGGGAAAGTCTTTGTCCACCTAGAAAGGTAGTCCATTTCCATCAGTAAATATCTGTGTGTTTGACTTTTGTTTTGCTTTGCTTTGCTTTGCTTTATGCATTTCTGTAAAAGCTGCCTGGATACTTTTAAAGGCTCTCAATTCAGAAGATCTCCTATCTGTTTCCCCCTCCCAATTACTCTCCTCTTCTTCCTTTGAAAAGTTACACATCCCTCACACACCTGTTTATCAATGGTGTAGACCCCACATAATGATAACTTCTGTATTGCATCACACATAGCCCGAGGTTCCCAATAGCTCCCCTTCTTGTAGGATGTATACTGGTTAGTGTGTAATCCCTGCAGATTTTTTGCCTCTGCAACCAGGGGGGACAAGCATTTAGTTTATCGGAGGGAGTATCGTTGCCCCTGAGGTCCTGCCTGACTCTAGAGAGTGAGGACTAAAACACTGGTTATCCTCCTCGACCCTCTTGTCCTCACTTGTGCGGGCTTCCAGGTTTTGCTGACCTCCCAGAAGAGTGGCTTTGCCAGTCCTGCAATTTTAATTTCTGGGTAAAATACAGCTTAGAAAAACAAACAAACAAACAAACACACTAGTATTTAATAAATTTTGATTTTGTTGTGACTCAGATTTCTCAAGTGGTTAAAATCTAACTAAAGCCGGGTGGTGGTGGCACACGCCTTTAATCCCAGCACTTGGGAGGCAGAGGCAGGCGGATCTCTGTGAGTTCGAGGCCAGCCTGGGCTACCAAGTGAGTTCCAGGAAAGACGCAAAGCTACACAGAGAAACCCTGTCTCGAAAAACCAAAAAAAAAAAAAAAAAAAAAAAAAAAAATCTAACTAAATCAGCAAAAATATATTTAATTATCTTGATTAGACACACATGTTTTGTTCTTTTAAGTCAGTTTTTGCAAATGTAACCATGAGTAGATAAGCATAACTTTTGAGAATTTTAATCATCAGACATGTATCATCCTTAAGCACACTGGGGATACAGTAGAAAACAAAACAAAGTCCTTAGTCTCAAGGGAATTTACATTCTAATATACTGGTGATGGCTGACATTTATAATGCCTTTAGTGTGCAGGAGCCCATTTAATCACCAAGACAAAGATGAATAGGGTACTATTATTACCTCCATATTACAGATGAAATCATTGAGACATAGAGTTTGAGTCACAGGTAATGAGTGATTCAGATTCAACCAATCTGCGTACAAAACACATACTGTCTTGCCCAGCACGGTGTAATACAGCTGTAATGACACATTTGGGAAGAAATGGTCACAGGCTTGCAAGAGGGTGGTCACCATGGAATACAGAATAAGATCCTATCTCCAAAAGGTAAAGAAGAATCTCAATGTGTATATTTATGTGGAGTGAAGAAGGTACATGTAAAATGTTGATAAGTGTATTAGAGAGAGCAATCTAAAAGGATATAGGAAATATACATAAAGGACAAAAAGGAGGAAATCTTCCAATTCTCTGTGATGTAGTGAGGGAGGTTGTGGTGGTTTGAAAGAAAATGGCCCCTATAGGGAGTGGCAGTATGAGGAGGCGTGGTTTTGTTGAAGTGGGTGTGGCCTTGTTGGAGGAAGTATATCGCTGTGGGTGGGCTTTGAGGTCTCCTATGCTCAAGCTATGCCCAGTGTCATACACCGTTCACTTCCTGTTGCCTGCAGATCAAGATGCGGAAATCTCAGCTCCTTCTCCAACATCTTGTCTGCCTCCATGCTGCCATGCTTCTCACAGTGATGACAGTGGACTAAACCTCTGAAACTGTAGGCCAGCCCCAATTAAATGATTTCCTTTGCAAGAGTTTCCATGGTCATGGTGTCTCTTCACAGCAATAGCAATTCTAACTAAGACAGAAATTGGTACCAGGGACTGGGGTATTGCTGTGATTGGCCTGGCCATGTTTTTGTTTGGAGGAATATGGAACACCTTGGGGCTTTGAACTAGAAAAGCAGTTAAACACTTTAAGTGGGGCCTAATGGGTCATACTAGTAGGAACATGGAAGATAGTGTTACTGAGAGTGATTTGAACTTTTGTCCTGGCTCAAGAGGTTTCAGAGGAGAAGAATGTTAGTATGTGGCTTCTTCCTCACAATGCACACTCCCTCATCCCCAGATCTAGCCTGAATTCCCCAGCCAGTCTGGTCAGTCTTGACTGTACCACTCCAAACCTACAAGCTTAGACCAGGACATGCATTTAGGCCCCTGTATCCACCTGACTTCATCCTGCCTATGCCACAGCCAACTTTCAGGTCAAACTCAGCCTACACATCCTGTGCTTTTTCCAAGCCTGCTGTGTCCACATCAGAAACAGAACAAAAATGTCCACATGCCCAAGTCTCATCTCAAAAAATAAAAAGATAAAAAAATCAAGACACTATTTCCTTCCCCCTAATCCGTCAGTGTTATAGGAATGTTCTTCATGAGCAATCATAAACTTCAGCCAAGAATTCAAGGAGTTGAAAGAAGACAAAAAGAAATAGCTCAATGAACATAAAGAGAGCACCTAATGGTGCTCAAGAAAGCACCAACATGAGGTGGATGAAAATAATGAAGACAATCCAGGATTTGTACAATCCAGGATTTGTAAACCAAATTCACTAAAGAGATAAAATCATTGGAGAAAACTCAAGCTAAATGAAAGTGGAATTGGACAACTTAATAACCCAACTAGGAAAGAGAAAGTCTTACAAGTAGAATGGACTAAGTAGAAGACAAACTATCAGGACTTGAAGATAAAGTGGAGGATTTAGACCACACAAGCAAAGAACAAAAAATTTTAAAAGGAAAGGAGTATGTTGAAACTGGAGGACATTGTGTAAAGACTAAATCATTTGAAGACTAATCAATTGAAGACTAATCAATTGAATTGAACTATAGATGAAGGAAAAGAATCATTTTCTGAATCAGTATTACAGATCAGATCTTCAAAAAAATCATAGAAGAAAACTTCTCCAAGCTAAGGAAAGACATATTCATTCAGATACAAGAAGCACACAGAACACCAAATAAACAAGACCAGAAAAGACCCATGCTCACACTGTGGTGTCACACAGTTAAAACACTCAGTACTCAGAACAAAGAGTGTTGAAAGCTGCAAGATGGGGAGAAACACATACAAGTCACATATAAATAAAACCTCATCAGAGCAACAGCAGATTTCTCAACAGAAAATTTGAAAGCCAGAAAATACTGGAGCAATGCACTCCAAGTTCTAAAAGATCACACCTGCCAACTACTGTACTTGGCAAAATTATCTGATATAGCTGAAGGAGAAAAAAAAAAGCTTTTCATGATCCAAACAGCTTAAAAAATTAATATCCGGCAGACTAACCCTAAACAGAATACTGGAAGCAATACTTCATACTGAAGAGGAGATCAACCACGGCCAAGAGACTGTAAAAAGAAAACAAATGATGCTGTAATCACTGAAATACAGAGTATGACTAAGAAAACAAACAGTGGGAAAAATGACTGCATCAACATAGACCTTTCAATAATGACTTTAATATTAATCATCTTAACTCTCCAATCAAAAGATATAAGGTGGCTGAATGGATTAAGAAGCAAAACCCATCTTTCTATGGTCTATAAAAAATTTGTCATTAAAGAATGAAAAAAAATTACTCCAACTAAATGGGATCAGGAAGCGAGCAGGAGTCACTGTCATAATATCTGACAAAATAGACTTCAAACTAAAGCTAATCGGAAGGGGTAAAGAAGACCTCTTCATTCTACTGAAGGGAACAATTAAACAAGAAGACATTATAATCCTCAATAGAACTCTGGTGCACCTGTTTTCATAAAAAGCTACTACTACCTACTGGAATTGAAGACAGATTAACATCAGTCCATTGTCAATAGGAGATTTCAACAATCCATGTAGAACCACAGAGCCGGCAAACAGCCAAAGTACTCTTCAGAAGGAAAAATGAAACTGAAGGCAATCTTCTTCCTGGTTTCAAAATATATTGTAAAGCTATAGTAATCAAAACATCATAGCAATAGCAAAACAAAACAAAACAAAACAAAACAAAACAAAAACCAGACATGAATCAGCATAAAGAGCTGAAAAATAAATTCACATTTACCATTAATTGATCTTTGACAAGAGGTCTAGGAATACACAGCAGTTAAGAAAGAACTTCTTCAAAACTGATGCTGGAACAACTTCTCAATGAAAGCAATTCAACTAGATTTCTATCTCATAATGTAACTAAAAACCAACCCAAATAGATTAATGACTTAAATATAAGGCATGGAACTATAAAACTAATAGGAGAAAACATTAGTGAAAAAACTCATGATATTGGTCTGAGGTTAGTTATATATTTGGATTTGCTTTCAAAAGTAATCACAAACAACCTCCCCCAAAAAGACAAATACTATTACATTGAACTAAGAGGTTCTGGACAGCAGAGGAAGCAATCAATAGAGTGAAGAGACAAGCCGGGCGGTGGTGGCGCACGCCTTTAATCCCAGCACTCACTCGGGAGGCAGAGGCAGGCGGATCTCTGTGAGTTCGAGGCCAGCCTGGTCTACAAAGTGAGTCCCAGGAAAGGCGCAAAACTACAGAGAAACCCTGTCTCGAAAAATATAAAAATAAAAAAAAAAAAACAAGCAAAAGAGTGAAGAGACAACCTATGGAATGGGAGAACATATTTGCAAGTCATACAACTATAAATGAGCAAACATTCAACACACACACACACACACACAGACAATACACACACATACACTCACACACATACACACACACACACATACACACACACACACATACACACACACACGAAACTGAATGGCAAGAAAACAAAGAATCTAACTGAAAATTGGTGGAAGGACTTGAATGGACATTTGCCAAAAAGAGATAAATAGTAATAATAAGTACATGAAAAAAATGGTACCTTGAAGAAGATCTATCTGGATTCCATGTAACATTATTGAAAATAGTCAAAATGTGGGATCAACCCAATCAGCATAGAAACCGCAAATAGAAAAAGAGATTACATGTGTATGAATATATGTATACCTACATATATGCACACTATGTAATACTGTTAATTTTTGTTTGTTTTTGTGGTGATGAGGAATCAAACAAACCCAAAGCTCTGCATGTGCTAGGCAAGTGCTTTATCACTGAGCAACGTCCCTAGCCCTTCTTGCTTGTTGATTTTTACATGGGGCCTCATATGCTGCCCAGGTCAGTGACCAACTCCTAAACCTAAGTAATCCTACCACCTTAACTTCCCAAAAGCTGGAACTACATGCACCCTTGGGCGTGCCCTACGTATTTGCCCTTAATAAAAGAAAATTCTGCCATTTCTGACAGCATGGATGAACCTGAAAGACACTAAGCTTATTAATGTAAACCCATGATCTCACTTATGTATAGACTCTTAAAAAGTTGTGTTCATTGAAGTAGAGAGTATACAGTAGTTGCAAGGACCTGCAGGGTTTTCAAAGTGAGATGTTGATAGAGGGGTGCACAGTTTCAGTGATGTAGATGTGTAACTTTGAGAGATATAACACACAATGTGGTGACTATAGTTAATAATACTGTATCATCACATACTTTTAATAAGAGGGTAGGTCTTAAGTGTTCTCACAATGATAGGTGTCTTAGGGTTTCTATTGCTGTGATGAAACATCATGACCCAAAGCAACTTGGGGAGGAAAGGGTTTATTTTGCTTATACTTCCATATCACAGTTCATTATCAAAGGCAGTCAGTACAGGAACTCAAACAGGGCAAGAACCTGGAGGCAAGAACAGATGCAGAGACCATGAAGGAGTGCTGCTTACTGGCTTGCTCCTCATGGCTTGCTCAATCTGCTTTCTTATAGAACCCAGGACCACCAGGACCACCAGCTCAGGGATGATACCACCAATAGTAGGTTGGGCCCTCCCCCATCAGTCACTAATTTCTTTCTTTCTTTCTTTCTTTCTTTCTTTCTTCCTTCCTTCCTTCCTTCCTTCCTTCCTTCCTTCCTTCCTTCCTTCCTTCCTTCCTTCCTTTCACCTTTCCTGGAACTCACTTGGTAGCCCAGGCTGGCCTCGAACTCACAAAGATCCGCCTGCCTCTGCTTCCCGAGTGCTGGGATTAAAGGCCTGCGCCACCACCGCCCGGCCGTTATGGAAGCATTTTCTAAAGTAGGACTCCCTCCTCTCTGATGACTCTAGCTTGTGTCGAGTTGACACAAAATTAGCCAGCACAATAGGCACTACTTGACAGGAGGAATGGGAATGTAAGGTCCTCTGTAGCCATTGTCTCCCTGGCACCATTTGAGATATGGACATTAACATGTCAGCTTTCTCTGAAACAAGCGGTTGTCGCTGGCCAGTGTCCTGGTAGACACAGGACAGTGAAGAGTTCTAAAATGGAGTCACAGCTCAAACACTACAGTGAAAAGTCTCCCAGCTGCTTGTAACTTATTTTCAAGTGCTGGACTCGCACGGCTAGAACTGGCCTCTCAGTAAGTGACAGGGTCACGGGTGGCTTGTGACTGATTGCAAGGTTAAAGAAGACCGGTTTAAACAATCGCAAAGCTTACAAAGCTGGAACGTAAATTGACAACAATCTACAGTCCGTTAATATCCCTTCCTCCCAGACACATCTGAGTTCAAGGCCACCCAGATCAACTATTCACTGAGTACAAGGCTAACCAAATACTATTCAGGTTAATGTTTGCCCTTGGCTGAGGGGAACCAGTGGAGTGCTGCATTCCAGCTCAAGGTCCACATCTCCATGAAAGGAGGGCAATTTTTTATACTTTCAATAAAAACAAGGAACAAAGGCCCTGGACACCAGATGGCTCTTTTTTTTCCTGGTTTCTTCCTTATCCAGTGAGACTATTTTCACTTGTTCTATTAAAATGTAACTTCCCTCTCCTCTCAGTACCTGCCCACTGGGACCTCCAGGTCACCTGTTGTGCCTCTTGGACTACAGTATGTGGTCCTCCTGTTCCTTTCTGACTTCAGTTTTCAATTGTCAGTAAGACCATAAACCTACAGAGGGGAGTCCATGCCCCAGCCAGCAACACACACACACACACACACACACACACACACACACACACACACAACTATGTCAAGAACATGATAATTAGCTTGATTTTGGCATTTCACAATGTGTGCACATATTGAAATATCATAAGGTGCACCTTCAATAATATTGTGTTCTAGAGCCATTTAAAATAGTGTCTCCCTTGTTGCAATACGCAGCTACCACCTCTCATAGCAGACATTGTTCTGTTTTATTTGTTTGTTTTGTTAGATATGTTGTTGTTGGTGGTGGGTGATTTTTTTTTTCTTTTGGTGGAAGGGCAGGGGTGGGGGTGGGGCCCATGGAACCAAGGCTGGCTTTGAACTCCTGATTTTCCTGTCTCCACTTCACACTTGTTGGGATCAAGCCCGGCATGATAGTGAAATTTAAAATAAACATTTTTTTTTTTTTGCTTTAAAATTAATGGTTTAGGTTAGAACAGATGGTGGGTTTCATCATGGCATGCGTTCTGTGGGGTGGACCAAGAACTGTACATTCTGGAAAGAAGACCCACTCAGAGACAACAAATGTGGCTGGAAAGTGACGCAACAGCAGGCGACACAGGGGACGCAGGAGGCCAAGGCTGCAGAGAGAAGAAGAGCAGAAAGGACAAACTCTTCAGAGGCACGAACAGCTCCGTCAAAGGGATGGGAGGGGCCCCAGAAGTGGGAGCCACCTAAGGGCTCTGGGATGGGACTTTCAGTAGGTTCCCAGGGTCCCCCCTCTCCCTCATTAGTCCTCCACACTTGTCTTTAGCAGTTTGCATTGCTGCTAGGTTCCTGGAAAAAGACTAGGGGAAGAAGCTTTAATAAAAAATCCTGAAAAGTCAAGAAACTTTTACTTATGACTATCCTATAATCACCTTCATTATGTATATTAGTTGGAGGGAGGAGCAGCCTCCTCTCTTAGGGAGGCTAGGCCCTATTTTCCAGGCCAGCCAAGCTCCCCTGATTCACCTTCCGCATCTCCATACAACCTCCCCACTACCACCACCCCGCACCCCCCACCCCGCCGTCCTCCCCTCTCTCTAGCCGATGAATTCTTTTGTTTGTCGTTTCGGTTTGTTAGAACTGAGGAGGGAGCTTTTTTCTTATTCATTGTTTGAGCAGTTTCATTCTGTAGCCCCCGGCTGGTCTAGAACTTGCTATGTAAACCAGGCTGGCCTCAAACTCAGAGAGATCCACCTGCTTCTGCCTCTGCCTCCGGAGGACTGGGCTGAAAGGGGTGTGCCTCCATACCTGGCATGGGACTTTTTTCACCTCCATATACATGTTTATTACTCATAGTCATCAGACTTTCTTATTTTCCATTTATTCAACTGTCAGAAATATACATATTCTTTTTCAATAACTGTGATAGAAAATATATTTATAAATAAAAACACAACTTTCTAATCTTGACATTTAACTTACTATACTTGGTGATATGTGGTACTGATCCAATTTAATTACCAACCACACTAACATTTCATGGAATCAGAACTATTGTTTGATACCATTTCCTTTGCTTTTAATATATCCTTTTCTTTACTTGATACGTTCTCTAAATGCTTAGATGCAAGAACTCATAAAAGTAATTTTATACACTAAAGAAAATATTATACAGTTTTGGCCATTGTGTTTAGGTTTTTAAAGTTCTAACACAGTCAAACATTTTTCAGAGTTATTCCTTCCAGATCTGTGTGTTTGAGAACTTCACATGCCCTTGGCATTTTCGGTAATGTGGTACTGCAAATTCAAAAGCATTTGCACTCCAACTTCCCTGTAAGTATTGTCTTATGAAGGTGACTATAGTATAGTCATAAGGAAAAGTTACCTGACTTGACTTTTCAGGATTTTTTATTATTATTTAAGCTTTTTTTATTATATAGGTATATGAACTTTTTATTTATTCTTTGTGGCTTTCACATCATGGATCTCGATCCGATTCATCTCCCCATCCCTTCCTATCTACCCTCTGCCTTTGCAAACCCCTTCCAAATAAAATAAAATTTAAGAGAGAAGAAAAGAAAAGAAAAAAAATCTCACTGTGGAAAGCTGTAGTGTGACACAGTGAGTCACTCGGTATATTCTTTAGTCCACACATCTTCACTTGCAAGTGTTCACTGCAGAGTCATCGGTCTGGTTTGAGGCCTCTGATTTCTGCTACACTATCAATACTGGGCCCTTACTGGGGCTCCTCTTGGATAGTCTGTTGTTGCCCTGGGTCATGGAGCTCCTGCAGCTTTGGCTCTGCAGGACCGGCCCCTTCACCTGCTCCAGTAGTTCACAGATGGGGTGGATGCTGGGGTAGGCCAACTCATAGCTCTGGTTCTGGGCCTGGGTGGCTGCATGGTTGGTCAGCCCACCAGCTCTTTCCTATCCTCACTACCAGGGGTGAGCTCTCCAGCATTGCCCTGTGCAGCAAGGAACAAGGGGTAGGGCCAGTTCTCCTGTTTTCACACCCTCTGGGCCAGCTCACCCACACCTATACCACCAGACGGCTCTACTGTGTTGCCCCAGTGAAGTTCAGGGGCTGCAGCTGGTGATCTCAGGGCCAACTCTCCCACCTGCCATGGGCAGTGGGGGAGGGGCATCTCTTCCTTGTCCAAAGCAGATGAGGGGCAGGGTCAGATCTCCTACTCTCACATTCTCAGGGCCAGCTTACCCACTCCACCCACCCCTACCCACTCCCAACCACCCCCACTCTCCCTCACCCCTCCCCACCCCCATCAGCAGGGTCAGTTCTACTATGCTGCCCAGGCAAGGTGCAGGGCCCGCTTTCCCGAGTGCTGCAGCTGGTAAGATGGAGGTCATATAATATATTTTGATCATGTTCTTTCCCCTCACCCAGTTCCTCTCAGATCTTTCCTACCCCCCTTGACTATACACTTCATGTTCTTTCCCTCTCAAAACCAACAACAAATGAAAATCACACACAAAAAAAACCTAGTAAGACAAAAAATACTAAAACAAGTCAAAACAAAAAGTACACAAAAAAGTGGGCTCCATTAAGTGTTGGTCAACTACTCCTTGGCATGGAGCCTGCCCTAGAATGTGATTGATATACCTCATTGTCATTCCATTGGGGGGAAAAAAAAACCTAAGCTGATTTTCCCTGACCTAGCAGGTATCAATTGCAAATAGCTTCTTGGTTAGGGTGGGCTGGGATTTTGTCTCGATTGAATCTGTGCAGGCCTTGTGCATGCTATCACAGTCTCTATAAATTCATATACGACCAACCTTGTTATGTCTGGAAGATGAAATGTGATCCTAAGTAGTCTTACCAATAAAATCCACGAGTCAGATATTGGAGTAAAGCTGAAAGATCAGAGAAGCAAAGGAGCAACCACTAGTAATCTCTTACCTCTCTGGATCCTCTGACCAAATGGGGCCAAGATCCTGTCTCCACCTGCCTTATATTCCTGTCTCCACCTCCCGACTGTGCTGGGATTAAAAGTATGAGCCACCACTGCCTCGCCTCTATGGTTAACTAGTGGCTAGCTCTGCCCTCTGATCTCCAGGCAAGCTTTATTTGTCAGAACACAAACAAAATATCATACAACAGGATGACACTGTTTCTCTGGAGTCATCTTTTACCTCTGGCTCTTGCAATCTTTTTGTCTCTTCTTTGGCATAAATCCTTAAGCCTTGAGTGGAGGGATTAGATAAAGATATCTCAGAGCTGAGTGCTCCAAAGCATCTCATTCTCTGCACATTGTCCAGTTGTGGGTTTCTGTGTTAATAACTATCTATTGCAAGAAGAAGCTTCTCTGATGAGGATTGAGCAATTGGGCATAGCAATACGTTGTTGATATCATTTTATTGCTATGTTCTTTCGCAGAATAACAGCAGTAGTTTCTCCCCTAAGCTCATGGTTTATCTAACCTCAGACTCTTGACCTCATTCACTGTCAGGTGTGGGTTGATCTCATGGAGTGGGCCTTCAGTCCAACTCTCTAAAACGCAGCTGGCCATTCCTGTTTGTGCCGCTGCTGCACCAGCGTATTTTCTGCAGGCAGTCACTGTTGCAGGGTGCAGGTTTGAAGCTGGGTGATACTGATTTCTTTTCTCCTCCAGTAGTGTCCACAGCACCTTCCAGCACCACGAATGTTAGTTGGTAGCGGTGAAGCCTCTCGTTGGGCGCCAGCTCAATTTCCTCATGTTCTATGACATAATTAAGTGATACCTTCAGCAACAGGCTCTTACCATCAGGTTGGGGAGGTCAACCAATAGCCTTGGCAATAACTTGTGGTCTTTAGGTGAGTCTAGGGACCCCTTTGGCCAACAACTCGTCAAGATGTAACCCACTCCTGGCATTAGAGGTTTGAGGGTGGTTTTGATGTAAACATTTAAGCTGGGTGTGGTGATGGCCACCTGTAATGCCAACACTCTAGAGGCTCTAACAGGATGATCACAAATTCAAGTTCAGCAATTCCCTATTTCAGACAAAACAAAATCAAAAGGATGATCCATATTATCTTTGGGCCTTCCCATTCAAAATTTTTTTTCAAATCTCCTTAGTTGAAATGGCCTTCCTCAGAAGCCTCCTCATAGCTCCTATGACATCTTTGTTCCTCAGAGTGTAGATGAATGGATTAGCCATGGGAGTGATGACACAGTAAAACAGAGTCAAGACCTTGATGAGGTCTTGGGAGCCCTCCTCTGAGGGCTGCATGTAGATGTAGATACCTGGCCCATAAAATAAAGACACCACCAGCAAGTGTGATGAGCAAGTGTTTAAAGCTTTAAGCCTCCCAGCCGCAGAAGGAATTCGAAATACAGTCTGAGCAATGTAACTATAAGACACAAGTATCATGGAGAGGGGACCCATTATCAAGAACGTGGCCACCACTGATAAAGTAATCTCATTGACTGTGGTGTTCCCACAAGACATCTTAATAAGCCCAGGCAGCTCACAGAAGAAGTGGTCCAGCATCTGGTTCCCACACAGGGGCAACTGGATGGTGAGCGTAGACTGTAGTAGTGAATTGGCCAGGCCAGTGAGCCAAGCTGTGCTGGACAGCTGCAGACAGAGCCTGTGGTCCATGATGACAGAGTACCTCAGAGGCTTGCACACAGCCACATAGCGATCTAAGGCCATGATGCCGAGCAGAACACATTCTGTACAGCCTAGCCAATGAAACACGTAGGCCTGGGCCATGCAGCCTATGTAAGTGATGTTCTTGTTGGGCCCCTGCAGGTTAAACAGCATTTGAGGGACAGTTGTGGTGGTGAAGCAGAGATCCAAAAATGAAAGGTTGGTAAGGAAGAAATACATGGGACTTTGGAGCTGGGAGTCAAGTTGAGAGACCAGAATAATAGCCATGTTTCCCAGCAACGTGAACGTGTAGGAGGTCAGGAGGACAAAGAAGAGAGGAAGATCCAGCCATGGATATTTGGTAAGGCCCAAAAGAATGAAATCTTCTGGAAAACCTCCACTGATGAGCTTCATTGAATTTTCAAAAGAGAGTGACCTGATAAAGAATGAAGGAAGAAAAGGATGATTTGGAGGAAAAAATTACAAGTAGGTAGAAATTCTGAAGACACTAGGGAAAAAAATATACTTTAATGGGGAAAGAGCTGACGTATGCCATCCACAGAAACCACAGCAGTGCCAATGAATATAGTAATTTATAGGTAACATTTCAAACATCCGGAAAGCTCTTCCTGGGACAAAGTTGTTTTATATAATGCTTGCTTTCCTCTCTCTACTCCCTTTTTAAAAGAAATTTCTCACTGAGGCATTTAAAATCCCTGAAGAAATCAGGCTTTGGGTGGTGTGGTAGGTGGGAGCTTCTCTCTCCACTTCTTTGTGTTAGGAGAGCAACTTGTCAGTAGAAAACAACAGCTTTTTTATTGCTTAAACATTTCTTCTGCCTGACGAAAGATGCCAGTGGCAGGTGGACACTCTGTTGTTTTCCCTGGTACCTCAGAGCTAAGGAAGTGTGTGATTTAGACTTAGCCCACCAGATGCTAGTCCCCGGGATTGAATTTAGTGGAATGATAACACGAAGGAATGAAGAAATGATGGGGACTTCAGAAATTCAGGACAGACAACCTCCTGAGTAGCATCCCCGGTGACATCACCAAAGGACAGACCTGTGTCATCTCTCCTGGGGTACAATCCTGATTGTGTCTCCCTTTTCTTCACTTCTTTTCCCATTCTGTGAAGCATTACTTTTCTAACTGTTCTTCTGCTTAAACCATCAGAATCACCGTCATCCCGTTTACAATAAGAACCCTGACCAATAGAGAAAACTGCACCAGAAAACAAGTTTAATGTACCTCAGATCTCTTGTAAGAACCCATGGGGAAGAATCGAATGAACATCTCCAGGCATTGAGAGCATCATGGTACCCACACCCGCTTTCCCACTCTAGTCAAGGCAGTACTGCTCTCTTGTCTGATAAAGCTGCCTTTCTTGAAGTGTAATACCTCTCAGGGGAAGGACAAGATGACACAGAAAAAGACATATCCGCAAAGGGTGTAAGAAAACACAGGGCTGGAGCGCGCCCGGTGGCACAGCTGCTGCCTCGTATGCGCAAAGCTGTGGGTTCAGTTGCCGGAACTACTGCCGAAAAGAACTACGACAATGAGATGCCACAGTACAGCTCTGGAGACGGACGAAACTGAGAACACAGACAGCACCAGGTGCTAGAACAGAGACAGACCAAGTGCTAGAACAGAGATAGACCAAGTGTGAGAACACAGACAGACCAAGTGTGAGAACACAGACAAGACCAAGTGTGAGAACACAGACAGACCAAGTGTCAGAACACAGACAGACCGAGTGTGAGAACACAGACAGACCAAGTGTCAGAACACAGACAGACCGAGTGTGAGAACACAGACAGACCAAGTGTCAGAACACAGACAGACCAAGTGTCAGAACACAGACAGACCAAGTGTCAGAACACAGACAGCACCAAGTGTGAGAACACAGACAGACCAAGTGTGAAAACACAGACAGACCAAGTGTGAGAACACAGACCAAGTGTGAGACACAGACCAAGTGTGAGAACACAGACAAGACCAAGTGTGAGAACACAGACAAGACCAAGTGTGAGAACACAGACAAGACCAAGTGTGAGAACACAGACAGACCAAGTGTGAGAACACAGACAGACCGCGTGCTCAGACCCAGACAAGCACAAATACTAGCACAGTGGGCACCCAATGCTAAAACATGGGTAAGTCCACGCGCTTTTCCAGAGACAAGGACGAATGCCGGGACAGCCTAGGGCCGCAGGCATTCATTCCCCTTTGCACAGATGCACAGTGGTGCAGTCACCTGGAAGACAGTTCAGCAGATTCTTCAGCACTAAACGTAAGCTGTCAAACTTAGCCAGAGATTCTGCCCCTTGCTATTCCCCAAATGTGCTGAAAAATGATGTCTGCCTGAAAACTTGCACACAACTGTTTAAAACTGCTTTACTCATAACTGCAAATACTTAGAAATAGTTGAAATATCCTTCAGTAGGTGAGTGGATAAATAAACCACGGTATATTTAAATAATAGAACATCATTCGGTACTAAACGATGAGATTTCAAACCATGAAAAGACACCAGAGAAGGCAATCTGAGAAAGCTATACACTATATGATTCCAACAGACTGTCATCCTAAAAGGGTGACATCGTAGCGACGTTAAAAACATCAGTGGCTGAGGATGTGAGAACCATTGCAACATCAAGGATTTGGGACAGTGAAACCACTCCATAGCCTCTGTGCACATTGCTCTCTGTAATGACGGTTATGTGCCATGACAAACTCATCCAAGTGCACGTGATGTATAATGCTGAAGGTGAAGTTCAGGGTAAATTCTGAATTTGGGGTGATCCACCAGTGTTGGCTCATTGATTAAAACAAATGTGCAGATGTAAGGGGGTTATGAGAAATCTCTGTACCTTTGCTCAATTTTTCTCTTAGCCTAAAATAAAATTTTGAAGAAAAAAATTCTGTCTATCTAGGAGGTTATATGATAAATGAAAGTGAATTCTCCTTGTTGCCTGCTCAATATGTATAAAAGCTCAGTAAGAGCCAACTAAAAGACAAGCCCGAGGGAAACAATAATGCATTTGAAAATGAATGTAGAAATTTCCTAGTTTAGGACAGAGATATAGATACCATATGTGGGAATTAATTCTGAGAAATCTTAGCCAAAGAAATTACACGTGACTCTATCGTGACTAGAGAGATGTGTTTCACAGCAGACTGTGACACTGAGCAAAGCTTGAGCAAAAGACCTCAAAGCCCATCCCCACAGTGACACACTTCCTCCAACAAGACCACATCTACTCCAACAAAGCCACACCTCCTAATAGTGCCACTCTCTATGAGATTATGGGGGCCAATGACATTCAAATTACTGTAGGAACCTACCTACCTACTTCTTAAACAAAATGGTAATTGTACAGGATAAAAGATGGCTTTAATTATAGCTATAGACTGAACTGAAGATCCACTCTTGTTTGTTTAAAAAATGATTATTGGGCCAATCAGTATTGCTGGATATCTGGAGGCAGCAGGAAAAAAAGTTTTATCTTTCTCCTTTGAAGGGATGAAAAAAAGTCATCTCTAGAAGAGGAAGAGTAATGGAGCTAAGAACACGGTGTGCTGACTTTGCATTGGTATCTGTGATAAAACATGACCAGAAGCCAGAAATGACTGTTCTGTGTTAGCTTTGCTCAGTTCTGAGTCCTGTGAGGAGCTTGGAGGCACATGAAAAGTTTGTAGAACTCATCAGCAGAGATAGGTAAGAAAAGCTGATGAGCCAGGTGCCTTGGAGGAAGTGAGGGGACAGGGAGCATGTGAGTGCTTTCCAGCTAATCTAAGAAAAGAGTATTTCAGGATGTGTTGAATTTGATGATTTCATGTTTTGACATGACATGGTGTTTAATAGGTTACATCATGTGACTTTAGAAGTGGGCATTAGCAAAGTGTCCTGTGAAATTATCCTTGAAATGCTGACTTGTAACTTATCTCTTACAGGGTGGGGGTGGGGGTGGGAGAGAGAGAGAGAGAGAGAGAGAGAGAGAGAGAGAGAGAGAGAGAGAGAGAGAGAGAGAGAGAGCTTTCCTTCAAGACTTCACAAGCTAACCACAAAGGCAAGTACTTCATTAAAATGTACACCAAAAAATGAATACAACTGAAATTCTCAAACCACAGAATGTAGTGTTAACATTTAAATTCAAAGACTACATTAGTTGATTATTCCATTATTTATTCACATATTGGCTCATTAAATAAATGTGTCTATTAAGCATAGTTCATCATGTTATTTACAGCAGGACAGAAAACCCATCCAGACCCATCCTGTCTGAAGAGTCCACACCAAGACCTCTCTACTTCTGCATAAATAACAAGCAACAACTCAGAATGAGCTATGTGCCTTCCTGTAGACAGGCAAATGGTGAAGAGTTTGGGGATGTAAGAAATCTCTCGTGGGTAGGAATCAAGACTCTGATAGTGTCCTGAAGGTGAATGCTATTGAACTGAGTCTTAAAGATTAGATATGGTATATATAATGCAAATATTTGTCTCTGTCAACTAAAATGGTAATGAAAGAATGAAAAGTTTAAGTTCAGGCTGGAGAGATGGCTCACTGGTTAAGAGCACCGGCTGCACTTCCAGGGGTCCTGAGTTCAATTCCAGCAACCACATGGTGGCTCACAACCATCTGTAATGAGATCTGGTGCCCTCTTCTGGCCTGCAAGGACACATGCAGGCAGAACACTGTATACATAATAAATAAATAAATAAATAAATAAATAAATAAATCTTTAAAAAAAGAAAGAAAGAAAAATGTAAGTTCATCAAGAAAAGGAGGCTGAGAAGGAAGATGACAGCAAAGTGATGATGTAAATGACATTTTGTAAATTAAAAAGCAAACAATTGCACCGTAATGGTCAGGAAAGCAGAAGCCTTAGGCAGTGATTTAGAGATTCAGTAAGCAAGTGAAAGGAATGGGAATTCTGGGAACCAGACCTTTGGAGGGACTGGTATGGTGCTGAATTAAAAACAATGGGTTGCCAGACATAGTGGCTCACATCTGCAATGCCAGTACTTGGAAAGCTGAAGCAGGAAGATCACCCTAAAATCAGGACCATCCAGGATTATATAGTGAATTCTAGACCAGCTGGAGCTCCAGAGTGAGACACTGTCTCAAAACACAACAGGCCAAGTGAACCAAAGCAGAGGATGCTCTGGGGTTGTCTGAACGACTGTATGAAGGAGCCTCAGCGTTCAGATACCAATCTCCTCTGTGCTACCCCCTGCTGCTCTCCCACTCTGCCTGGGAAGAAGGCGGTGTGGCTCACCCATCTGCAAGGATGAGCTAAGAACACCTGGACTCTGGGCAGGCGTGAGACCAGGAGTTGAGGAGCTGAATGACAGCAGATCAATTAAACAGCAGTTTAATTCTGCATATTCACACACAGCTTTGTTTGTTATTTCTGAAATAGGGCTTGACTTTGTAGCCTAAGCTGTCCTAGAACTCACTATGTAGCCTCGACTGACCTTGACCTCATGCAAACACTCCTTTTTCAGTTTCCTAAATGCTGGGACTACAGGCAAGAGTGACCACACTTGGCTCAAATTGCTCCATCTTAATGGTAATAAATAATACTTAGAAGTGAAAAGAAAATTCATAGATTAAAGTTTGTGTTATTAAGAAATGTGGGTAGGTAGGGGCTGTGGCGGTAGCTCAGTCGGTAAAGCGCTCCAAGCCGGGGGACTTGAGTTCAGATCAGGAGTACCTGTGTGAAAAACCCGGGCATAGTGGTGCATACCCGCAGTCCTGATGCTTCAAAGACAGACACAGCAGGGGCCCTGAAGCCTCCAGGCCAGCTAGTTTTGCCAAATCAGCAAGCTCCACATTCAGTGGGAGACCAGACCTCAGAAAATAAGGTAGAGGGAGATAGAGGAGACGGCGCAGTGCTGAAGAGCACTTGCTGCTCTTCCAGAAGACTGCGTTTACTTCCCTGCACCTACACCGGGTGGCTCACAGCTGCCTGTGACTTTAGCTCCAGAGGATATGTTGCCCTCTTCTGTCCTCTGCAAGCATACACACACACACACACACACACACACACACACACACACACACACACACAAATAATTTTTTAAAAGGTGAAGGTCAAACACAGTGGTACATGACTATTCCCAGCACTCAGGAGACAGGGGCAAGCAGATCTCATTGAATTTGAGACCAGCCTGGTCTGCATAGTGAGTTCCTGTCCTCCCCACTCCCTGCCCTGAAGCCGGTGTGAGGAACAATAGAAGACAGCTGGCATTGACCTCCACCCCACCAAGGCCTGGCTAGCCACCTACCTACAGAGAGAGAGAGAGAGAGAGAGAGAGAGAGAGAGAGAGAGAGAGAGAGAGAGAGAGAGAGAGAGAGAGAGAGAGAGAGAGAAAAGAAGAAGAAGAAGAAGAAGAGAAGAGAAGAGAAGAGAAGAGAAGAGAAGAGAAGAGAAGAGAAGAGAAGAGAAGAGAAGAGAAGAGAAGAGATGGGAAGCTGGGAAAGCATATGAAGGCAACTGGAGACAGGGAGAGCATTAGCTGGTAAGGCAGTGATGACCAACAGGAGCAAGGCATGGGTGTAAGACAGAGGAGTTAGAAATCCAAACTTTGATCTGAGGTTCTAGGAGGCTAGAAACCAGAAAGGAAAGGGGACATGGGTGTGAGCATTGCATGGGATAGTTTAAATCAAAACTATCTTTAGAAGATAAATTTTAGGTTTGGCTTGTAAGAGTCAGCTTGGGTGTCTGTCTCTTTGGGGGGCTCTTAGAGATCTCTGGGTCAACTTAACCAGCTACTGATTTGAAAAATCATAAAGCACCTGAACTCGTGACTGGGATAGTTTGTTATAATAGTTTAGCACCAAGGCTAGGGACATGGGGAGACAGAGGCAGTGTCGAGGGACTGACTCCAACCAGAGAAGATAACACAGTTGTTGATGGGGACCATGCATTCACAGAGAAAGTAGTAGAGGAGAAGAATGACGTCCTGTCTTCTTAAACATGTCCTCAAGATTTCTGACTTGCTCGCCATTGTTTGCACAATCCAATTCTTGAATTGATCTTCAGTGTGTTATATTTTAAAGAATTTGTTCAACCATGACCTGATCTTTCATTCTTTACTGAAGTTGACACAAACAAATACTAGCAATTACTTTGCTAGAACGAAAATTCAGTCAGCTGAGGTATCTTAACCTGGCTTATCTTGTGTACCTCGGAACTCTCATGTATCCCCCCTCTCAAAACCAAATAAAACTGAGCAAAACCCAGGGACATCTAATCTTGTAGCAGTAGACAGGGACATGACTAGCACATACCTCTGTTTGTTTGCGTTTATTAAGCAGATGTGACCAGCTATAGAAATCTAGTCAGGAGAAATGTTGCTGAAGGGCCAGATGTCTCAGATCTGGAGAGAGGGAAGTGGGTCTGATCAGGGTGGGGACCAATAAGAGCCCCTAAAGTCTTGATATGGCAGGTTGGGTGATACAGAACATTCTCTTCTGGTTCTAAGGCTGACTCGGGGCAGTTAAAACCAACTTTCACTCAACGCACTGGCTATCCCTGAGAGACTGCCATTGTGAATTAATCTCCCTGGAGTATCACTTTTATATTTACCACCTTGGCTACAATTAGAGATTACATCAGTTTTTCCATCCATTAATCTTGCCTTACTATCAAGGGGGAGAAGAATTGGCCTTATCAATTTTCAGAAAGCAAACAAATATATTAATAACATTAATAATAGGGCCTGAGAGATGGCTCAGCAGCTAAGAACACTTTCTGCTCTTGCAGAGAACCCATGTTTGATTTCCAGCCCTCACATTGGGTGGTTCACAACCACCTGTAACTCTGTCTCCAGGGATGACCTCTTCTGGCTTCCATAGGCACCCAAATGTACTTGCATAAACACACACACACATACACACACACACACACACACACACACACACACACACACTAATCATCATCATCATTGTCATCATCATCATTATCATCATCACTTAACACACCTGGACATTTTACATGAAGGTTCCTAATAGCTTCTTAAAGTGGGTATTATTTTTGTCCTCATCTGCAATCTGAAGCCTGAAGAAATGAAATAATTTGTTCAGGGTTTATAAGATGGTCACATTTTTTAGAATTCAAATACTAAGTGAAGGTTTTGCAAACATCAGAGCACATGGACTTTCCTATGTCAGTGGTGTGGGGAGTGAATTCAGATTTCATTTGTTCAAGTTTGCCACAGTCAAGATTTATGTCTTTTTTTTTTAACTGCCTTCAAAACATTAGGATCCTCTTTTTATTTTGTACATGAGCTGGTACAGTTTGAACCCATCTCTATCACATAAAAAGGTTCAGAATAAATTGCTCCTCAGAACAAGGTAGAAGGAAGGTAGCAACTCTAAAGATGGGTAAAGACTCTTGTCCCGCCCCTCCCAAACACCGAGGCTGCCCTCCAAGGTTATTAGATTTCCTGACTGATGCTCAGAGCTGTATGTCAAACAGTCCCTCCTTCTTCTGTTTTGGTTTGAATCTGGTCTTGAACTGACGATGTAGCTGAGGATGACTTCTAACTCTGACCTTCTGCCTCTAGCTCCAAAGCGTTGGGATTACAGGAGTATGCCACCACACCCATTTCACCCCCCACCTCTACTTTTCCACTTGAGGAACTGGGGGATGAACCGGCAATGACCACAGGAGAAGCATCCTGATACAGCCCAAGAGATGAAAAAATGCATTTCTTATGACTCCCTCCCTCCCTTCCTTCCATTTTAGTTTGTGTTTGTATTTTAAGGTATGGTCTCGTGTAACCTAGGCTGGCCTTCACCTAACTATGGAGCAGAGAATCTTGGACTCCAGATTCTCTCCCTCCCTCCACCCCAAGTGCTGGGATTACAGACATGTGCCACCATGCCTGGCTCGGTCTGTTTGTCCTTCATAGAGGACCTCCTGTATAGATAGCTGAGGTTTTGTTTTATATTACTCCTTCAGGAGTAAATAGAATTAAATGACACTTTGCTAGGTTGGTGCACTCTCTTTAAAAGAAGAAATAACAAAACTGTTTTAGAACCCTTGAGGCAAAAAAGGCTAAAATTTGAGACTAGTCTAAGTTACTCAGTTTTGTTTTACTTTATGGCTGTCAACTTTATCCTTGACTCTAAAGAAATAGAAGACAGATACCATGAGAAGGTCATGGGTTCCAAAATGAGATAGTCTTGGATTTGAAACTGAACTTGGCCACATACTGTGTTGCCATGAACATCACTAAACCTGTGTCTTCATCCTCAAAATGCTGCTTGTAATACTTATTTGTTAGAATTATTGGATTAATTAAGTGAGATTCTATATGGAAAAATGAATTCTAGTAAATAATTTCTCTTGTCTATGTGATGATAGGAAAGATATGCAGCTCATGGGGTGGCACACAGTGCTGTTGGTGCAGGCGGGCCTCATTCTAAGATCATCTCCATGTTCATTATTATAGCCCAGTGTTTTGTAAAGTCACTTGTTTCAACAGCACTTGGAGTGATTACTATAAAATACACATTTCTAGTCCACTGGCCAAATAAAATTAAGACTTCTGAGAATGAGTCCCAAAGCAACTGTATTTTAAGTAGTTCCCTAGGCAATTCAAGTATGTGTTTAAAAGGAAAGTCACCACATTAGAGAATCAGACTGCTTCTTCAATTGCAGAACTAAAATTCATATTCCAGTGAGGTTAATTTATTTATCCCCTTGAGGACTAAAAGCCTTCTCTGTAGACTAAAGACATATACACAGATATAAATGACTGTTGTTAAAATTTAGTAATACCTTGTAGCTGAAGTTTTCCTGTGTGCCACCTGGCCCATGGTCAGGACAAATCCCACCAGTCCTGCAGCACGCATGGACCCAAGTAAACACACAGAGGCTTATATCACTTATAAACTGTATGTCTATGGCAGGCTTCTTGCTATCTAGTTCTTAAAGCTTAAATTAACCCGTTTCCATTAATCTATAAGTTGCCACTGGCTTGTGGCTTAATGGTACTTTTACATCTTGCTTCCTCTATGTCTGGCTGGTAACTCCTGACTCAGCCTTCCTCTTCCCAGAATTCTCTTCTCTGGTTGTCCTGCCTATACTTCCTACCTGGTACTGGCCAATCAGCACTTTATTTATTAACCAATCAGAGGAACACATTCACAGCATACAGAGTGATATCCACAGCAATACCTGGAAGATTACATGCAAAACAGATAAACACAAATGCTGCGTTATCTAGTGTCAACAACAAACTATATCAGAATTTAGGAAAAGACTTTAAGTACTGGGGACATTTGTTTTTCTCCGTCTCCAAAAAAAGAAAGGACAAGGAAGAGCCTAGGCCACTATGTAACAAATCATGTTCTGGAAAGACCAAAGATAACTGCTCATGTGTGTGACCCAGTATATGATGGAGGGGTACAGGCAAGTGGGTGCAGAATAAACAGAGGAACTTTAGAAAGCCATGCTGAAGGCCTTCAATAGACCCTGTAAAGCAATGTTATGATTTTCTCATAAAATTATGACATATAAATTATTAATAATCAGCTATTTTCTTACCCATGAGTTCTGCATCTGTGATGCCCCAGCCTTATACTGAAACTATCTGAGAACCAGATTCAGGAGCACACATCTGTAATTCAAGAACTTTGGGAAAGCTGAGGTGGGAAGATCAGGAGTTCAAGTTCATCTTCAGAGGTGTAAGCAAAGTTGAGTCTAGCCTGAGCTACATGAGACCCTGGATTAAAAAATAAAATAAAATAAACTAAGTAACTAAACAAACAAGATTCAGAAGAAAGTCGGATAAAATAAATATATGTCCATCAATGTGTGTAATCTGTCACTTAGCATTTCAAAAAGACCTAAAGAGTTTAGGAAAGTCATAGAAGGGGCTTATAAGATGCCAACCCTGACAACCTCAGGTTAGTCCCTGGGACCTACATATTGTCCCCTACACTAGCTATGGCATACATGTCCCACCCCCAAACTTCCACTCACAAAATCAGTAAAATGGAAATGTAACAAAACCAGGGAGAAGTCATAGGAACTGTGAGGAATTAGCATAAGTAAGAATAATCAAAATGTAGAAGTGAAATGTTTGTGCAAAACAGAGACTTAGAACTGATAACTCAGTAAAGAATTAAAAGTTAAAAAAAAAAATTCAACTAAACCACAAGAAATTCTAGAATAATTGACCAGCAGAGATTAAGCCATTAGGGAAAACAGACTTTTTTAAAGGAAAAATAAAACAAATGAACTCATTCAAGAAAAGAAGCCAAGTAAACAACATCTGTTTTTTTTGGTTTTTCGAGACAGGGTTTCTCTGCGTAGCTTTGCGCCTTTCCTGGAGCTCACTTGGTAGCCCAGGCTGGCCTCGAACTCACAGAGATCCGCCTGGCTCTGCCTCCCGAGTGCTGGGATTAAAGGCGTGCGCCACCACCGCCCGGCTACAACATCTGTTATCTATTGTCTGTCATCTAGCCATCATCAATCCATCTTCTATAGATCTACTAGCTGTTATCTATCATCTATCCTGTCCTCTATCTATTAATCTTTTGTCCTTTATCATCCATCTATCATATCATCTATGATCTATCACATATCTACTCTCTGTTATCTATTTATCCTGTATCATTGATTTATTAATTCACCATCTATTATTTCTCTGTCATCTATCTATATATCATTGTGATGGCTACTCTTGGTTGTCAACTTGACTACATCTGGAATTAACTAAAATCCAAAAATGGAGAGCACACCTGTGAGGGATTTTTGCTTAATTTGAAGTGGAAAGATCAATTTCTGAACAGGACCTTTGAAGGAGGAAGACACACCTTTAATCTAGATCTTTCAAGCTGGAAAAAAGCCTGCCTCTAATCAGGGCCATAACTTTTGCTGGAAGCCTATATAAGGACATGGAAAAAGGAAGCTTTTGCTCTTTACCTGCTTGCTCTTACCTCACTATCAAGTCCATTTCTTCACTGGCATTAGAATCTACTTCTTTGGAATTTCCTCATATACTGAAGACCAGCTGAGACATCTACCCTTGTGGACTGAGCAACTACTGGATTCTTGGACTTTCATTCATAGCCAGACATTGTTATTAGCTGGACCACAACCAAAAAGTAATTCTAAGAACCTTTCTCTCTCTGGTTTTTAGCAAGGCAGAAGGAATCAGGGAAGGAAATCTGGAGCCCTTCAGTAATGCCTCCATCAAATCCCTCTCCTCAGGGTTTGTGGAAGCCTGTGGAAGAGGATGCAATAAGAATGTAAGAGCCAGAGGGGATGGAAGGCACCCTGAAACAAGGCCTTCTAAATGCCCGAAAGGAGCAGAAACCAGCCTGGCTGCCTAGAAGTTTGGACCAGAGTCACCTGGGCAGGACACTTCCCAACTTGTTGAGCCATCTGCAGGCTGTGCAGCATGCTCCAGTTTCTCAGCTTTTGTGAGCTGTCACTCATGCTGGGGGTGGGGGCAGGCTTTGGTGATGCAGTTGTTTTGAGTTATTTTTGCTCCTATAAGTAACCCCTTACCCATATTCCTGTGAGTAACCCCAATAAAACTCATTGGTTCATGGAACAAAAAGGAAGAGGAAGAAGTACCAATAAGATATGTCAGCTTGTGCCATAGTGGCACAAGTAGTTATGGATATAAAGATAGAACTAACTTTCTGATAGGAAAAAACATCACAGCTGGTACGAGAAACTTAAACGAAAAGTGGTGGGGAAGCCATAGCCTTGTAAGAAACCAACTACTATTGCTTTAGTAATGAGTGTGATAACCTGCCTAAGGTACTTCCCAATGTTTGTATTTATGACACAGGCTATTACTACTGTCGGTGTTCATTTCAATGTTTTTCTGTTTCTCATTTTCTGCCTTTTCTTCATTTGTGTTTTATATTAAAAGGAATGCCACAGAGACTTGCCACTAGCCATGCCCACAAAGGTTCAGTTCCCATTAACATTAGAGGATTATGATCAAACGTCTATTACCTCCTCCAAGGTAATAGACGAGCATTGCTGCAAAGAGGACAGAGAGGGAGAGAGCTGGAGTCATTTACAGCAGTTTTTCTCCAAACGGAAACACTTCCTTTAGGAAGTACCAGGAGGCTCATGAGCCTTGGAACGTAATCAAAAGGTCAGGAGTCCAGAAAACAGGAAGTTGGAAGATTCTTGCAGGCTGGAACCCAACAGTATAAATATAAGTAAACAGTTGCTTGGGATGGGAACTCTGATCAACCAGACTGTGAGCTGCCTGCAAGCTGCTAGGTCCTCCATGGATGCAGCTTTCCTGAGTTACCTATGTTGAGATGGACTTTCCAGTGATGCAGCTGTTTGTGAGTTATCTCTTATCCTTGTAAGTAACCCCTTTCATACTCTGTTGGTAACTCCAACTGAAAAACAAACAGACTCAATCAATCTAGCAAAATATAAAGAGGAGAGTTGGAGAGAGATGCAATTCAAATTCAAATAGAAGCAGATTCCATGTTAATTTCACATCTCATCTTTGTGATAAAATACCTGACGAAGCAACATAAGGAAGGACTCTGACTCCCCCCCCCCCTGTCTCTGTGAGTCTCACTATGTAACTTTTGACACTAGGTCTCATGTAACCCAGACCAACTCCTGATGCCCTGCTTTTCACTCTAGAGAGCTAGGATGACAGCATAGGATACGAGACAGAGATGGGAACTACATTCTATCAACGGAACGACACCCCAACCAACTGTCTGTCTCCTTTGTATTCACTGCTAAACCACTGACGTGTCTCCTGTATTCAAGGTTGGTTTTCCCACCTCACAGACATGCCCAGAGATTTGTCTTCTAAGTTGACTCTAAATTCTATGTAGTTGACGATTAAGAGGAACCATCACAAGTTCCAGGACAGACAGGAAAAACTCTGTCTCAAAAAAAAAAAAAAAAAAAAGTAACCATCACAAATGCTCAAAGCATGATGTCAGGATAACTGGACCACTGTGTGTAGGAACATGAAAGCTTAAATCAACATGTCACATGTAACACTGGGATAAATTCTGAATAGATAGAAGTTTTTAAGAATGAGAAAAATGCCAGGGCTACACACAAAGAATCCCTCTCTTGAAAATCTGGAGGGGAAAAGAATGAAAAACCATAAGTATAATTATTAGAAATTCCAAAATAGAAAACTTACATAACTTTGGAACAGAACTATTTTTACACAAAAACCAAAAATAAAGAAATTTGATGTGTGTGTGTGTGTGTGTGTGTGTGTGTGTGTGTGTATTCCGCCTGTTGAGGCATGTAGTGGAACATGACTTTAATCCCAATGCTCTAGAGACAGAGGCAGGTAGATCTTTGAGTTGAAGGCCAGCTTGGTCTGTATAGTGAGTTCCAGGCCTGCCAGGGATGCATAGTAAGACACTGACGGAAAAAAAAAAAGAAGAAGAAGAATCTGCTTGTATGCACTCTTATCCACTCAAAAAATACATAAGCAAAGTGAAAAAATAAAAAGATAAACTGTGAGAAAATTATTTCTAATTTGTGCTCCAAAGAATTGAATTTCATTAATGTTTAAGGAATCTCAGCAAGAAAAATCCCATCTCGCAGGAAAAATATGCAAATAACATGTAAAATTGTAACTATAGCCTGGCAAACAAACTGAAAATGTTAGCCCTCTGAGAGTTTCTATAATAAATTACTGCAAATGAAATCTTCCCTCTAAAGTTTTTTTTTCTATTTCTATTTATGTGCATGCCTTTGCATGAGTTTATATGTTCTGTATGCATACAGACCAGAGGTGAGTACAGGTCAGCATTGTTTGCTCCCTGATGTGGGTCCTGTAGACCAAAGGGAAACCTTTTTTTTTTTTTTTTCCGTTTTGGACAGGATATCACTCTGTGACCTGAAACTCACTCTTTAGCCTAGATTGGGTTCAAACTCCTCCTGATCCTCCTACCTCAGTTTTTCAAGCACTGGTGTTATAGGCTTGCTTCCAAGAAACTGATTTTCTGTTTTGAAGGCAGGAAGTATGAAAAGCAAAATCCATGTATTGACCAAGCTCTGTGGATCATGACTGAGCTCCCTCCATGTGCTCCAGAAATTCTGTCCTTGATCAGTCAGGTTCCAGTGTTCCCAGAATCACCCTCATGGCAGCAGCAGCACCAGCACCCTCATGGCAACAGCAACATCAGCACCCTCATGGCAACAGCAGCATCAGCATCCTCATGACAACAGCATCAGCACCCTCATGGTAACAGTAGCATCAGCATCCTCATGACAACAGCATCAGCATCCTCATGGCAACAGCAGCATCAGCATCCTCATGACAACAGCATCAGCACCCTCATGGCACAAGCAGCATCCCTCTCTTTGCCTTTGTAGCACTTTGCCTTCTCTTCTGTTTCTGAGTAAATTCCCAGTGCCTTTTGTATGAGGATGCTTATGATGACCTTTAAGTCCATGTTTATAAATCAGGATACTTTTCTTCAGCAAAGACTCTTTCCTTCCCCCTCTTCTTCTATGTAAAGTAATATCCATAGGTTTCAGCGAGCGAAAGAGAAGCATATGACTACACACACACACACACACACACACACACACACACACACACACACACACATTTACAAAAATATCTGGCTTTTAGTAAAAACTGAATTGACAGCTGTCATCACTACAACATATTTAGCCATTGTACTTTCAGCAAGTTCTCTAATATTACATACGAATGGCATGTGGATTGTTGTGTGACTCTACTGCTGGAGAGACATGAACAAACGTCAGGGCACTGACATAAGAATAAGGACACCACTGAAGTCCAGCTTGGCCAACCACTGGCTTTTTTGTTTGTTTTTTTCTTTCTTTTTCCGGAGCTGAGGACCGAACCCAAGGCTTTGTGCGTGGTAGGCAAGCACTACTACCACTGAGCTAAATCCCCAAACCTGAACCAGTCGGTTTTTATTCAGTTTCCTTAGGAATGCAGGTGAGGGGTTGCTTGCCGGGCTACACCACCAAAAGCCCAGCCCAGCATGGGTGACAGCCCAGGAAAGCTGGAAGCCATTAACTCACTGTACAACTTACAGGGAGCTCAACAGTTAGAGACTGTCTCCGGCAGGTTAGAGACTCTCCGGCAGCTCAGGCATTCCGAGTCACTTCTGGGCATCTTGGCTGATCTCTGCTTTTCCCAGGAGTCTCGGCTGATCTAAGACTCGTCTAGACAACTCTGCTTCTCTCAGAATCGCCCAACAGTATTTATAGCTTATATATGTATACTTGGGGATGGAGGAGCCTCATGAATCTGGTCAGTTTCAGGGGCCTCCTGAAGTCATTGAGTTATTTATTTCCTGAGTTTAAGGAGCTTCATTGCAGTGAACACCTTATTGTTTTACCTCTCCCTTTAATATCCTGAGTCCTAATCAGGGTTCATCTGGGATAAGACATTGCTACCCAACATAATAGATGGGTTACTTGTTTATAACCTGGTCTGTGTGATGAGACACATTAACATAGCTCCATAAAATTGATCATCATAGAGACACAACAGAGAATGAAGAAACTCTGGTTTGGTTTGGGAATCCTGGCAACACTGTGGAGAAGGCAGGAGAACAGATTTAGAAATTGTTAAGTGTGAGGAAAGGAATAGGCTTTTGCCGCCTGTGTGCGCAAAGACAACACAGACTGACTGTAACTGCAGTCTCTGGTGCTCAGGGGAGGCTTGGGCAGGAGGGAGGCTCACTGCAAAGGCGCTGCCGCCGAGCAGTACTTAGGAACCACAGGTTGGTTGTTTTGTTGCTGTTGCATTGTTTTTCTTTTAAAAATGTAAAGACAAAAGGTAACAGTTTTAGAAATAACATTTTCAAGCTCTTATTGCAGAATAGCATATACCTTCAAGGTGACCTAAAGTTAGAAGCCACTGGGCTCCACGGATTACAGTAAGACCTGCAGGGGTGAGATTTGAAGCCACATCCTGAAAGGATGACTGGAGTCTCAATCTAGCACCTTTAGATCCCTTAGCCCCACTACCACACAAGCGAACTCCTAGTACTGACCTTAATGATGTCAAAGAGACAAGTATGTTTTGCTATTTTTACCTTATTTTAAATGTAAATTATTCTGTAGATGTCCCAACTACTAATGGAATCTACAAACCGGCTCCCCACCCTGCTGAAGCCTACTCGATGTCCTGAATGGAAGCCGGTTGCTACGCCTTCCTCAGACGACAGGGGGCTCCCTCCCCAAATCTCACGCTCCAGCCGGGGTTGGTGGTGGCCTTGGCCAAAGACGGAGACCACACACCTGAGTCCAGGGCGCGGCCTTTGGAGGAAAGGGCTGAGCTTCTGCAGGCTGCCGGACGAGTGTGCTCCCCCGAGAGCTGCGAGCGTCTCTGCACCCCTCTTACCCACACACCCCTGGAAGCGGGTTAAGCTCCCTGGCGCTTTCCTTACAAGCGAAGTGGAGGCGATAAAAACGTGCCTAAACTTTTGGTAACCATTTTATTTTGTTTCTTAAATTCCAGGACGCGGGAGGCTGAGTATTTGGGGTACATACTGAATTCCAGGATAGGTTTGGGTTGCAGAGTGAAACTCTGTCTCAAGACAGAACCCCCAAATGACAAAGAAAAGATTTCGTTTCTAGAATATACATATAATACATTTAAATATATAATATAAATATTTTAAATAAATGTTTAAATATATATATTTAAAAGCGTTTCCGACTGACAGCAAAGTGCAGTGTCCTTATTTGCGTCACTGATTAGTATTCCCGATAACTTATTTATTTTGACAAATGTTTAGTGCGCTAGATGATACTGTGGGGTATTTTGCCATTCTTCAGATAACGGTATTTTTAAGTAACTTACGCGCACAAGAAAAACACGCGACTTATTTTCCCCTCCCGCCCTCCCCTCCGGCCGGATCTTTTCTTTCGTCTCCCATCTCATCCTTATTACTCTATTTCGGAGCCTAGACAGGTAGAGGGCACTCAAGTGTCACGTTTGGAGAACATGGATTGTAACAATTTTGGTTGTGGCTCCTGCAGCTTCCGGGCTCTGTTGTCATCTAAAAAGTTCACGCTCAAGAACCTCTGTTGACGCACAGAAACAAGCAAGATCTCAGCGCTTAAACTGAGTTTACGGTTTTGATGGGCTGCATCGGGGCTGTTGGTGGCGCAGCCTGGGCGGAGAAGGGACACTGTTTCTTTGACTTCTGTTTCAGAAAACAAAACAAAACACACAAAAAAAACCCACAAAAAACAAAAAACAAAAAAAAAAAACCCCAAACAAACAAAATCACTGACATCAGAATGCAGAAATGAAAAAAATTAGGATCAATAGTTTTGCCCAAAAACCCAGAGCCCAGTGCCTTCTTAGCGCAGTAGGCAGCGCGTCAGTCTCATAATCTGAAGGTCCTGAGTTCGAGCCTCAGAGAGGGCAAATGTGTTTTGATTGAGGAAACCTAGTGACAAAGTTTAGCGATCCTATAGTTTTATTATAAATAAAATAATGAAATCCAGGTTAGGACACCTGACACACACCATAACTGTAGTGAGGCTGTAGTCCTTTGAGATCTTTCTCTTTTTACTTTAGTACATCTTGTTTACAAGACGATTTTTAATATGCCTATCACAGTGCGTTACGTAAAGCTAAATGTGTGCCTAATATCATAAATCTCAGTTACCTACTGACTCTCTAGGAAACTGACACGAATCTAAAGGCTTCAAATAGTTCAGATATGCTATCTTGTTCTTGGGAAGTTAGAGCCTCTGCTCGGGGTTTCTCAGGCTATGGGGACTTGGGGTCTGGTGTCTGGTCAGTTGACCCGAAATTGCAAATGCAGATGTCTACCACAAGGTGGCGGAGTTTGAGAAAATGAACCACAGACCCCTTTGCAGGGTGTCTGCAGCTAACAGATTCTAACCAGAGAATAACAAATCCAGAATCCTGTTAAACTTTTGTCACTATTGGTTTGAGTTGCTAGGAGCTGTGCTTCAAATTCACGAGACTTAAGTGTAAAACCCATTAAAGTGGGTGTGGTGGTGCACACCTGTAATCCCTGCATTCAGGAGGCTGAGGAAGGTTTGCCACAAGCTACAGGCTGAGATCTTGTCTCAAAAAACAAAACAAAACAAAACAAAACAAAAAACCAACCTGGTAGACCGAGCTATCTGCTACACAATGCTGTTTATTTCACTGCCACAATTTCAGGCCAAGATCTGCTATAGGACACCAAAATGGCTCTGCGTCATGACATAGTCCGAAGAAACATCTACATCATGACCTGGAAAGATCCTGTTGCCTAGGGGTCCAAGGACTAGCTGTCATGTCAGTGACACTACACAGACTGAATAGGACCAACCTTATACCATTGGGTGATCAGTAGCTAACTCCTGGAAGGGCAAACTGATAACTAGTTACATTCCACTATAAACGTGTGGGGTACACAATGCATGGACATGTAGGTCTTAGAAAAAGGTACACAATCTGTCTTTGATTGTGGTGGAGACTACAAAGGTTGTTATCGGTTGCTGTGGGGAGAAGACAACCTGGCTCTATGTAGTCTCAGCTGCCTTTAAATATCTGGAAAGTCTCCTATCTCTGCCTCTCAAGTGCTGAGATTACAGGGAAGGGACACCATGCCAGGCTTCAAATGTTGTTGTGCAGGTCACTCCAAACCAACAGAGTTTACTAAGCTTAGGAGTCCAAGTGATGATGGATAATCAACAGCTCTCAGTTATCTGTTGACAGAATAAGGAAACCTGCCTTTTGATCAATAGGTCTGCTCTGTGTATAAAATCAAATCTTTACTCAACACTCAACAGTTCACAACCACCTAGTGGGCTTTTACAAAAGCAGGACTTACGATTATAAAAACGTGCAACACAGAAACATCTCTCAGGAATGTAAAGGCCATTGTCAGGCACATAACCAAAAAAAAGCATAAGACCTCAATCTCCAGTACTCCGTGACAAGACAGATTCCTAACTAGTGGTTACCAGCCGCTAACAAACACAGACTAGCTCGTCTCATTCATGCTAACCAAACCTTTGGACTGGTAACTTCTCTGACTCTGAGTCACAATCTCTCCCTTGGTGACACACTTTTAGTTGACTCTGAATGTCATGAATACTGGCAGCCATGTAGTTGAGCTACACACCATCAATCTTTCATTAGCTTTGCTGTAGACAACACGTCTCCCACATAAGATATAGGATGATAATGCTTGCCAGTAACCCTTTATATGGTCCTGCGCAGATGTCTTTTGACTACTCCTGATTTTCTTTACTTATTTCTGAGACAGGTTCTCACTATGCTGTCCTGACTTGCCCCAAATGTCTGATATTTATTTTGATCTGTACTACCTGAGGGCTAGGGTTTCAGGTGGGCACCACCACACCCTGCTGATGGATGACGTTTTGATGTAAGGAAGCCCAAAGCTCTACTCTTGGTGTGTAAGCATGTGTGACCTTGGAAGTCTGACTGTACACACAGAGACTGCTTGCTGCCTGTCACTTTTTCTCTTGCCTTACATCACACTGTGTCTGGACCTACCATTTAAGGACGTGGACCCGAGACGTGACCGTGGTTGACTGCCACTGAATAAGCTCTTGCTTTGAAAATCCCACCTCGGTGGTTGGTAGGTATACTGTGCAGCAGGAAAACGGCCTGGCTTAGTACCGTGTACATTACCAATTCCGTCTCAGATGAGGCAGTTATTAGTTGTAGACCCATCAAATACCTGAGACTCAAGTTTTGTAACATTTCATTGGCTTAAACCAAGCCCGTTGGATTTCTAGTTGAGAACTATCTACCGGGGATCCTGGATTGAGTTTGCCTGGTGCCTATTGAAATTTTGTCCCAATATTATAGGGATGGGCTAATGATGTAGCTCAGTGGTAGACTGTTTGCCTAAACATGTGGACTTTGGGTTTCTCTCAGCAGTGTAGGGGGGACAGGTGCATAGAGAGGATCTGTGAGCGACCAAACCACACCCACACAGCCGCCCCAGTAGACAGTCTGTCTCTAGAGTGGGACCAAGCGGTGGCTGGTCCTGTCACAGTTGATGTGCTTTATCTGCTCTCTTGGCAAACTGTCCAACTCCTTGCATAGGCGCTTAAAAACAGGCCTCAGTCTGGAACATTTTGCCTTTACAACCTGTACTTTGTTTTTCATTTCAGGAAAATGTATATTGGTCTTTTCCCTCTCTCTCCCTCCTCCTCCTCTTCCCTCTCCTTCCCCGGGAAGGGGTGAGGTAGATTTTCACCATGTAACCTAGGCTAGCCTGGAGCTCACGATGTAGCCCAGGCTGGCTTTGAACCCACAGTCTTCCTGCCTTTGCTTCCTAAGTGCTGGGATTATGTTCATGTACCACCATGCTTGGCTCCTGTGCTAGCACAAGGTTGTGAGGGTTGTTTGTCTGTCTGTCTTTCCTGCTTCGGTGTGTGCTTGGCCATCCCTGCTACTGTTCTGAGTCCCTGGCTGGAAAAGACCGAGGCTCCTTGCCTGCTGTGGGGGGTGGGGGGGTGGGGCTGCACACGCCTTTAACTGCAGGGAAGGTCTTGGCAGTGCTGGTCCTCTCATTTAAGTCTTCTTTAGTTTTTCTCAGTTAACTGTTTGGTTTGGGAGGATTTCTTTCTTTCTCTCTCTTTTCTTCTTTCTTTCTTTGTTTATTGGTTTGTGGGTTTTTTTTTTTTTTTAGTTTAGGGTTTTTTGTTTGTTTGTTTTTACTGTGTGTGCCCTATAAATATATTTTTAATTATCATTAATTTCATAGTTTTGATAATCTTAAAAAACGGAATCTTCTTTAAAATTTCGATTTGGGGGAGCTGGAGAGATGGCTTAGTAATTAAGAGTGTCTACGGCTGTTGCAGAGGACCCAGGGCAGAACCCACATCATGCCTGCCTATAGCTTCATCTCCAGAGGATCCCAGGTCCTCTTCTGGCCTGATCAGGGCCACACATGTGTTCACATATGCACACACATACACATAACTAAATAATAAAGTAAATAAATTTTAAAGTTAATTTGTGTTTGCTTTGAATGCTGAACTTTGGATTTTTAGAGCTGACCTGAAGGGCATCTTGCTCACTCATGATAAACCTCCTCAATTGATTTGCTAATGATTTAAAGAACACTTTTTTTTTTTTTCTGGAGAGCACTGGCTTGAAATGCATCATAATGTCTTTGCCCAGTCAGGTGACACTGGCCTTCTAAAGTCGGTTCAGATATTTGCCTTCTTCAATACTTGCCGAAGGAATTCATTATTATGTCTATTGAAATTGGTCTTTTCAGAGAATTTGGCTAATGTCTCTCCAATCCTGACTTCTCCAAAGCTCACCTATATAGGGTGGTTTTAGTTTATATAAAACTTCAGGAGGGACTCCAGTTTTTATTTGCGTCTGTTCTATGGAAATCTCCCAGAGAAGCTTAGTCTAAAACAGTGACTTCCTATCATGTTTATTTAACACTAGTAATACTTGGCCTACACTTGTGACAAGTCTCTGCAATGTGTCTCCATCTTCACACGGTCTTTCCCTCACATACCTATCCCGGAATCCCAAGCTTCCTCCTGGCATTTACAAAAGTTCCAGGAACTGGACTGTGTCCCACCTTAATTCAGTAGGATCATCATCAAAACGGGTTCCTCCTGATAGGTTAGTGGTTCTCAATCTGTGAGTCTTGACCCTTTTGACAAACCTCTATCTCCCAAAACACTTACATTATAATTCATAACAGTAGCAAAATTACAGTTATGAAGTAGCAATGAGAATAATTTTATGGTTGGGGGTCACCACAGCATAAGGAACTGTATTCCAAGGTTGCAGCATTAGGAAGGTTGGGAGTCACTGTGCTAGGTGAAGCAGGACACACTTAGGAAGTGAAGGCACAGGACCAGGGTTCAGGGTCAGCCTGGGCTATATGAGCCCCTATTCCAAAACAAAACAGAATAAAGCAAAACAATAGCAAAAGTCCGTTACTTCTGCAAAGAGTTTATTTCCAAATAAAGTCACATTAAAAGCAGGTACAGGGGATTAAAGACTTAACATATCTTTTGAAAAGGGGGGATACAATTCATCAAAACATGCTTAGCATGTTTATTCATCCATTTAAAATAAAAAGGGACTGAATGTTTTTCACAAACCTTTATTTTAAAGATTAGAACAATGATCTCACTGTATACCGAACTTAACTGACCACTGACTGATGCACGGGCCAGATATCCATTTCGGATAGTCCGTGTGTATTTATCCACCAGTTCTAGTCAGCTCTACTAGATGAGCTTGTGAGTGCTGCCCACTGTGCTAAAGTCATTTGTCACAGGTGCCTCAACCACCTCGTGCAGCAGCTGAGGGTTGAATAAGGAGATGGGGACCTACTTCAAGCCCCCATCAAAATGAACAGAGGTGAGATCCAGGCACAGCTAAAGGCAATTTTCTGGTTATTTTATGTTGCTGCTTATGGTACTTAGTGATATAGTGGTTATACTGTGCCAGCTTCCATTGATAAGAAGAATTAAAAGCAGTGAGATGGCTGAAGGGGTATGGGCACCAGCCGCCAAGCCCGACAACATAGCTCTGTCCCTAGAACTAACATGGTAAGAAGTGAATTGGCTCCCACAGCTGTCCTCTGGTCTCCATACACACATATGCGGGCACAACAAATAAATACATATATGGAAATATTAAGAACACTTGACCATGATTTTATTTGACAGGATATTCTTAAGTACCTGCCCCACCTCATACATGTCCCAAATTCTTCCTTAGTCCCTCCCTCCCGCAGACTTCATCAGTAGCTGACACAGTTAGTTACCATATATATGTATATATACACATATATGTATATGTATATGAATATATATACATATATATTCATTTTTTTTATATCTGTCACTCCTACACTGCATGTAAGATTCCCCAGAGTTTTTGGTTAGTTTTCTTCAGGACTGTATTTCCTCCCTTGGGGGATATGCCTGCCACATAAAAACAAACAGTTAATGTTTGTGGCGTGTGGATGAGACAGTGGGGGATGAGGAGCACAGAGCTTTTCTAAAGCACCAGGGTGGTCTCAGCTGCTTTAGATTGCTTTGGCACAGTCTTCCAATCCGCTCTTTCCTCCCTGCCTTACGATCCTTGCTTAGCATACTTGGGTCCGGGAAATTTTAACTTCCGGTCTATCATCTGGAATGCTTTCTGGTTATTTCCTTGAGAGGCTTAATTTAGGTGTTCTTGCTTGTATCCTCTTCAAAATGCCACAGACAAGGCTGGCCATGTAACTAGGCGGTACGGTGCGGGCCTAGACTTCCTCTCCTGAAACATATAAAGGGAGAGGGTGGAAGGAAGGTCTGGCCTCTCACTACAGACATTCTAGTTTTCCTTCACAATGGCTCATTGAGCTGAAATGGATAGGATCTGGATCGTGTGTATCTATGCATGGAATTGTGGTTGCCCCTAAATTTAATGTAAATTTGTGAAAAGTGACCCAGGACCTGTCCATACATTATCCGTTGACCAAGTTTTGAATTTGAATTACCTCATTAAAAACGGCGTTGTTTGAAAAAGTATGAGACCATGACAGGTTATAATGAAAAAGTATGAGACCATGACAGGTTATAATCTCGTAATAACAATTGAGTCTTAGCGGTAGGAAAGATGTGAAAACACAAGGCCCCACTGGGAGTCGAACCCAGGATCTCCTGTTTACGAGACAGGCGCTTTAACCAACTAAGCCATGGAGCCACACGGCAGCAGGTGTGAAAGACAGATGAATCTATTCTATTTGGGGGGGGGGGGGAGTAGCTTATACTATGTGGTGATGCCTATTTTTGTTACAGAAGAATCATCTGTGAAAGGATACTGCATTTTCTCTCGTCAGGCTGAAAGCATCACACCAGAAAATGAGTCAGTCCCGGGGTCAGATATTTTCCTCTTTACACACACACACACACACACACACACACACACACACACACACACACACACACACCCGGCTATGGAAAGACAAAGGCCATCCACGACAAAGCAGATGAGTGCGCAGGCAGGCACGGCACTTGTGCCTGCGTGTGTGCTGTGCGAGTCTTTGGCCTCTTCCAAGAGCTGCATCAAAAATCAACCTTTTGCAGCGTTCTCGCTCAGCAGATTTCCTGGCGACTGGACGAAAGCCGATCTTCAGCTACGGCTGTCTGCAGGTTATGCCCTTTGGACCTCCTAAGTTCGATTTCAAAGACCATAAAGAGGATCTCACTCCGAGCCTCTGGAACGAGGGGCTGGGGAGGCTGGAGCCTTGCACCCTGCACTGGGGACCAGAAACGGTTTGGTTTCCTGGGAGTGGAGGTAGAGGGCTGTGCTCAAGCCGGGAAGCTGGCTGGTGCTGGGATTGTTGGGGCCGGGGGAGGGGGGAGAGGAACGAACTTGCTAGGCCACAGGAATGGGGCAGACAGGACCCATCTTCTCAGGGCTGGGGAGGACATGGAGAGTCGCATCGAATGCAAATGGGTTCCAAATCAAACTGTGGGGATTAAGTGCTACCCAGAACTCCATCAGCAAAGGCTTTCTACCCTAAGGACTTTATGATATCAAGCAGAACCCGGATGCCCTGTGTGTACACTTGAAAGCGGGGGTAGGGAAAGACCTTTGTAGTTGCTCTCAGTAAAAATAACAAATCCTGTGGTGGTATATACCTGCAATCCCAACACACTGGGAAAGCTGAGGCAGGAGGATTGCCTTGAGCCCGAGGCCAACCTGATTTACATAGCAAGCCTCTGCTTTAAAAATAAACAAATGACCCCCAAAACGCAGCACTGACCCCAAAGTGCAGCAGGGAAACTTGGAACTTCCTGGGACTGAAGGGACCCCCAAGACGAAGTTCTCAGCACAGAGGAGATTTACCTGCCTCAGAGGAACAAAGGCGAGGCACAAGAGACGAAGATGGGAGGAGACCCAACAGAGGGAGAAGGGGGGGAAAGGTATGTTGGTGGGGGGAGGGAACGGGGACCAAGGGCTGCCTCTGGATAGAGAGGACACAGGCATAGGCCAACAGGCAAATGGCAGTTTATAAAGGTAAAGGGGGAAAGAAACCCCATGTTAGAATGCGGTGTTTCATTTTGATTGCGCTTGTTAATGGGACAGACAAAAGGGGACTTTTGGTGGCTGGACTTCAATACTTTGATAGCTGGACCTTCGTGGTGGCCCAGCTTGGGAGGAGGAGGCTGGCTCTGGCTGGCGTATGGCTTGAATGTGAAATGTCCAGCACCGACTCATGTTTGAACACTTGATCCTCAGCTAATGGTGGCTTTGGGGTGAGTTGTGGTGCCTTTGGGATGTAGGTCACTGCAGGGCAGGTCATAAGAGGTCATAAGCCTGTCCTGCTGAGCTCTCTGCAGTTACCTCACACTTTTGCTGCCTGAGAAACTCCACCAGCTGTCGGATTCATGATCAACTGGGAACCAAAGCAAGTCCCCCTCCCTCATGTTGCTTTTGTATTTGGCCAAACAGGCAAGAAGAATAACTAATGCAGGTTGTTGTAGAATATTACATTAAGAAGTGTTACTTTTTTTTATGATGTGGAATATTTGCTTAATGATGCAAAGATGTGTTGTATTCTTATACTGTTGCATTTGTTTGACTCTGTGAAGCTGAGTTACTTTACCTGTCTAAAATACCTGCTAGTCTAATAGAGAGTTAAATGGCCAATAGCGAGGCAGGAGAAAGGATAGGTGGGGCTGGCAGGCAGAGAGAATCAATAAAAGGAGAAATCTGGGAGGAGAAGGAGAAAGAGCAAGAGAAGAAGGAGAGGAGCATGCTAGGGGCCAACCACCCAGCCACCCAGCCAGCCACGGAGTAAGAGTGAAAGTAAGATATACAGAAGAAAGAAAAGGAAAAAGCCCAGAGACAAAAGGTAGGTGGGGTAATTTGAAGTTAAGAAAAGCCGACAAGAAACAAACCAAGCTAAGGCCAGGCATTTATAATTAAGAATAAGCCTACATGTGTGATTTATTTGGGAGCTGGGTGGCAGGTCCCCCAAAAGAGCAAAAACCAACAACAGTAAGTTCCTTAGAACAATGTTTATTTTCTCTGGGTCAGAGACATAGAATCCGTATTTTTCAGAGCAGCAGCAGAGTTGAGACCTCATAGATTCTCAGGCACAGTGCACATATGCTGTGGCAAGCCGAAAGAAACCTGAAAGGCTACAGGTCCCGGTTGCTAGAAGAGTTTCAGGAGGCCTCCAAGCCCTAGAGTCAAGTGTCCCAAATTTCTACGCTCAGATGTTGTAACATTAGCTGCTGTAAGAACCAAGGGACTTGACCACCTATGACTCAAAAACTGGAACACTAGCTGTGGTGTCCATCCCAGTACCTAAGTACCGATACTGGCTGCCACCGCCACCAGCTCCTGGTAAGAGCAGAGGATTACAATTGCCCCCAATTGCTCAGGGAAGCAAATCACAGAGTAATAAGCCCCCACCCAAAACACAGTAAGTCTCTGGACTGTCAAGCCCATAGCCATAAGCCCGTAGTCTTCTAGACTTGCAGCTATGACAAGTGCTAGAGCCTGTCACCAGTCCATAACCCCGTGACACTCAAGGGCCAGAACTAGAGACACCAGAAAAACTACTTCTCCTACTTCAGTTTCCCATCTGGACAGAACAAAGTTCTCAGTCAGCTGACCACGAACAGCTGGCTTTCTGTAGGGCCCTTGCACTTCTGATAAAGATCAGGGTCTGTTGCTTTTTGGCACTTTGTCCTGTTTATGTGCTTTCAGATTTTAATTAAGTATAAATTAATTTTATAAACAGAATTGAAAGAGGGGGAGGGAGGGAGAGAGGAAGGGAGAGGGAGAGATTCCTCCAGAAACAGGAAGTCCTCTTTTGTAGGAGCATGGAGAGTTTGACTAAATGATCAGAATGAAGGGACAAAGAGGCCTGGCTCCAAAGAGTCGACAAGCTGGGCGTGATTGCAGTACCTGTATTCCTAGCTACTTGAAAGGCTGAGACAGGAGGACTGGAAATTCAAGCCAGCCTGGGCTACATACCTAAGTCTGTGCTTTAGATCTGAGCAGCAATGTGTCTACAGTACCACCTGATGCTTTGACTAGTACCAAGAAGATTCTAGAACACTTCTGAGAAAACCAGAATGTTGAAGATGTAAGTAGTGAGGTCAAGCAAGCACATAATATGAACTGAAAAACATCACTCGGAGTCCACTGCTGCTGGTTCTTTGATTATTTATTGATTATTATCATGAGACAGTGTTAATAGGGATAAATTTAAAGTTGGGAAGAGTCAGGGTGAGAGTGAAATGCATCATTTGGTGTGAAGGACATCTGTGACCAGGAGCCAAAACCCGAATTCACTAGCAGAAAGGCACCTAGGAAGGCTCTGGTAGGGTCTCATCCAGAGGGGCCTTGGGGCCTACCAGGGTAGAGATGGCCCTCCCTTCCTGCCATGTAAGGTTTCTGCTCTCAGCCTTCAGAATCCCCTAAGAAAACTACAGGACGGTGTGCCACCAAGGGGGCTAGACAGAAGAGCTTGACAAAGCATGCCCAGCTTGAGAAGAGAGGAGGCTGGGAAGGGAACCCAAAGGGCCTTGCTACCCATTTCCACTTCCTTTAACTCATCGAGACAGGGAGTGATAGATTAGGACCTTTGAGGGGTTGCTTTTTTAGATGAATGGGATTGTCTGGATCATCAACTCTAAAATATGACTTCCTTTTGGAATAGATTAGGAAAACTTGATATGGCAGAGTCAGATATTTGGGTAGATAGATTCTCTTTGACTTAATTTTCAATGCATGTACATGCCTACCACAGAGACCGTCTGTATACATTCATACAGAGCTGTTCACGCATGCATTAGTAGGGATGCAGGTAGTGTTGTGTGCTTTGGTCATCTGGAGGCTGGTGATGGAGTGGAGCAAAGACATTATGTGTGAGGCATATCCTACTGGGTACGGGTTTGGTTTAGGTACTCCATGATGTCTGACTGGACAGTGCTAACAGGAGTCATGTGGAACCAGCGCATGACAGGGACCCCATCAGACCCCACCAGGAACTTCTCAAAGTTCCAGCGGATGTCATGGACCTTCATGGGATTCCAGAAGAGATATTCTGTAGATCCCAAAAGTTCAGAGGTGGGAGGGCAGGAGTTCTGGAGCAGAGACATGAAAAATAGAAAGATGATCTCATTTCTGCTTCTATGTTGCCCAGTCTTCTCTGCTCACTGCTGTACAGCTTAATGTTTTAAACTCCACATGCTTCCGGCCCTGCCCAGGCCTCTTAATACACTACCACCAGCACACCAAGGCCATTCTAACCAGCGTCGAAAGTGTGATAGTCAGTGAACAGCATCCCACTTTCCTGCCTCCACCCCCCACCCCCCCCCCCCCCCCCCCCCCCCCCCCCCCCCCCCCCCCCCGCCAGTCTCATGATTTCATCAGGATGAGTAAATAACACAGTCAGCGGGGCGTGATTGATTTCATCACGATGAGTAAATAACACAGTCAGCGGGGCGTGATGGCATGCACACACCTTTAATCCTAGCACTCAGAAGGTTAAGAAGGTAGATCTCTGCGTTCAAGTCCAGCCTGGTCTACAGAGTAAGTTTCAGGACAGCCAGGGCTACACAGAGAAACCCTGTCTCAGAAAAAAAAAAAAAAATCTCTTTCTTTCAGCAAGTCATGATTTCTATGGTTTCAGTTTCCATAGGTGAAAAATAATAGGTTGTTTTAGAATTGTAGTTCCCAGGCTTTGGAACTTCATAAGCCATAAAAGTTCAATAGCTATTTTGACAATAAGGAAATTAAAAATCTGTTATAACCATAAATTTAAATCTTAAGATATTTTATTATTTACTTTCTTTTCTTTTCTCTAGATTTATCTTATTTTTAAATTATGTCTATATATATGTATCTCAGGTGGGTATGTACACCTGTGAGTACAGGTCCCGCAAAATTCAGCACAGGTTGTTGGATACCTGGCCGAACAAGTGGTGGTTCTGGGAACTGATCTGGAAGATCAGTATATGTTAACAGCTGAGCTATGCCTCCAGCTCCATACTATTTACTTTGTTATTTAGTTTCACTCAAGAGCTCAAGATGGTCTGAAACTCAGTGTGTAACCCAAGCTGACTATGGACTCAGCTTCCCAAGCACTAGGATTTCAGGCATGAGTCACCACATCAGACAGGACTTTTAAATACTAGACAGCTCTGTATAGATAATATCACTGTTTTGAGACAGGGTCTTGTTGTGTGGCTGTGACTTGCCTGGATAGGACTATTTAGACCAAGTTAGCCTAGAATTCACAGCCATTCCCCTGCCTCTGGATCCTGAGTTATGGCATTATAGGTGTGAGCCACCATGTTTTGTCATGGTCATCTTTTGTGCTGCAGTTCATGTGGTGTGACCTGACCATAACTTATTATTGGAATAAATAATTGAGGTTTATATTTAATAAGTAGATCTTTTGTTTCAGTTTGCTGTGGCTGAGTGGAAATATCCACAGGGACAGCTTTGTTCTGCAGCCCATCCTCTGGGAACCAGTGACTACATGATCCTTGTTGGGAAGGTCCTTCTTTCCTGGTCTTCTTCTGCAGTTATAACACACTGTGGTTCTTCTCCTTTGGTACTCTCTCTTAGCCAGGTCTGTGTCTTCTCCTGACTGTGTAATAGATCCTTCAGGTAAGAGACTAACCTATTAATTAGTAACTGTTAACTTGTATTTCACAGTTCCTTGAACCAAGTAGAGAATGGATTAATGATTATTGATCGAATAAACAAATCATTAGCATTCAGCAGGGGAGGTTAAAACACATGAGAGCTATCATGTGTGTCTCCTCCGCTTGGAGCCAAAGCCTCATGTCTATGAATTTACTCCTTAAGGAGTCCCTCCTCATCAGAGACTCCAGCCCCGTTACTCTCAGAGAATCCTATCTGACTGATCCACGGCATGTTTGTTCACTCACCTTTAGGAAAGAAAAAAACTTTTGTTCGTTTTCTCCATTCACATCCCCTTTCTCAAAGAGCTGGAAATTGGGGACATAGCCACCTCCTGGCCGCACATATCTGCAGTGAAACAAGGTGTCCTCAAGAGAATCCAAACGAAATCGAGGAGGGGTAGGAACGGCCACCAAGGGTCCTCACAAAGGGATGGAAAAGATTATAGAAAATGAGAGGAGGAAGAGGGGGTTTCTCTGGGATCAAGATTCCAAGTAGGAGGCTTCATAGAATCAGAGCATTCCAAGACACTGGGGAGAGGACATTTTGAGCTCAGATTTCCTGGCCCATCTCCATTTCCTGAGTCCTTCTTTTCCCTGAATGTTGTTTCCTTAGATCTTCCCTGTTCTCACCCTTAAAGAAGCCAAGCGTGGAGAGAGAACTTGGGCATTTCCTGCAGGGCTGGCTGGAACTCAAGGCATCATGATGACATGCTTCAGCCCATTGTCCCATCACCCACCCTAGAAGACTCCGGAATGGAAGGTACCCAGGCAGATGAGGAAAGGGCTCCTCGAGGACCCCACATAGCACTCACTTGAGTCCATGGAGGATCTCTGAGTTTTTGGCAGGTTCTTGTTTTCCAAACTGGTTGCAAGGAAAGCCCAAAACAACGACATTGAACTGCCTCAGCTCCTCCTGCAATGTGTTCAGTTCTGTGGGTAGAGGGTGAACAGTGTGGGCTGACTCCCTGATCAAGTCTCAAAGGACCACAAGGTTTACCTTCTCATCCTGCGAAGACACTGAGGACTATGAAGGGCTACAGACATTCAACAGGCAGAGCAAACAGCTGTAACACAAGTCTCTGGGAACTCATCTCAACGGCTGCTGGTTGTGTGGCACACGGTTTCCCAGATCTCCTTAGTCTTTACCTTACATGCAAAGAGTTTGGATTAGACTTATGAAAAATCCTACTTGATTCTGAAAGGCTAGACTCCAAGTGCATTCATTGTCTTTGTTAGCTGGTGGAGGTTGACCAGATGTTTCATAAGGAAAAGGCAAATGAAAGGGACACGCTCTCCTGTCCTCCCACTATGTCTCATGACGACCTCTGACGCTACAGTCACCTTCCCAGAAGCATGCTTTGCTGTTGTAAATTAGAAGTAATAAAGGGGAACAGAAAAGCAGAGTCTGACTGCAGTGTTCACCTATAATCCCAGCAGTTAGAAGATGGAGGCAGGGGGATAGCCCTAAGTCATAGGTCAGCCTGAGCCATATAGTGAGTTCCAGGCCAACCAAGTCTACGTAGTGAGACACTTTCTCAAAAAGAGAGAAAAGTCCAAACCTAACGATAGCATTCTCTACCCTGACCTCAATACCAATAAACGAACACCATGGCCGCCTCAGTAGGATCCCAGGCCACACAGTGTAGACTGTTCTTCATTCGCCAAGAGCCTCTGACGTGTCTGCTGAGACCTGTGCCACTGCTGACTTCAGTCATTTTCCGTTTGGAGTTCCTCCTCAGAACCACCACGAAGCTCCTTTAGGACTGCTCGGCTTGCTGTCCCCCCAAGAACCTCTTCCTAGACGAGTGTCTTCAAGTTTTAATACATTCCTTGTATAGTTTATGTGAAAATATATAATATATATTTATCTTAATAAAATAGAAAATAAATATATATTTAATAAATTTAATATAACATTTATTTTTGAGTTTCATGTGTGACCAGGATGGCTTCCAGCTAATTGTGTAGCCAAGGATGACCTTGAACTTCTGACCCTCCCACCTTCCCCTTCCCCTACCTGGTGCTAGAATTAGAGATCTGCATCACTATGCTTGGTTTATGTGGTGCTGCGGCCTGAACCTAGGGCTTCATACAGGCTAGGTAAGTACTCAGCCAATGGAGCTACACCTCCACCCCCTATAAAAATATTTTTAGTCTTACCCATATCTTCAGTTGCTGCCTACATTCACCCCCCTCTCATCTTCAGCTTCCTCCTTGTAGCATAAACTCAGTAGACCTCAACGTTAGTCTCTGGCAAGCTCTGAGCCCTCTCAATTTTTTCATCAAGAGTAAAATTTGAGGTGCCCTCCAAAATTCTCACTAAGTAGTTTAATTCAAAATGAGTGAAGTAGCCAGGTATAATGGCTGAAGCCTGTAATCCCAACATTTGGGAGATGGGTCAGGAGGATCAGAGGTTCAAGACCAACCTTGTCTCCTGGAGACCTTGTCTCAAACAAACAGAGAAGCGAGGAAATAGCAGGTACTGATAAGGAATAACATCCATGTGTTCTATTATGTAAAGGAGCAAGGTGACGAATAATTTGTGCACATGTATGCCTATCTCTCTTACACACACACACACACACACACACACAGATGAGAGAGAGAGAGAGAGAGGAGATTGATTTCAGGAAATATATACTATAAACTATTACAAGTTATGTAAAGTAAAGGGAATTTGGGCAGTATGCCTATTAAACCCTTTTGTATCTTTTGAATGCTGTGAGGTATTTTATACTCAACATATGTATTAAAATTAAATTTAAAAACTTCCCTCAGACCTACACAAATGCTAGTCAAGCATTCTATCATGCTCTTAGTCCTAAAATTAAATTATAACAACTTTCCAAATCTACCATATTTTCAACTTTTTGAAGGAAAGAAAATCCTCATTTGTTAACTGATACTAAACTGATTTTTGCCTCTTAAATTTAGGTTCTTGGGTTTTAAAAAAATTAATATATATCTTTTCAGGTTTTCCTTAAAGCTGATTCCATGTAAGAATATAGAAATATAATGGTTAAGAGCACTGACTGCTCCTCCAGAGGACTTGGGTTCAATTCCCAGTGCTTACATTGTATCTCACAACTATCTGTAACTCAAGTGTCAGAGGATTCAGTACCTCTTCTGGTCTTTGTGGGCACTACATGCATGTGGTTCATAAACAGACACATACATACATGCGTACATATAGACAAAACAACCATATACATAAAATTAAATTTAAAAACAAAAGACAAGAACAAAAAACCTGTAATTTCACCACTAAATTGAAACAAGTCTTTAGCTTCTCTTGAAATCTGAACCAGTTGTTTGGCTATGATTTGTATCATGTAGTATTTTTTTCTTTCTTTCTTTCTAATTTTCTTGAGACAGGGCTTCATGGAGCCTAGGCTGGCCTGGAATATAATATGTAACCAACAATGACCTTGAACTCCTGACTCTTCTACCTGCACCTCCCAAATGGGGTTATAGGCTGTAGTATTAATGCCTGCCTGAGGAAGTGGCATTTTAATATAACTACAGCTTAAGTCAAACATCTTCCTCTGAACAGTAACTTCAAAATCGGAAAATTTGATGACACATGTATCCTAGATGAGACATTGCTATGTACATCAATTTAAGTCATGTTTAGGAAACAGAAAATTCTGGAACTTGTAATTATTATAGTTGCATTAAAACAAATTGATAGCATGTAATAACATTGTTCACATGTATAATCGAAGCATTTGGGAGGCAGAGGCAGAAGGATCATGGGTTTGAAAGGTGAGATCTTATCTCAAAAATTATTTTTGAACAGCACCTCATAGTTTTGATTAGTCAAGTAGGTAGCAATGTCAACATGTGGAATTTGTAAAAACTTGTTCCTGCATTATTTTGGTCCATTTATCTGTAGCATTTGATTCAATAAACCTTTAGAAGTTATCGTGGATATTCTTAAAACAATAATGTTCTTAGCATGTCAAAAATTATATCTATCACTTGTACAATTCATATAGAAATTTATATGACCTTATTTGGATTAACAAAAATGTGAAATCCTTCCATGATGAACACAATAGAGAGATGGAACATTCTCCCGTATTTACCACTTGCTCCAAGCAGCCTTCATAGTGGCTTGGATAAAAAACCTCATTCTCTGTCATTTGGGGGTGCCTCCTGAAGATAAAAGACCAGTCTTTTGTTGTTGTTGGTGGTGGTGGTGGTGGTGGTGGTGTATGTGTGTGTGTGTATGTGTGTGTGTGTGTGTGCGCGCGCGCGCGCGCGCATGTGTGTATGATATGTACATGTGTGGAAACTGGGGGTAGATATTTGGTGTTTTCCTCTATCCCCACATTATGTTTTTCCACTTTATGATATATGATATTTTTTGAGGTCATCTCTCACTGAACAGGGGCCACTGTTTTACCTAGACTGGCTGGCCAGTTAGCCTGAGGAATCCACTTGCCTCTTCACCCCTTGTATCCTAGTTATAGGCTTACAGGCTTGTGCCTCTACCGTGTTTGGATTTTTGTAGGTTCTAGGGAACTGAATACAGGTCTTTGTGTATGTTCAACAAGCACTTTATGCACTGAGACAACTCCCTAGCCTCCTAATGTTTGTTTTTGTTTTGATATGGGGGTCTTAAGTAGTTCAATGGCTGAGAATGACTTTGAACTCCAGATCCTCCTGTCTCCCGCTCATAAGTGCTGAGATGACAGGTTTGGACCACTGTGTTATGCGATGCTCAGGACCAAACCCAGGACTTTGTGTATGCTGGGTAAGCACTCTGCCAACCAAACCACATCTCCAGCCACATAATCTGTATTATGACTCCCCATTTCACTCTTGGTTTAATGCAAGCCAATCTCCACTATTCTAGGTTCTGGTCTATGAGTCACAGGGAGGCTTTGGTGTTCTATCAATCAACCCTACAGAACATCAACATCAGAGTATGCAACCCTGGCCAACTATGACCAATCACACACACACACACACACACACACACACACACACACACACACACAGTGTCTAAATCACAAAATGACCCCTCGCCACCCTGCCAATATAAATGGTTGCAACTACTTTACCAGTTACAGCTCCAGCCTTTCTGTTTCTCCCACACTATAGATATGATTTCTTAAGATAACCAATCACACAATTGTCCCCTTCTTTTATTTCCTGACTGCTTTTAATCTAGAGCAAAGGTTTAGCTCCTGGAATCCTTTCCCACACTACCTGACGCTAGCTCAGGTGACCTGAGTCTTTTTTTATCCCTTTCTGAGAAGCCTCCTTATTTCCTGTGGCAGATGGGCAGCAACTCCAACTTGTTCAACACGGATGTGTTTCTCAGTGGTTGTCCAACATATCTCGGGGAAAGCCTTAGTGCTCAAGCATGGAGATAATTCTGGCAGGAAAAGCAGTGGAATAGGAAGGTTTAGGGGAACAGAGTCAGTGTGCTTATTCATTCCCCAACCCCAGCAACACCTTCTCCCATCACAGTATGGTGGGGGCAAGCTAGTTGTAAGAGAGAACTGAAATTTGAGTTCTTACCGGGATAAGTAGCTGTCAGGCCACAGAAGGATGCCACGTTGACAAAGAGGATGTGCTTTCCTGCATACTGCTGGAACTGGACATACTCCCCGCCGTTCAGGGTCTTGGCTCCATACTCATAGATGGTGCCAGCCACTCCTTTGTCACAATCCACCTGTAGTACAACACAAGTGACTCCAGTGGTCTGACCTAATAAACAATAATCCTCAACATCTGTCAGCATTTTCAAAGCACTTAAAGATTTTTCATGCACTATCTTAAAATTGGAAGAACGGAAGAATTTCTGTTTGAGGAACTCCACACTCAGGAAGGCATTGGTGGTGAACACAGACCTGGGTGCCCCTAGAGGGTGCCCTCTCCAGTGGGCTGTGACCTCACTTGATAGTAGGTAACCTGTGACTTTACAGCTGCCAATCCGAATTTTACATGCATTCTTACCCTTCACATGCCCAATAGCAGAGGTCAAAGCTCAAAGGTCAGACTTAAGGATTTGCATCATGGGAGCATTTTAGGCATGTTTGGGCTCCCAAGAAGACATACTGGATCAAAATCTCTAGGAATGGGACCCAATCACCAGTGGGTTCTCAGTTTAGCTAAGGTTTGAGAATTACTGTGCTCTATGATAAGATTGTCCCTTGCCTTTTAACAGAAGGGAGCCAGAATTGACAAAAGGTATATAAGTAGCTTAAAGCCACAAGTGAGGTTGGGGTTTTCTTTCTTTCTTTCTTTCTTTCTTTCTTTCTTTCTTTCTTTCTTTCTCTTTTCTTTTTTTTTTTTTTTTTTGGTTTTTTTCGAGACAGGGTTTCTCTGTGTAGCTTTGCGCCTTTCCTGGAACTCACTTGGTAGCCCAGGCTGGCCTCGAACTCACAGAGATCCACCTGGCTCTGCCTCCCGAGTGCTGGGACTAAAGGTGTGCGCCACCACCGCCCGGCTGAGGTTGGGGTTTTCAATGAGTTTCTCTGATTTTAAACTTAAAATATATTGGTCCCTCAAGTCATCTGCATTAGCCCTATTCTGCCTTCTAAGATGTATGCATGCATTTTTTTTTTTTTTACAGGGGTGGCTGCTGACTCCCCGAGTGGACATTTTTAGATACCAGTCCCTGCTCCTGGCTCCTTGTGAGGATTTTTGACTACTGCCCTGCAGTGTGATGATTGTGCAGCTCCTTGGAGCAGCGCCAAGATCTGAGAAGTCACTGCACTGAGCAGAGCCCTGTCTTCATGCCCTCCCCCCCCAAAAGCAGCCTCTGTGTCTTAATAGTCTCTAAACAAAAGTCCCCCTTCCCCTAACTGGGTCTCTCTCTCTCTCTCTCTCTCTCTCTCTCTCTCTCTCTCTCTCTCTCTCTCTCTCTCTCTCTCTCTCTCTCTCTCTCTCTCTCATCTCTCAGTTTGGTCCAATTGGTCTGAGAACAATCAGCTTCCTTCCCAATTCACTTGCTACTTAACCACTCATTTCCCAGAATCCATGGGCTGCTCCAGGTTACAGATCAGCATGGGATAGGGCAGATTCTGAGTTGTCAAGCAGAGATCAAGGAGGAATGGCAGGGGCAGCTGGCGGTGGAGGGCCGGGGCGGGGTGTGTGTGTGGGGGGGGGAGGCTGGCTATATTCTGCTCAAAGGTCCACTGGGTGCAGAGAAGCAGAGAAGATGCGTGGGAAACACAGTAAAGCAGACTGAAGAGAGGCAGGAAAGGTGCTGTGGCCGAGGGCATCGATGGCAGAAGTCTGCAAAGAAAGCCTGTCAAGCAGCTCTCTCCCTTCAAGAACAGGATAGGCCCCTGAATCGCTTGGTAGCCACGTTATTTATCAGATGTTGAAATCAGCTTAGATCCCGGGGCGGGGGTAGCAGGTCAGGGGTTGCTTACCTTTGTTTTCTGAGGATTCAGAGTCCCCTGAGACAAGGCAGCTAGAAACAGTGGGAAAAGACAGGAGGCCCAGAACTGCTTGGCCATGGCTGTACAAGGAACACTGGGTGAGTCTCGAACCTCAGGAACTGTGATCCCTTTTGAGTATCCCCAGCAGGCACCAGTTTGGAGAAGCACAGCCAATCACAGAGCGGCTGTCAGTCTCCACCTCTCTCCTTTTCTCTCTTCTGCTCACCCTTGCTCTTCGGATGCAGGAGACACGTGCGTGCGCACATGCTCTGACAGGTGAAGGTGAGATGAAGGTCTGCAACCTGAGATGCTGCACCTGCCCTCTCCAAGTGACTGGAGGAACTCATGCCACTGGATCGCAACCTACTTTCCCACAACGTGTTCGCGAGGTTTGCATGCAGACTCAAGTTTGAAAAGCACTGCCTCAGATTGTCAACAGTGATGCGGCCTGGAGACACAGGCACTCACCCCCCGCGAGGAGTTCTCTTCCCGCTTAGGGACCTTTGCTCCTGCTCAGGTAAAGCCAGATTCTTGACAATGCCACAGAAAAGAACTCCAGGACCAGAGAGAACAAAGCAGTTAGTACAGTGGGTATTTAGACAAAGAGTCGTGGAGGGAAGGGCAGTGCACAACCCCAAAACATAGCTGTACAAGCTTCTGTGGTTTGCTAAGCCAGTCCTCAAAGCTTGTAACTTACAGCAGGATTAAGTGGAGCTCGGAATGCGAGCAAGGTCTAAAAGTAAAAACAAAACAAAAACAAAAACCCACACACACTGGCTTAGTTGGTAAAGACTTAAATTTTAATTTAGTATTTGTGTATGGCATGTGAGCGTGCACCGGGAGGTCCCAGAACAGCTGTGTGCAGCTGGTTCTCTCCTGCCTTACCTGGGCTCCAGAGAGCAAACGCGGGTCAGGCTTGTGAGGCTGACAGCTTTACAACTGGAGTTTTCCTGCCATCCCTAGTCTGTTTGGTCGGTTTGTTGTTGGTTGGTTTGGTTTGGTTTGGTTTTTCAAGATGGGGTTTCTCTGTATAGCCCTGGCTGTCCTGGAACTCACTTTGCAGTCCAGAGCTCTGCCTGCCTCTGCCTCCCGAGTGCTGGGATTAAAGGCGTGGGCCACTGGTTTTTGTTTTGTTTTGCTTTGTTTTTCAAAGGCAAGATTTCATGTATCCCAGGCTGGCCGGTAATTGATTTGCAGCAGATGACGACCTTGAACATCTGACCTTCCTGACTTCACCTCTGGGGTTCATATAGATGTTTGCCATCATCCTGGTGTTCTCTGATGTTGAGGATTAAACCCAGGACTTCTTGCGTTCTAACTAAGCAAGTGTCTACAAGCTGAGCTATTACACATCCCCAGGCCTTTTGGCTTGGTGAGGGTTTCTATTGATGTAACCAGAGCAGCTTGGAGAAGAAAGGGTTTAGTTGGCTTACTCTCCTACAGCACAGTCCATCATCAAAGGAAGTCAGGACAGGAACCCAAGCAGGGCAGGAACCTGGAAGCAGGAGCTGACACAGAGGCCATGGAGGAGGGCTGCTTACTGGCTTGCTCCTCATGGCTTGCTTATAGATAAAACCCAGGACCCCAGCCCAGGGCTGGCCCCTCCCCCATCGATCGCTAATTAAGAAAATGCACTACAGGTCTGCATACAGCCCCAGCTTATGGAGGCAGTTTCTCAGCTGTGGTTCCCTTCTCTCCGATGACTCTAGCTTGTGTCAAGTTGACCTAAAATTAACCAGCACACCACGTGCTTTCTTCCCTCCCTCCCGCCCTCCCTTCTTCCCTTCCTTCCATTATCCCTTCCTTCCCTCCTTCTCTAGTCCCTCCCTCCCTTCCTTCTTTTCTGTATTTTATGGGTATGAGTGTTTTATCTTGATGTATGTAAGTGCACTACATGCATGCCTAGTGCCTGCAGAGGCCGGAAGAGGGCATTGGCTCCCCTGGGACTGGGGTTGCAGGCAGTCGTGGGCTACCATATGGGTGCTAGGAATCAAACCTCTAGAAGAGCAGCCAGCACTTTTAACTGCTGAGCCATCTTTCTAGCCTCATATTTTTCTTAAAGAACCCCACCCCCTTTTGTAAAAATGAAATTAAAGGTTGTTTTATGAAATTTACTGTTTATATTTAGGGATGAATGCTGAGTACTGACACACTAAAGCTCAGAGTTATAAACATTCTGGCCTTGAGTGAGCAGAATTCATTAACTGCTTTTAACACTCTTGTCTGAGATGTTTTTAGGAAAACACAAATTATTTCTGCAGGCAGTTTGGGATTGACTTGTGGTGATGAGATTCAGGGAGCAGAAAGGGCAAACTGGAGCCCAAGGTAAAGCAGTTTCTTTCTCTTCTCATGACCCCTTAATTTTCCCACCTTTTTTATTCTGTCTCAAGATGACTATCATTTGTTCTGTCTCTTCAAACTTCACCACTTAAACAAACAAACAAAAACTGTCAAGATTTTAAAATATGAAGCCAGGCTATTGGTCCTAAGCATTTCCACTTTGCCCCTCACCTTGGCACCTGGGAAAGAGTTCCTTAACAGAGGACAGACAAACTGAGGGACACGCATCCACGGTGGAAAGTTATCGTCCCATGAGGCAGGAACGGCGTGGGCTTCATTCTCCTCCTCTGCAGATGCTTGTATTAATCTTTGCCCTGCCTAGTCTAAAAATGTGTCGTTGTGAAGTTTTAACAGGATAACAACCAGCATGTTGTGCCAAAATCTCCGAAGTGGGTGAGAATTGTATTTCCCGACTGCTTCCTCTCGCCTTCTCTCCCACCCACCCGGTTTTTACTGCCAGCTTGGGGTCATGAGAAAGCCTTCCTCTCCATTCTAATCCTGTCATCCAGGCCCGCCACCTGCCCTGCCCCTTCCAAGCTCACACAAAGGGCCTTCTATGCCTCTGAGAAGTGGGATCTGGACGGAGTTCCAATTCTTGTGAACTCTTAGAAGGCATCCTCTGGGTTATCTGGGACTTCTGTGTTCCTCTGCAGTCCAGGATCTGATCCAGACACCCAGTGCAGCCACACCGCTCTCCGGGGCCTTGAGGCAGCATGCAGAAGGCTCTCCTCTTAGTGCACATCCCCAAGATCTTCAGCCCTCTCCCAGTCTCAGTTTTAAGAATAGCTGAACCTTAGAATGAGTGTATTTTCCCACTTTACTAATGTGAGCATAAACTTATAAAATGTCACTTGACTTAGGTTTTTCTGTTTGTTTTTGTTCTTCAGATGCACTAACTGCACATATTAGGAATCTGAAGAGTGATTTTATTTATTTATTTATTTATTTATTTATTTATTTATTTATTTATTTTTAAATTTGTTTCAGGATCCTACTCTGTAACCTTGGACAGGCTGCAACTTACTACGTAGCCCAGGCTGGTCTCAAAACTCATGGAAAGTCTCAATGTTCCAAGTGCTGGGGTCACAGGCATGAGCCACCATCTGGCTTAACAGTGACACATTTGCTGTAGTTTTTCTTTCATTTACATTTTCGTGCACGTTCTGCCTTGTACTGCCTCATGCTTGAGGAAAACTCAGATTCAGGCTGGCTGTGGCTCTAATCCTGAGTTTTCATGATGACCACCGGCCCTAACTTAAAGTCTTCCTGAGACTGTCATTATTACCAGAAACCCTACCTTCATCTGCTTCCGGAAATAGTTCTAGCAGTTGGCGACAGAAGAGAGAGACTATGTAGAGATGAACATGTGCCTTCCTGGGTACTGTTCATGTCCATTGTTCTCTCCACAATGTACCTCGGAGGGCCCACCATGTCCCCATATAACCATAGCAACTGAAACGCTGACTGGCCTGGATGGAGATGCTCTAAAGATGTAACCAATGGACACCAAAGAATTAAAATCTCCCCTGGAATCCTGTGCCAGGTAAAGGGGAAGCCTGAGGCCCAGCTGTCAACCAGAGGAAGAACTTGACTCCCAGGTAGATTTCACACAGTGCTGACAGCTTGCTTGACAGACCAGAGTTGAGACAATGACGAGTCAGTGATGGGAGGGACTGCCCATTAATCAGGAATTCTTAGGAAGAACCTCCCCCTGCCCTCTATGTAAACCTAAACCCCAGTTCAGTATTCCAAAGATGGTCCTGGGGGTCACTAGACCTCTTTACTTGTCCCTCTTCCCATGGGGCCACAATGAATAAATTGATTCTTCCCTCTCTGCTTTTCACTATTGTCTCTCTAATTGGCCTGCTGGGGAGCCGTGGTTGAGTCTGTCTTATTGGGACTGCCAAGGCCCAGGTTTTGACCATAACAACTCCAGTAACAATGTCCATAGTGCTCACAAGAGCTATTGTCTCATTTGGTCACAGGACCAGATGTCCGCCAACAAAGCATAGTCCCAAGGTTGCTGTAACTTAGGTCTACTTTTCTCTGGGAAGGAAGGAGAATGCTTATATTAATATGACAGGCTAAATTCCGGATATTCTCCTAGAACTGAAGCTTTGAAGCTAAATGATGATCACATGTACTTGTTTTCAATTTTTTTCTTCCCTCCTATACCCCTTTTCTTCTTGATGGGTCTCACTCTCCACACCAGGCTGGCCTCAGACTCTTAGAAATCCTTATGCCTCACCTTCTAATATCTGGGCATACAGGCATGCACCACCACATTTGCCTTCAAAGTCTTAATGTTTTCTCTGATTTTGAGAAATTCAGCTCTTTTGGTCACCTATGTGACCAGGTTTTCTCACCTTAAGTAGACCAGGACCTGACAGTACTGACTCAAAGTCTAGAATCTCAGTATACATAAATTCCCGCTTCTGCAATTTATACATGGGAAGAACAAGGCCCAGGAAGTGGAGGGGCTGGACATCCTGACCTCGCATATCCCTGGATAAAAGCCAAGTCTGCCTCTGTTGCTGTAGTGATTGAGTTAGGGGCAACTAAGACACTGGAAATTTTTGACTTATATTTGATTCTCTGGGGTTTTATTGTTTGTATTTGGTTTTAGAGATTCAACCTCACTGTCTTTGTTGATGTGTGTGTGTGTATACATATGTGTATGTGCATGTGCATGAATATGTGTGAGCATGTGGAGTCCAGAAGACAAGCTTGGATGTCATTCTCAGGAACATCATCCACCTCCTTTGAGAAAGAGTCTCTCATTGACCTGAAGCTACTAAATTGGGGCTAGACTGGTGGGCCAGGCGATCTGGCTGTAAGACAGGATGTCTCCATGTAACCCAGGCTGGCTTCAAACTCACTACATAGCCAAGGATGACTTTGAACTGCTCCTTTTGCCTCTTCCTTCTGAGTGCTGCAACTAAAGGATGCAGCACCACACCCAGTCTGTACGGTGCTGGGTATTAAACCCAGGGCTACATGCAAAATAGGCAAGTACTCTACCCACTGGGCTATATCCTCATACTTGCTTTCCCTGGTGTGGGGTTCTCAGAAAGAGAGACAGGACACCAGAGTTTTCTGCAGGAAACCCATTGGTTATGCCCTGCACTGGCTTGGTGGATTCACATGCATAGGCTGAAGCCGTTCATAACCTCCAGTAGCCCCCGCACCCTGTACATTTCAGCACCTTTGTCTCCCTTAAACAGTATCATTATACGTTGTGGTGGTGCGGCCTGTGTTACAGGGTCATTCCATAATCGATCATGTGCACATCAATACTGATTATGCTACTTAGCTTCTCTTCGTTCTGAGAAGGTCTTTACCCCATCACTAAGTTGTGGTTATTTGTTACAGGAAAGTACCATGGACTTCAGCAGAAAGTGAGGTGCAGCTGTAACAAATACATAAGTAAAGTCTTTGGAACTGAAAATGGGCAGAGACTAGAAAAACATTTGAGGTGCCTGATTAAAAAATGTATAGTTTGCCTAACTGTTGATAAACATATGGATATGGCAGATGTTTCTGGTGAGGGCTCAGCAAGAAATGAGGAAAATGTTATTAAGAGCTGAAGGAATGGATAAAGGAGCTGAATAGATATGTCTCAAAAGAAGACAGATAAGGTGCATATCTGTAATCCCAGCACTTTGGAGGCTGAGGCAGAAACACTGTTGAATCTGAAGCCAGCCTGAGCTACATTCAGAGACCTTGTCTTTAAGAGAGAGAGAGAGAGAGAGAGAGAGAGAGAGAGAGAGAGAGAGAGAGAGAGAGAGAAGATATAAGTGACCAACAGTGTATGAAAAAATCAACATGACTGATCAACATCTAATTTCAAATTGAAACCACAGTGAGGCATCTTTTCATACCTATTAGAATGGTTATGAAGAAAGGACTGAAAATCACTGGAGGGGATGCATACTGTTAGTGAAAAGGAGCATAGGGTACCCCTCACCTGCACCTCTCCAGTCTTATGTAGTGAAACATCCCTCTGCCTCCCTCATGGATATGTGTGGCTGCATTTAGGGATAATCTAGATAATCCAGAGTAATTCTCCACCTCAAACTCCTTATCTTAATCCCTTCTGCAAAAAATAGTTGCCCTATAAGAACATTTACAGGTTCCAGAGACTCCAACTGTCTTTGTGACTTGCCACAGACTACAACCATTTTTGTGTCTGGCCCCGCCACCCCCCACCCTCCCACCCCCCCACCCCCCACCCCCCCACCCCCACCCTCGCGCGCGCGCGCACACACACACACACACACACACACACTTCCCTTGCTTATGTCTCTCTCTTTTACTCATCCCCCACGTGGTCCAGAGAGCCCATAGACTTGCTCCAACAAAGAAAGACTCAGAGCTAAGGGACTACCGATGCTAACCCCTTGACAGGAAGAATCCAATGGGCACCCTGCTTTCTGAGCTCTCTGCGATGAGGTCCTGATTTAAAGATCTCCTGTAGCTAAGAGAGGTAAGTGAGTCAGCAAACACCAACTTGGTTTTCATCTGTTTGTTTGTTTGTTTTTCTTCCAGATCTTACAGACTCAAGGCTTGTTGCCTCAAGCTTTTCCCACTTTAGGAGCTAGTCCCCAAACCCAAAAGGACCACCTGTATTTGTGATCAAACAGCAATAAATTTTGGGTTCCTATAATGTCCTCAACAGTATCAATGCTTTCTTTAACTAACTCAAGAACTTGAGAAGATACTTTATTCACATTTATTTGGTTATTATAAAAGATGTAATAGCCAAATGAAAGGAATGTGTAGGGCAAGATATGAGGTAGGTAGATGCAAGCTTCAGTATCTTTTTGTGTGTGCACACTTTTCTCAGCACTCTGAGAATTCACCACCTGAGAAGCTCTCTATGCCCTGTTGTTTAGGGCATTCTACATTACTAATTAATTACTAATTACATTGGTTGTTGATGATTGAAGTAGATCTCAAGTACTATCCCCTCCTGAGAAGATGGCAGAGACAGCATCAAATTTCTAATAATCATGACTTGATTGTTCTAGCAGCTAGCACTCATTTTGAAGAGATATTTGTGTCATCTCATTAGCAAATAAAAGACACACCTGTCACTCTGGCAGTTCAGAGGGCTTCTGGACCTTTGTACTAGGAACAGGGACAAAGACTAAACATTTTCTAATATACTTATAGACATGCTCTCACCAAGTATCTGAGGCTGGCCTCAAACTCACACCCTCCTGCCCCAGCCTCGCCAGTTCTTGATTACAGGCATGTGTGCCATCACACCAAATACTTCTTGACCTTTTTTTAAAACTGTATTGTAGAGATAAAAGTAAAGGCAAAAATCCTCACGTCTGTCACTCTGATTAGCCGTAGCCTGACCCAGTGACTTGTGATGGGCTATGAAAACATTTAGAATCCATTCCCAGTGACTCATTGTCTGACTCAAAATGGCTAATCTCAAGAAAAACAAAAATTGACCACATAATATGACAGCAGAAGCTCATCCCCCCGAACCTGGAGATCCCATTTCAGCCAGGCTCTCTGACTGGCCAGTGGACTCTTGGGGGTCGGCCTGTCGCTGTCTTCCATTACTGGAGCTGTAACCATATGCAGCCATGCCTGGCGCTGGGAATTCAGACTCGCTTGGTCACCCACTGTACCACCTCTTTAGCCCCTACAATAAACCACTTCTAAATGGAGGTTTTCAAACTGATCCCAAAGCAGGCACATTGTCTTATGTGTCTTCCCCATCAAGATGTCAGTGTTTTCCTCCTCCCTCTCCATCTCTTCTTTTCTCTCTCCCCTAAATAGCTTTGTGTTTCTCTAATTTCTTTCGTAACTACAACATCACCAGCACGCCCTCCAAAACCAACAGCAATTATTTAATGTTATTTAGGATGCAACTTAGGTTCAAACATCCTTAATTATCTCAGTGTTGTTGATTCTTAAAAACACCCGAAGCATGAAACAATTCAATCACTGAAATGTCACATGATGATCAACAATGATACATATGACATATACATATACATGTACACACCACACACACACACACACACATACACACACACACACACACATATATATATATATATATATATACATATATATATATATATATATGACAATTTATTTATTTGTTCTCCTGATGCTGGGTGTTTGTTTTATTTCCATTTTACACTACTGTGCATAAGACTTGTATGAACATTCTTACTCAAGCTTTTTTGTAAACATGTTTTCATTTTTCAGGGGTAAATATTGGGATTGTTGGGTCATTGATTATATGAGTTTAACTTTCTAAAAAATACTAATAATTCTCCAAAGTGATTTCACCTATTTAACTTTTTTATTTTGGTCTGGTTTGGTTTTTTTGAAACAGGGTTTCTTTGTGTAGCCCTGGCTGTCCTGGAACTTGCTCTGTAGACCAGACTGGTCTCAAACTCAGAGATCTGCCTGCCTCTGCCTCTTGCGTGCTGGGAATAAAGGTGTGCGCCACCGCTTGGCAACCTATTTAGCTCTTTAATGATCCTATTTCTCATACTCACCTGCCCACAGCTCATCCACACATCTGAAAGCATAAGCATGCTGGACTACCTAACCTCAAGATTCTTCCCTGCCTTAAGCAGTGAGAGATGCCAAGTCATTCAAAAGCAGAATTGTTAAAGGGCAAAGTTTTGGCTTAGATTTATATATTGCATTGGCCAGATGACATAAGCTATAGACATTTCAGGGAAGAGGGTCCTTGAATTGAGAAAATAGCTTCACCATATTGGTTTGTGGACAGGCCTGTGGTGCATTTTCTTGATTGATGATTGATGTGGTAGGCTCAGCTCTCTGAGAATGTCATCCTGGGTGCTATAAGAAAGCAGTCTGAGCAAGCCATGAGGAGCAAGCAAGTAAGCACCACTCCTCAGTGACCTCTGCATCAGCTCCTGCCTCCAGCTCCTGCCTCCAGCTCCTGCCCTGCCTTTCCTTACTAATGGAGTGTGACATGACAGTTGTAAGTTGAAATAAAGCCTTTCCTCCCCAAGCTGCTTTTGGCCATGGTGATTTATCACAGCCATCCGAACCCTGACTAGGACATACACCTCTTAGGCAAAAGCCAACTAAGTGAAGCGCAGGATGACCATAAAGCTCCTAAGAGGTGGAAAGTAGGACTAGAGGGCACTTCCGTGTTCTGCGGGTGCAGAGAGGCACGGAGGCAGCCGCTGGGATGGAGGCAGGTGAAAGGGCCTTTCAGGCCACAGAGGCTGACATACCAAAGTTTAAAAAAAAAAGATAGCAAGGATTTCCAGCTGTGGTGGCTCGTGCCTGTGATCCCAGTACTCAGGGAACTGAGGCAGGAGAATTACTGTGACTTCGCCTAGCCTGAGCTACAGGGTGACACTGTCTCAGAAACAAGGAAATGAAGCAGAGTCTGAAGGAGGCAACAGAAGGTCCTGCAGTGCTTTGTTGAGGATAAGACACTCAGAAGCCTCTCTGAGACCGCTGCTCTAATCAGAGGGAGCTGGGGGGAGGATTTGAGATAAACACGGAAATAAGATAAGATAAAGCTGTACTCATCCTAATCCCATTTATTAAAATTTAAGCTCATAATCACATACTTCTGTGGAATACAATTCCTGCACGTTCTAGCACAGGCACAGACTCTGTGGCACAGGCAGTGGCTGCTGCTGGACTGTCTTGTGAAGAGCGCCAAACAACATTGGAAATGATCCGATCCCCTTCAGGAAGGGACGGGTTGCCCGTATCCTGTGGGTAGAGCTCGTCTCTATCCCATGAATCAAAGATACACATGCCCACTGCTCTTTATGAAGCATTCAGGTCCCCATAGACTCGGCATACCTCTCCTGAGATGCAGCCCTTCAGAAGGGACGTGTAATCTCACCCCCTGTGGTCACTCTTTTGAGACCTGGGAACTCAGCCTTCATTTAAAAATGCACGCACGCCGAGCATCGTGTGCTGTTCTGACGTTATAAACTGCCTTCTGTGCCCATGAGTCTTCCTAGTCCCCACAACATGGTAGGAAGCTGACTTTTAGCTTGCAATTGGGACCAAAGTTGAATCATTTCAAATTTCTTTCCAATTACATATGACTTCTTCAATGACAGCAAAGCATCTTCCTCTCCACAGTTCCATATCCTAATTTGTCAACAAGGGGAGTTCCTCCTAACACCAGGAGATTAAAAAACTAACTAACAAAAAAACACAGGGGCTCAGTTGCAGAGGTTCCTCAAAAAGCTAGAAATACATTTGCCACATGGCCCAGCTGCCACTCTTGGTCGTATGCCCACAAGACGGTATATTCTACTACAGATTTACTTGCTCATCCATGTTCATTGCTTCTCTCTTCACAATAGCTACAAAATGGAAACAACCTAAATATCCACCCACTGAAGAATAGGTAAGCAAAACACAATAACACACACAATGGAATTTCATTCAGCTATAAAGAAATATGAAGTTTCCATGTAAATGAATGAAAAAATTACACTGAGTGGGGTAACCCAGGCCTAGACAAACACCACATGTTTTCACTCATACGTAATTCCCAACTTCCAATCTTCAGATCTGTGTGTTTGACTTGGATTGCCTATAGAAGCCAGAAAACTGGAAAGGGGCCTTTCAAGGTGGAGAGAAAATGCCAAGGGAGCGGGCACAGTAGAGCACACGGGTGTAGGAAAGGGTAAGGGACAATAACAGGGTGGCAGTGAGGAGGGGGATAGGAGGGTGTGGCAGGGGAGCAGGTAGGAGTAAGGTTAACACTAAGGATGTTTGGGGAAAAACATAGGGAAACATGCTATTTTATAAGCTTCCTAAAAATAAATATTTTTAAAGAGTTTAATTGGAGTTCTCCTGCATGGGGGTTAATTCTTCTCCTAGAAACCAGACATTATTAACAAAAAGTCCAGTGCCAGGTGGAGTTGGTGGGTGCTGGAGTCCCAGAGACCCACAGCACCATGCAAGGACTGCCATTCCTCTTGGCTGTCCACAGAGCTTGACGGTAAAACCCCATTGGTGAAGACACAGCGTATTCTCTCAGCATGTTGTGGATTTCTAAACTTTGGGGCTCTGGGACATGCATTGTCTTGCCTTTTTTTTAAAGTAAGTTATTTCTTTGTCACGTGTTGAGAGAAGACAATCCCTTTGCTCCAGGAAACAGTCCTATCCAACACCTGTCAGACCTTGAAAAGCAAAAAGAACCGAATGCATCCGAAGCTCCTAAATCAGCGGTGTTGTCCAAAGGTCAGAACAGTTTGCACTGCAGCGCTGGCCTGTTCCAAACCCTTCTCTCCCGCTCTCCCTCCCTCCAGCCTTCTCTCAAATAGGGGTCAGAATGGTGTGGGTTACTTCAATTCCTGCAGTTAGACATGGAAACAGCATTCTCTCCCCCACAGCCTCCTCCAGCCCATTAAATCAGGTGTAATGGACAAGAACAAGGCCTCAGGAAGAACACAGTATTCCTCTCACTACCTCCCTACTGCAACCTCCAAGAAGCAGACTTCCTTTTGGAGCCAGTTGGAGGAGGACACTTGGCATTAATGACAGACCCTTCAGGAAGTCTGTACTCACCCCGATGCTTCAGTGAACACTCAAGTTTAAGGCACAGATTCTGCCCAGACTTTATCAAGTTGGGCAGGTGGGCTGGGGGAGGGGAGTGCTCAGAAGGTTTAGAGTACATGAGCTTGAAGATCAAATACGCAAGTTAGTTCGATTCCTGTATCTCCAAGCAAGCATTATGGGGAAGTTCCACCAAGTGGTGGAGGGGCAAGTAGATTTGAATAAGAAATCAAGTTTATACTCTGGATTTGTCCCATGGTGAGACTTCAGTCAGGCCATTTTGCCTCTCAGAACTTGCTTTTTCCGATGCAAATTTGAATAGCGATGTCTACCTACCCATCTCTGTAACTGGCTGGCTGTGACGCTGAGTGAGATTATTAGCGTGCAGCATGTTCATGAACTATGACTTCTGTGCAAATGTAAGTGGCATTCCTTTACAGTGGCAGATTGGAGTGAGTCCTGTGTTTCACTTTTGCATTCTAGAAAATAGGAAGACCCAGTTCAGAATAGCCAAGAAAACAGGAAGGGAGGACGGAAGTGCCTGAGCTGGACACAGGTAGCTCCAGAAGATGCTGCTTGACTCTGAGATAGAGAGGTACGCTACATCTCAAAAAGGTTGTCATGTGTTCCCTTTGTGCTCAAAGGAACTGAAAACAGAAACCTAGCATTGAACTTCAGGTAGGATTATGTCATGAACAAAGACTACAATCTAGACTACCGTTAGCTGAGGGTGTGACCGTGAGCAAATCCCAACTTTCAGGAAGACCATAGTCTGACTGGGAAAAACAGACTGAGGTTGGGATCTGGTTCTTCATGCTCTTGTCCCCCAATACATTTAAGATATTAGGAGTTTTAAAGTCAGGAAATTTTTTAAGATTTTTTTCAAGACATAGTTCAACTTAGTGTTGGATTGGCTTTTACAGACTTGATATAAGGCACATGTCCAACTATTCCCAGCTAAAATCTTATTTGTTAAAATTATATTCCTTGTCATTTCAGTGGAAACTTCTAGTCCCTTCAAATGTTTGTGTGCATACATGTAAAGTTATCTCCATCAATGGTGGGCCATCTGTGTGGAGTGTCCTCAGGCAGCTGGCTGGGAGTCCTTTGCTCTACCCAGATAGAATTGGTGGGTAGGCAAGGACAAGTTCAAGAGCACTTCTCTAGCAGCTTGTTTCTCTTTGTGTTGGGAGCCAGCAGGTGCCGGCTGTGGGCCAATGGGAGTGGCAGCAGGTGACGGCAGTGGGCCAATGGGGAGCCAGCAGGTGATGACTGTGGACCAATAGGGAGCCAGCAGGTGCCGGCTGTGGGCCAATGGGAGTGGCAGCAGGTAGTGTCCTCCAGTGTCGGAGTTACTCTGCAGGTCTTGGGTGTTGGGACCCTTAGCCTTTAACACTGGCAAGGGTTACTGCTCTTGGCCTGGGGTCCGAGACCCCTGTCCTTAAAGCCATTACAGTCCTCTAGAACCCCCTGACAAGCAGGCCTGCAGCTCCTCTTCCCTGGCTCTTTACAGCCCTTTATTTTCACTCTCAGCTCGCCGCCCTCCTTTTGCCGTCTTTGTCCTTCTCCACATTCTTTCTTCCCTGGCTTCATCCTAACTGTTCAATCGCTTCTTCAGCCAGGCGGTGGTGGCGCACGCCTTTAATCCCAGCACTCGGGAGGCAGAGCCAGGCGGATCTCTGTGAGTTCGAGGCCAGCCTGGGCTACCAAGTGAGTTCCAGGAAAAGCGCAAAGCTGCACAGAGAAACCCTGTCTCGGAAAACCAAAAAGAAAAAAAAGAAACAATTGCTTCTTCAGCTGTCAGACGTTGGGGCCCTTGCTCTTCTGCAGGATGTTCATTCACAGGAGCGCCTGCTGCCTTCACTCTGCTGGTTTTCTCTGTTACCAACTCAGCCCTCACTACAAATGTATGCAAAAAAAAAAAAAAAAAAGTTCACTCAAGAGAGGCCTTTTATTGGCTCTAACGCTACAGTACCAGGACAGGCAGTGCGAAAGAACGTCTCCCAGCCAGCTCACTGAGCTCGACTATAACTCAGGAAGGGAAATCTGGACCAATCACAGCCTCTTGTTTGGGCAAATCACAGCTTTGCCTCTTAGCATCAGTCACAATCACTGAAGCTTCTGCTCCGGTCTGATCACACAGCTTTTTGTTTTGGACCAATCACAAGCCTTGCCTTTTTATCATCAAGCACAGTAGTCCCTCTGCTAGACCATCAGGAAAAATGCCCCTCTGGCCCCCCTGGCCCCCCGGTACAGGGAGAAATGGTTGCAGGATCATCTAGAGTTCATCAAGGCTTGTCATAGAAAAGTCTGGTACAAACTGTTTCAAACTGCCGTGGCTGAAGATGTGCCTTTCGGGGCTGAGACAAACAGTTGCCATGATCAATAACTGTCATCATGTTTCCAAGATGTCTGTAGCGTGTTCTAGGTGCTGATGTTGGTAAGGATCACCTGGCTAACTATTAGCCCTTTAGCTCAAAGCAGCCATGGCAGCATGGCAGAGCCCAACAACTGCTAATCAGAAAAAGTGCTTATAGTGAGAACTTACACTAACAATGATAGTGATTTTAGTGTTTTGCCACCGTTTTAATAGTGTTTAATACTCACCCAGTACCCCAGAGGTTCCATCTCAACCGTCTCAATAGATGTCCCTTAAGATTTATCAGCTAGTGATTCCGTAGCTATCCTTGTATATAGAATTCGTGATGTTGAACTTGGACTCTGTGATGTTCCCATGGTGACGCTATTGAATAACAGCAGATTTCGTAGAATGCATCCTCATCAATAAGCATACAAAAGTCTATGCTCAAGATTGAGAATCTAAATCCAAAAGAGTGCTTTGGGGGATGAAACTCACCTCGTTTCACTGGGAGTAAGACTAAAGACGGAAGCTGAGAGCCCCACAAGGCATCCTGGACGACGCTGGGGCGCCTGTCTGGAGATCTAATACACTGGTTAACATGCCTGGCTGGGTGTCAGTCAGGGTTATCTTCACAGAAGTTTTTAGAATTTCCAGTTGACGTACATATGGCATAAGAAAAAGGATTGTACAGAAAGAACCCAAAAGAGAGAAGATGATTCCACCATCTGGAAAGGAAATAATGAAGACTTGATAACTGTGTTTGGTGGGAGGTGTGAAGAGAATAGCCAGCAGCTAAGACCGGCAGTCTGGCAGTTGGTAGGCAGTGCCCTGCCTGTAGCCACCTGCTGAGTCTGGGCTCCCAAGAAAAAGAGAAGACCTCACAGCTTTAGTCAAATCATTTTTTCTAGTTAAGCATTACTTTCTTCAAAGTCTGTTAAATTAGCAACCTGCGAATCTATTTATTTCAGGCTGGAAGCAGAAATGAACTGTGTCTCCTTTATTTTTTAAATTAACCCCTCATGCTAATTAAGTTTTGTCAGCCTGAAAAATCAGAGTCACCTGGGAAAACGGAACCTTGACTGAGGAGCTGCTTCCATCGGATTGGCCTGTGGATGTCTGTAGGATATTTTACTGGTTAATGATTGATGTGGGAGGGGCCAGGCCACTGTGGGCGGTGCCAGTCCTGAGCAAGTGGTCCTGGGTTTTGTAAAGAAGCAAACTGCGAAGAGCAAGCCAGTGACCGGTGTTTCTCCGTGGTCTCTCTTTTGTCTTGGCTTCTCTCGGTGATGGACTCTAAGCCAAATAAACCTTGTCTCCCCAAGGTGCTTTGGTCAGGGTGTTTTATCTCAGCGACAGAAGCAAACGAATACACTACAAGAAGTTTATAATCCCCCAGTTCAACAGATAAGGTCCAAAGGTCCAGAACACAATTTAATCAAAGTCTGGGTGATTGGGAAAGATTGAGAAATCAAAGTATGCTGTTCCAAGATTTATTATTCTAATCTTTAGGATTATCTGAGCTAAGACCTAGGGGGAGGACAAGACTGTCAGTGTCTTTAGGTGGGGAGGTGCCTCAAAGGATTTGAGGAGCTCTGTAGCTGGACCAGCCTGCCATTGTTGATTAGACACAGATGAGAGGCCGCCAAGAAGAGATCAGAAGTCTGACATGAGGAAAGACTTCAGTTTCCCAAGATAAGTCATGAATACTTGGGCTCCACCAGCGTAGGGAGTAATTCCCACTCAAATTTCCCTTTGGGACAGGAGGCGGCTGCTTTGGTGTGAACGTGAGAGGGGGAACTGCCGAGGGGGCCGTTTGGGAAGAAAGCTGAGAGCCGGAGAGACATCGTTTCTCATCTGGTAACCATTCTCCCGTGGTCCACAAAGCTGAGCTGACGGTGCAGATCCCACGGGTGGAGGGGCCAGAGTTCAGTGTGGGAAAGGGAAAATCTGAGAATCTTTTGTTAGTCAAAATATTTTTCAGTGTCTTTTTGTTCTTTATCTCATCAGAATCTGGTTAGTTGATGAATTTGCATCATTCTTAACAACTCCAAAACCTTGCCAAGCATAGTGGTGCCCGCCTTTAATCCCAGCATTCGGAAGGCAGAGGCAGGTTGATCTCCGTGAGTTCAAGCCCAGCCTAGTCTACAGAGTGATTTCTAGGACAGCCAAAGCTCTCTCTAAAAAACAAAAAATAAATAAATAAAATAAGATAATTCTAAAGCATCTTGCACAGCTGGCACAGATCAATAACCACCCTTCTTTATTTTATATCCTTTCACCATCTCAACGTAGGCAACAGTTTTACCAAGTGTCTTGTTGCGGTTTAACCAGCATCGTTATCTTCCCAGAGTGTAGCATCTGTTTCCTTGATACAAAAGTGGGTGTGGACTAGAGATGATATTTTTTTAACTAATGCAGTAATGTGATGCTGGTGGAGTTCAACCAAAGGCCACAACTTTGAAATGATTGCCCTAGGAGTCCATTAGCCATGCTGCTTCCCAAGCTTTAACTCCTAAGCTTTAACTACTGCCTCTGTGGGTCTAATATATCTAGGGGGAAGCAAGAAGACTGCTTTTGCCTCTCAAATGTCAGCAGAGGGGGGACTTGACAAAAGGCAGTGTGTTCCACGGAAGGCGGAGCAAGAGGTCTCTGCTGCTGCGTAGTGCTATCGCGAAGCTCTCTGGTGGAGTACGGGAAACTTCTTCAGAAGCAAGACTCCTCCAAAAGCGGTATTTGAGATTAAGTCCTTCCGCAGCAGGCCGCCTAATGAGCTCTCCAAACAAGACCAAAGCGATGCCCAACCTGACGGAGACGCAAGTTTTATCACTGAAACCAAATAAATGTGAAATAGCAAGGCAACATGACCCCAAAGGACAAAACTTCTTCAACTACTGAGTTCAAAGAAACTGAAACGGTCACAGCGCAGGGTGAAGGTTTCAGAAGTTCACCAGTGAAGCCCCCAGTTGCCTGAAAGAAAATAGAAACGAGCAGATGAATTCAACTGAAGGCCTAGAAGGAAAATCAGCAAAATAGATGAAAAATCAACAATATGGATAAAAATGGAAGTAATATGGGAAAAAACTTTACCAAGAAAATTGAGATTTGGGGGGAAACCCAGACAAATAGAAGTGTTGGGCATGAAAAGCTCAATGCATCAAATAAAAACAGTAGAAAACATCATCAATTGACTCAACCAATCAAAAGAGCGTAAGGGCTGGGGGACAACGTCAATAAAATACTATATTTAAACATCAAGTAAGAAATAAAGTGAGGCCAGGTGTGGCAATCACACACCTGGAAGGCAGAGGCAGGCGGATCTCTGCAAGCTCGAGGCCAGCCTGGTCTATAGAGGAAGCTGCAGAACAGCCAAGGCTACACAGAAAAACCCTGTCTGGAGAAAATAAAGAATATAAAATGAATGAGCATTGCCGCAGCATCCAAGATATCTGGAACACAATTGAAAGACCAAATCTACAAATTCATGAGATAGAAAGAACTGAGATAAAAAAAAAAAAAAAAAAAAAAAAAAAAAAACAGAGGCAAGAGAATCTATTTAATGAAGTTATAGCAGAAATTTTCTCAAATTTAGAGAAACAAATGGACACCTCTATTAGTCATGTTTTGTTGCCGTGAGACAACACCATGACCTAAGCAACTGGTGGAAGAGCGTCTATTTTGGCTTACGGTTCCAGAGGGAAAGTTCATAGAATATGAAAGGCATGGCAGCAGGCAACCAGAACAGGAAGCTGGAGGTCACACTTCCAGTCACATGAAGGAAGCAGAGAAAACAAATTAGTAAGTCAAGGCTAGGAACTCTCAAAGCCCACCTCCATTGACATAGTTCCTCCAGCAAGGCCACATTTTGTAAAGGGTTCACAAATTCCCCAAACAGTGCCGCCAACTGGGGACCAAAGGGTCCAAATACGTGAGCCTGTGGGGGACATTTCTCATTCAAATGCCACAACATCCAAATACAAGAGGCATTTAGAACCCCAAAAAGATGTGACTAAAAAAAGAATCTCTCTACAACATTCATGGTCAAATTCCAAAAATATAAAGCAAAGAAATGGTATTAAAGGCTGTAAGGGAAAATGTCAACTCATCGCAAAGGCAAACACGTCAATAACATCAGATCTCTCACCAATGTCTGTGAAAACCAGGAAAGCATGGAATCTCAAGCCCTGAAAGCCACTAACTTCCAATCAAGAGTGTCTGTCGTGACAACCATGCCAGTTAACTACAGAAGACACTTAAAGGGGAGCTTCAGTTATGAAAGCACAGAAAACAACACATTTAATGGGAGGAATCTGAACAAAGGAGAGCTAAGCTGGAATCTACCATGTCCCACATGGTAAGCCAGCAATCTTTCATGTTAATGCAGAGTGAAGCTAAGAACAATTACCCAGAAGGCCAGAAAACTACCAGTAAAATAGTAGGAATTAGTAAATGTCTCTGGCTGATAATTTTAAATGTAAATGATCTCAATCTAGGAGCAAGAAGAAGCAGACAGGCTGACTCTACAGCAAAAATGAAATGCAGGCTGGGTGTGGTGGCCCATGCCTTTGATCCCTGCTCTTGGGAGGCAGAAGCAAGCTGACTTCTGTGAGTTCGAGGCCAGCCAGGTCCACACAGTGAGTTCCAGGACATTCAAAGCTACATGGTGAAACTTTGTCTCAAAACAACAACAAACCTAAATCTAATTCCTGTTTCTAAGAAGCAAGTCTTGCTGATAAAGACACTCACAGGCGGACTCGAAGGATGCTGTACAATCTACTGAAGGAATGGAAGCTGAAAGCAAGGTGTTCTGGGATCAGGTAACCTTCAAACTGCTGTTAGTAAAAAGAGATGAAGATAGTAATATTACATGTTAATGTTAATAAAGTGAAGGATTCATCAAGAAGCCACAACAATGTTGAGTATATATGGATTAAACATAGAGGCTCTCAAATTTCATAAAGTGAATACTAAGGGAAATAAAGTACCTGACAGATCTTGACGCAGTAATAGTGGGAATAGTATCACCAAAAACAGAAGCTCATGAAACCCCCTCCAAAAGGGATCACATCCTAGGTTACAAGTCTTTTTTTTTTTTTTTAACAAAATTAAAACCATATTTTTTGTGTAGCAATGTAGTTCACAAATTAATAACAGCATAATAGTATGATTTGGTACAGTTTCAAACAGAAGAAAAGCGGGTGGCTTTATAAACCCTTGCATTTTTTTCCATTATAAAGATTCTGGCAATTTTTTTTTAAAGATTTATTTATCATATATGCAGAGGGCACCAGATCAAATTACAGATGGTTGTGAGCCACCATGTGGGTGCTGGGAATTGAACTCAGGACCTCTGGAAGATCAGCCGATGCTCTTAACCTCTGAGCCATCTCTCCAGCCCCTCTGGCAATTTTTTTAAAACATTTTTTTTTATAAGTGGGCCAATATATTCAATGACTCATCATCTCAAACTTCTTTCAGATAATCCCCTAATTTACACACACACACACACACACACACACACACACACACACACACACTACATGAAATGTAATTTTTAAAGTTTTTTTTTTTTTCTTTGTGTAGCTTTGTGCCTTTCCTGGAACTCACTCTCTAGCCCAGGCTGGCCTCAAACTCGCAGAGATCCGCCTGCCTCTGCCTCCCGAGTGCTGGGATTAAAGGCGTGTGCCACCACTGCCTGGCAAAGGTATTTTTTTAAAGAGTATTCATTGCTAAGTGTGGTGGCACACTCCTATAATCCCAGAATTTTGGAATTGGGAACAGGAAGAGTTCAAAGTCATCCTTGGCTACATAGGCATTTAATTCATCCTGAACTACACAAGATCCTCTCTCAAAACTAAAATAATAAGTGAAAATGTTCAATATACTTAGGCATTAGAGAAATACAAAATGGAAACTACTGTGAGATTCCATCTGATCTCAATCAAAAGGGCTAAAATCAGCAAATGCTAGTAAGGACATGGACAGAGAGGACACCTTTTATTTGCCCATCGTAAAGACTGTAAACCAGTGCGGTCACTATGAAACTCAGTATGGCCGGGCGGTGGTGGCACATGCCTTTAATCCCAGCACTCAGGAGGCAGAGGCAAGTGGATCTCTGTGAGTTCAAGGCCAGCCTGGGCTACAGAGCGAGTTCCAGGACAGGCTCCAAAGCTACACCGAAAAACCCTGTCTCAAAAAACAAAAACAAACAAACAAACAAAAACCCTCATTATGGAGGTTTCTTGAAATCCAAAACCAGACCCACAATGTGACCCCCCATCTGTCCCTGGAAATATCCCTAAAGAACTAACCCCTACTACAGAGCTACTCACTCATCCATGTTTTTTGCTAAGAAATAGGTCCAGCCTCTAGATGTCCAATAACAGACACATAGGTAAATAAAATGTGGTACATACACATAATGGAATTTTATTCAACCATAAAGAAAAATAAAATTGTGACAGGAAAATGAAGGGAACTAGAAATTACTATGTTAAGCAAAGTAACTCAGATTCAGAAAGACAATACCAGATTCTTTCTCTCCAATGGATCCTAGGTTTTCTCTTCTAAATATGCGTGTGTGTGTGTGTGTGTGTGTGTGTGTGTGTGTGTGTGTGTGTGTAGAGGGTTAATATAGGTCATGAAAGGGGAAATAGGGGCCTTAGGAAATGGGGAGAGATTAAAGGTGGGTAATAGAGCACATCCATCATGAAAGTGGAATGGGGACTATTGAGAGCAGGAAGTGGCTGACAGAGGCAGGGGACAGGGAGTGGGGAGGAGCATCAAGAAAAACAATGTATGCCTGAAAGTATGATCCGGAAACCCATTACTTTATATGATAAGTTAAAAAACAAACCCCCAAATGAGTAAGTTCAAAAATCAAAAGCACTGCATTCAGTGGAGCCACCTAAAACGTTGAGAGTTGTCTTGTTTCCCCCTCACCCATCCGGTGTGCAGGAGCACCAAATGCCAGGCTGTGCCCAGGCTGGGTCCCACCAACACTTTTAACTTGTGCCAATCTGATAAACATGGATGTATCTCTTCTTATTCATAACTCTTTAATTATTGTTGAGAGAGAACATTGCATCCTACCACAGATACCACTGGGTTTCCTGGGTTCTGCCCATTTCTCTCTTGATCAGATCATCTAAAAATTACTGATTTATAAGTCCTTGAGAGCATTTCTAGAATGAGCATATCAATGTGCTGTGGTTTATTTTCAATTCCTGCCCCACTTCCCGCCACCAAATTCCGTTGAGCAGATCAAAGGTGGGGCTATCTTTTAGGGTTTTTTTAAGTTTATTTTTTAAGATTGTATTTTACTTATGTATGTGTCTGTACATCTGAGAATGTGTATGTGGGTACCCTCAGAGGCTAAAAGAAGGCTTGATATACCCTAAAGCTGGAGTTACTGGTAGTTTTGAGCCACTAGATATGAGTGATGGGAACCAAACTCAAGTCCCTTGCAAGACCAGCAAATACTGTTAACACTGAGCCATTTCTCTAACTTCTATTCTTTAGTTTTTTTAAAGCTAAAACAATAGCCAGTGTTTCTGTTACTGCCCAACTCTTTGTACTATAGCAGTGCAATAAATAAATGTTTCTTTTTAAAAAAAAAAAGCTAAAATAACAATGTTAGGTAAAGTACTTGATTGGTTGTATTTGTTGTTGCATTTTTATGCATTGAACTCAGAGCTTTAAGCATACTAAGTATACAGCATACCACTGAGCCATAGATCTCAAGCCCTAGAAATGGTATTTAGAACATCCACGCCAACTGTTTGTCAAGAAGTCTGTCTTTATCTCAACATTCACATCCACTCAGGAAAAGCAGCTAAGGCTTCCAGGATCTATATGGGGTTGCCACAACATTTTGATATTTCTGCCAGGATTTATATGTGTTCCAGCTCCTCACCACACTAGTGAATTCTAATGCTCATGGGGGCATGTGTAGGCAAGGATATGACTTAAAAGCTCTAGGTTTGCTGGACAGCAATACTTACTGCCCTTTGATTGGTCTCAACAGGTGTGGGCTGGTCTTTGTCAAGGTGTCAAAAAACTGGGGAGATACAAAGCCCTCAGGTTCTCAGACCAGCGATCTACAATACTAGTCATGACTATACAGTTAAGAGTCTTCTATCTTGTCCCACTTCTTCTGGCCAGCTATGTGCAGACAACCCCCAGGCCGGAGAAGATGAAGGTGAGTAAGATCCATAGAGAAAGCGCAACAGGACTGAACATGGTCGCAGCTTGGGTGAGAGATAAAAAATTACAGGGATGCACATAATTTGTTCTATAAAAGGCAGCTCTGGGAAGATTTTTTATCTCTCTTTGAATCTGACAAGAAAAAGTTGCTGGGTAGATGTGGTTTTTGTGCACCCAGAGCTGCCTTATTATATGTGGAGACTCGGAGTTTAATAAAAGCTGGTCTGGAGGCATGGAGATCTAACATTCAGACTCAAAAACATTTGGAAGAGCAGAACAATCAACATCAAGACTAAAGTGGAGGGGCTGGTGAGATGGCTCAGCAGTTAAGAGTGCTTACTGCTCTTAGAGAGGACCAGGGTTCAGCTCCCAGCACTTCCATGGTAGCGTGCAACTACCTTTAACTACTTCTTCTCACCTCTGCAGGTTCCTACGTAACCACAATGTACATATATACACACTCAGGCACACACACACACACACACACACACACACACACACACACACACACGCATTAAATAAATAAATACAATTTTTGGAAGAAAAAATAAACTGAAATAGCTAGGCATAGTGGCTCATGCCTGAACTTAGCACTCAAGGAGGTGAAGCTAGAGAATTGCCATGGGTTTGAAGGCCAACCTGGTCTAGATAAAATCAGACCCTGCCTCAAACTCTCTCTCACCCAGATAGATAAGATGGACTAAAATGAGTCTTCAAGTACAGAGTCTAAGATATTGCACTGTAGTACTCAATGTGATTTTCATGGCTGTAGCTCCCTGCTTGCCTCCCCAAAATAGTATGGCTTGGAAGTAGGCATCAGGAAGGTGGGAATGAATGCTTTTTATATGTTCTGTATATATACCTGAGTATTGCTGGTACATGAGTGTGTGTGCGTGTGCGTGTGTGTTTAAAGAAAGGCTCAAAAGCTTACACAGAGAAAGTGCCTTGCCCCTCAGAGTAGGACCTACAACCTCAGGTGCTAGTGATGGGATCATCCATGGTATAGGACTGGAAATGTTGGGGTTTGTTTTGCAGTATTCCTTCTCTGGCTGGGAGCGGATGGTGCTGACCACATCCTTCCCAGCACTGCATTTCCAGGAAGTCTGGTTGATCCTTGTCTAAGCTGGTCTTCATTGTCTGATAAGGAAAGCCCATTTGAATTTTTTTTTTCCTAGCCAGTCAGCAGGGCTTTCTCCGTCGATGGTGGCATGTAGCTTTCTTTTTCTACTCCTTGTATTCCATGAGCAATTTATAGCTGCCTCCCCAGCACAGTGAGTGGATCTGGTTGTACTGGTGAGCATCTATTCATCCACCTCCTCATTGCAGGGACTAAGCCAAGGCAGAGACAGAAAGAGAACCTAAGATTTGCCTCATAGAAATATTTAAAGTGAAGCTGTGCAATGAGAATTTCATGTAGAACTTATTTCTGATGTCTGGAAATCTGCTCCAACATCTTCAGATGTGACAGGCTGTTTTTCTCAATCTGAGATAGGCTTTAGGGCTCTCCATAGCATTTCTTGGTTTGTTTGTTTTCACGGTGTTGGCATATAAGACAGCCATATGAGTGAGAGAGTGATAGAAAGAGAAATCCCTTACCTGGGAAACTCTGTGTTCTGTTTTACTTTAGGGGAGAGGAGCTTACTTTAGGAGGCCCAGGGACGAGAGCTGCCCAGATTCACAGACACTCTGAATGGTAGATCTTATTCCAGACTAGAGATCTTTCCATTCTACCATGTTCATGAGTAGAGTGAGAAGCCAGAAGACCTAGAAAAAGAGAAGTAACTAGACTATCTTGAAACATTCAAACAATGAAATCTGGCCTACTTGGAGAGCAACCAGGCAGTGTGCATTTAATCCACAGCTGTTCTCAGCCTCATTTTCACAAAAGTCAGGGTCCTTTTCTCTTTGATGCCATTTGCTCTCGGTTCCCTTCAGTCGGATTCATCCACACATAGCCTGGTCTCCTGCCATGTCAGGACAAGAGAAGAGTGACAGGCAAGCTGCCTGCCACTCCTTTCTCCACAAAAGCAGTAGATTTCACATCAAGCCCCACTCGTCAGTTTTCTCACCTCTTACACGGTTCCTGCTTGTTTTCGGAATCCTGGTTAACACCTTCATTGTTCGCGTGTGCTTTGAATGATCAAACAGACATGGGGTATTGTCACTCATAACAAGCCCTCAAAAATTCTTCCAGATGAATTGCTACAAAGATGTGAAAGGCACCATCTATGACTACGAGGCTCTTGCTCTTAATGGGAAGGAACACATTCAGTTCAAGCAGTATGCAGGCAAGCACGTCCTCTTTGTCAACGTGGCTACCTATTGTGGTCTGACAATTCAGTACCCTGGTAAGAACTCAGAGCTATATGACTTCATGATGAAATTTTTTCAGCTGACTATACTCTAAATTACATTGGGAATTCTATTCCACGTCTATGTGTCATAGTAATTTACTTCATTCTCTGATGTCTTAAATCGGCAAACAATGGCCCACAGGTCAAACCTAGCCAGTTTACTTTTTAAAGCTTTATTGGAGCACAGCATATCCTTACCTATGGCTCCTAAGGCAGAGGTCAGTAGTTATGTGGATACAAGGGATGGACAGCATAGGATCTGCAAAGCCTGAAACACCATTTGGCTCTTTACAGAAGAAAACAAAACTGCTAGCCCTTTCCTTGGGTAGGCCTGGTATCTGCTTTGAGATTGCCGAATCAATATGTATAAATGAATTTGGTACTTCTCAGAAAATTCCAGAAGTGTCCTTGGCAAATACAGGAGAGAAGATCCATATTTTTCAGACTTTTCTAGGGAAATCTACAATGCCCATGAGAGGCACTCGGGGGCTTTACACCTGGTGTAGCATATGAGCAGAGCAGAGCCTGGTGGAAGAGGCTGCTGGCTACTTGAACTAATAAGGCCTCTTGTGAATTATTATGGTGTGCATGCAGTGTGCTTTGCAGAAGTAGTGTATTCATAAGGATCAAAAGTCAAAGGAACGGAAAGTCTTAGAGTGAAAGGCTCTTTCCCTTTGCCCCTCTGAGAATACTATGGTGTCTGTGAAAGACGTTCTTTCTTCTGAAGCCCCCATCATCAATAGCGTCAACACTATTTGATGACTTCTACCTCAATACAGTACATTTGAAGTCAGTCCAGCCCCTCGTGCTTTTTTAATTGAACAAAAATTCATCTTATCCATTTATAGAGACCTTATGAATGAATTATATCCTGGCATGGTGATGCATAGCTATGACTCCTATACTCCAAAGGCTGAGGAAGGAAAGCCATGAGTCTGAGGCCAGCCTAGGCTAATAGGGTGACCGAATCTCAAAGAAAAAAAAGAAATCTGCTTATTTAATTTCCACTTGTCATGTAACAGATAAGTAATCCTGGGAAGAGCTGCTAACGGACGGAAGGCAGGCTTCCTAATTCCGTGTCTCTTTCCTGGAGATAGGGATTGCCTGGTAAAGATAAGACGGGGGGGGGGGGGGGGGGGGCGGCACGAGAGAAAGGAAAGTGAGTGGAAATGGGGAGGCAATGTCCAGCTTTAGAAAGGGGCTCTGAGAGATGCTAATTGGCCAAGCTGAACCTAGTGTGACAGACATGTATTTGTCTCGGGACTGAAGGCATAGAGCCCAGAAAGGGTTGACAAAGAGCAAGGCAATTGGAACACTCCATGGCGGGAGCATTGAAGTTTGTGCCGTGGTTCAACTCTGAGGACTGTTTTTAAAGGTAGAATTCATCTTTGACTTCCCCAGGACGGTCGCTAGGTATCAGGAAGTTCAGCTTGAAGCTCTCAGCTCCTATTAGCCTGTAGCCAGGAGAGAGTCTCGATTCTCATCTATGCCTGTTCCTTTAGGAAAAGAATGGTCCATTCTATCAGTCAGCCAACAAGGAGGGCTAGATGATGAGCTGTGCTATTCCTAGCTGGCTTTGTTTAAATAGTGTCAGGGTTTTAAGTAACGAACATGGGTGGGCTCCATCTCAGAGGAATGGAATTGGAAATGGAACCTAGGAATCCCTATTTGTAAAAGGACTGCGTGTGACTGTGAGTATGAGAAATGTTGTACCATAAAAAGGAGGCTCCGAATGCACATCTAACTTAAGTCATGACATTCAGCCTTCCTGATCTACAGATGGTTTTTCTCCTTCTGTTTCCTTGTCTGTAAAATGACCAGCCCATGGGGTATTCCTCCAATCAGCCTGGGGTCTATAAATGTCCATATGTTGGTTATAGTGGAAACATAGGGGATCCTTCCTGGATGTGGGGTCTCTGGGTCGGGTCACCGTGTTGTCCTTTTTCTAACCACAGAACTGAATGCACTCCAGGAGGAGTTGAAGCCAGCCGGCTTGGTTGTGTTGGGCTTTCCCTGCAACCAGTTTGGAAAGCAAGAACCAGGAGAAAATATAGAGATTCTTCCTGGCCTCAAGTAAGTCCCTGCCTGAAGCCCCTTAGAGGCCTTGTCACCTTTCCTGCCTCAGAGGCCCTTCAGGCCCTCTGAACCACCTGGGAGGGTGGTGATTCATAGGCTGAGGGGCACCTACAAGCAGATTTTAATTGATGAGAATCTGACGAGGTCCATAGGGCTTCTCTTCACTCCTGACTGAGACCCAGATGGATAGTGGAGAAACCAGAGACCTCCTAAGACAGAAGCAGTGAAGTGAGCAGAGACAGACAGGAATCTAGAAGTATAAAGGCAATCAGAGACCAACATACAAAACAGGCCTTTGATTTCTGCATGCCACCACCACCACCCTACCAAATCCATGCCTCTTCCTGCCCTTCCTCTGTCTGCATCTCTACTGTCCTGCCGTAACGTTTACCTTCATGTCCCAACCTTTGACTTGTTGCAGGTACGTTCGTCCAGGAAAAGGATACGTACCTAATTTCCAGCTTTTTGCAAAGGGGGACGTAAATGGTGAAAAGGAACAGAAAATCTTCACCTTCTTGAAGGTGAGTAAACTGCTTGAGTATGTATCACTCCTTTCCCCCAATCTTCCTAGCATCACTTGGGGCTTAAAATTTCCATTGGTTGGTTATGGGAGAAACAGATCCAAGGGATCACTCCTGCAAAGGGGTTGATCTTTCTGGATGAAATCTCCTGCATAGCTTGGAGACATGAGCTAGTCTTTAGCATCTGCAGGACTCTGGTTTGGGGAGGAATCGACAGCTGTGTGCAATGGCAGCTTTGTACTCAGCCCAGTGCTCATTGACATTCATTCTCTCATCCACCCAAGGTGTTTTTTGATGAATGTCTGCCACCTGTAGGGTAGGCTACTTAGTAACAACATACAGAACTCAGAGCTGGACAACTGGGGCTCTCCCTGTACTGATGAAACAGAACAGTGTGAGGGGGGCTTCATAAATTCCATCCATCTAATTTTTAAAATTGTCCTTTATTTGAAGGTCATGGCCCACATGCAAGTTATTCTAATGGTGGTCTTTTTAAAATTAAGAGACAAAATATGGTTTTATCTTTTTTTCTTCGTTGATAAAGTGTTAGTAGCTCAAAGTTATCCCCCAGAGGTATTTTTTTGAAATTCCACTGGTCTGTAGAACCCTAGACCTTAGAGAGAATATCATAGTCCAAATCGTTCACTTTGCAGAAAAGGAAAATGAGCCTGCACGGTGGTATCTATCTGTCATCCCAGCACTTGGGAGGTAGAGTCATGAGGATCAGGAATTCAAGGTCATATTCAGATACATGTTAAGTTTGAGGCCAGCATGGGCTCCACAAGACTCGTCCCATAAAACAAACAAACAACTAGAAGAAACTAAAGTTTGAAAGGCAATACATCTTAACCCATGTAATTGTGATCGGGAGGTAGACTGAGGGAGTACACTTGGACTATGGTATCAGCAACATTCTTGGTGATTGGCAGGATGGTGATTAGGAGAATATGTGGGTTTTGCAGGAACCACAGGAGGCTAAGATGTCTGGGTCTCACAGGGAGGGGATCACCGGTGAGTGACGATGCCCAGGATCATCCGGGGACAGAAATACTGTGTTTTCTTTTCTCTGCTGTAGCGCTCCTGTCCTCACCCCTCCGAGATTGTCATCACACACAAACATATCTCCTGGGAGCCGGTGAAGGTCCATGACATCCGCTGGAACTTTGAAAAGTTCCTGGTGGGACCCGATGGGGTCCCTGTCATGCGCTGGTTCCACCAAGCTCCGGTCAGCACTATCAAGGCTGACATCCTGGCGTACCTGAAGCAATTCAGAACCAAGTAGGAAGGCCGGTCTTCACAGCCCATCCTGCTTCTCCCTGCAAGACCTGTTCTGAAAAACATCCATCTTCTCACCACACTCTTTGCTTAAATGGACGCTGCCTGCCCAAGTCACTCACCCCTGAATTGACTAAACCCCTCCCTACACAAATTGGGTTTATGTTTGGAAGCGGCAGACATTTTTCCTTGTAAGATATATGAGTCAAAGAACAAAAGAAAAGGAGAAAGCTAAATCCAGAGACCCCAGTTACAGATTTTTTTTTTTAAGCTGGGTGCATCAGCTCTCACCTGAATGTCAGCACTCAGCAGGTATGAACATGAATTCCAGGCCAGCCTGACCTACAAGAGACCTTGTCTCAAAGAACTCCCCAAAATCCATCAACAACAACATAACTATTTTGAACCACTCAAATTCATCAAAGGATATGAGAATGGCTTGGTTGGACAGTGTATTTAAAGGAAGAATCTCCTTGGCCATTCTGACTCCTTTTCTTTCCAGCCTGAAGGTGCAGAAATAGTAATGGAGGATGGTGTGACAATCTAGGTTCCTCCTCCTAAAACTGTTGTCTCCTGATACAAATGTGTTGTATGTTCCCGTGTCTTCCTGATTCTGTCTTTACCTCTCACACCATCCCATGGGCCCTTCTGTGGCTGATCTGAGGGAGAATGGGAGCAGACTGATTCACACAGGAGAAGTCATCTCTCTCCTGCCAGGACCCTGAATTTATCTCTGATTCTACAAGTGTTCCTTCCTATCTTATCTTTGTGGTTCAGCTAGTGCTTCTGAGTGGTGGTGCCTTTCATCATCTGAAGGATAGGATTCTCCCACCCCAAACTGGGACTCCTCAACTTCAGAACTAGACATATTATTTCCAATAAAATGTTTTCTGAAGCATTCAAGATCTCTAGTTCATTCCTAATCAATGCTTATATTTAAATCTCCCTCTTACTGCTCCCAGTACAAGTGACACCCAGATTATGAACCTCCTCGGAGACAGTATTTATCCTCGAAGATGTTTGGAAAGTTGTCACCCGATGGCGTGTGGTTGGAAGTTATCTTTAGGAACTGCCTCAGGCCAAATTTGTCCCAAGAAGACTTGGCCACAAGGTTTTAACTGAGACCCCATCAGTTCCAGGGATGTCTGGGGAGTTGGCTGGTATTCCTTTGGCCTTGTCCTGCAGCCCAGTCTTTCTCACTAGTAAAGCCAACTCTCTAACTTGCTATATGTTCTAATCTTCATTCAGAATGAGCATCAAATTCAGAATATTCATCTCAATGGGAATCCCAAGCCTAGGTGTTGACAATTCACTAATGTCCTAGTAAATTTTTTTTTGAAATGTTGGGTGTCATGATAGGCAGATGCTGTGGGGACTGAGTCACACCCCCAGTAATCCAATAATCAATGTGAATTAATATCTCTATTTTAATTCTCACAGTCATCTTTCTAGGAACTCCAATGTGCAATTGTCAACACAAGAAAACAATGCATATCTGAGGAAGAGATGATAATGTGATTTTTTTCTTTAGGTTAAATTATCTACCACCTGGTTAGTAATTAGAAAATGAATGTGGCATAACTATGTGATTATTGAGACTTCCCTCCAAGCCGAGTGGTAGAGCTGACCATGGAGGGATACACACTAGAAATATGCTGGTATGAAAGCTATGTGTGATAATAGAATGGCCATTGATGAAGGAAATCAACAGTTTGGAGAGACACGATGGGAACAGTTGTGGTGGCACATCATGAAATAAAAGCTAATGTGAAACCATGCCTCCTGAATCCTTTAAAGAAAATCTCAGGCCCGATATGCTGACGACATTTATAATCCCAGTATGGAGAAGGTTGAGATAGAAGAGCCAACCAGTCAAGGTCAGCCTGAGCCACACAGTGAGAACCCGGCTCAAAACAAAAGTGTGTGTGTGTGTGTGTGTGTGTGTGTGTGTGTGTGTGTGAGAGAGAGAGAGAGAGAGAGAAACAATAACAACAACATCTCTCATGTTCTGCTTCTCAACGGCACAAGAGAACTAAGTTAAAATCTCAACTTAGACTGTGCTGCTTATGTGTCAGTTGAGTTGCTGACTGGGAAAGGATAGATCATCTAGACACCAGATGCTTCGATGCATCGACATATCCAACTTCCATAAAACTGAAGTCCCTGGATGCAGGCTTACTCACTGATTAAGATCCCAGAGCATTGTTAGAGAGCCTCTTGCAGGAACAGGGGAAGATCCTCCATAACTGTAGTAAAAATGGTCAGGGCTGATGTGAGAAAGCAGAAATAGGAAATCAGGAGGTGAGAAAGTGGGGCACATTAGAGCGCACTAGCCAAGCAATGCTGGGGACCCATTGTGAATACGGTTCACAACAACGCTGATGAATCCTCAGTTTGAAAAATAAATGTGCTGTGAAATAGGTCACTTTAGTCATGTTGTTGAATAATTCTTATGTTTCCATTTTTTAAATCAGTGTGTGTGTGTGTGTGTGTGTGTGTGTGTGTGTGTGTGTGTATCATTGGGGGTAGGGGGCAAGCACATGCTATAGAACCCATGTGGCTATCAGAGGATAATTCTGGGACCAGCTCTCTCCTTCCACCTTGACAAGCACCTTTAAAGTGGCTGAGCCATCTCCCTGGTAACCAACATTGTTGAATACTTTTAACAAACTTGTTTTTGAAAAATGTATTTCTTTACGTTGCATACATGGGTGTTTTGTGTGCATGTACATTTGCACACTGAGAAGAGGGCATGGGATCCCATGGAACCATAGTTATGGAAGGCTGTGAGCACCATGCGGAGGTTGGGATTGCATATGGGGCTTGGTAATTGAACCCAGGACCTCTAGAAAAGCTATCAGTGCTCTTTTGTTCGGGCATCTCTCCAGCCCTAACAAAAAAGTATTTTAAAAAGGTTCATCTTAATCTGAAAAATCTTCATAGAAAAAAAAGGAGGGACGCAAACTCAGAAATGAAAATAACAAATGTTGCTTTTGTGGTGCGTGTCTGTAATCCCAAAAATTGGGAAGCTAAAAAGGGAGTATTGCTGAGACCGGTCTGTGCTACATAATAAGTTCAAGGATAACCTGGGCTACTGTGAGGCTGCCTAAGAAAGAAAACTGAAATTTTAGAGACTTTAAAAATCATGGTTTTATTGTTTTCTGCATTTGTTTAGCCACATTGCATGTATTAAGTGTTTTTCTCTTACTAATGATAGTGATACTAAGTAGTGGTAGTATTGGATGCTGAGAGTCTACAAGTGTTTAATGTTTCATGGTAGCAGAGTATCTTCAACACTCTTAGGTCAAACCTTAAGGAGAGTGTCTGGAGGAGCTGGAGCTGCCACCCATACTGCAGAAACAGCTGAGCAGCTGAGGCATATGCTGAGGGGCTGCAGAGTGAGGACCATGAGGACAGGCCACAGTGGACAAGCATCCATTTCCCAGGAGTGGAACAAACCTCACAGTGATAGACAGGACTGATTTGCATGCACCTAACTGACTCCATCTTTTGTTCAGCCAAGGTGATTTCTGGTAGCATTTAGAGAATTTAAATGTTGTTTTTAAAGAAGCCATAATAAAAGCCAAGGTTCTGGTGTCAGTGGTACGAACTCTGGGGGCCCCAGTGTTGGTAGGAAAGGCTTAAGATGACAAATTTGATAGCAACAGATCATGGGGAGCCCAGCCCTAACTGATACACCTATATCTACTACAGCTCCTGTTTCTATGGCTCAGGAAATGTCACTGAAGAGAGGTTGGAATGATAGTGAGAGCCAGAATCCCAGGAAGTCTGCTATGAAACAGTCTCTCCTAGAAATGGCTGCAAAGACCAGACTAGAACAATTGGCAATATCAATGGACATGAACATGGAAAGAAAGGAAAGTTTGAGGGTCTCACCCGTAGACAAAGAACTATGGGCAACTAACTAATGACTGCTGGGAGGAGAATTAGCCTCTCCCAGGGATAAGCCCTCATTAATTATTCACAGAGTGGTCAGTCTTGAAACTCTATACACACCAACAAAAATGGACTCAGCAGGTTACATACACATATACGTACCCACATAGGTAACAATAATGGTCAAAGAATATATATGTAACAATAATAAGAAAAAGATGATATCAACTTGAGTGTGGAGGTGGGAACATGGGAGAGATTCAAAAGAGGGTAGCTGAGGGGAACTGGAGGGAGAAAAATGGGGAAAACAATATAATTCTATTTTAATTAAAAACATATTAAAGAAAAAATAAGAAAATCCCTCCATCACATTGCCCTATGTGTTCGGAACATTTTCTTTTCTTTCTTTCTTTCTTTTCTTTTTTTTTTTTTTTTTTTTTTTTTTTTTGTTTGTTTGTTTAGGTTTGGGGGAAGGGATTCTAGATGATTGATGTATGCTCCTGTAAACAAGAGGTGGAGGGAGAAAAATCAAGAATTCAGGGTCATCCTTGGCTCTATAAGGAGTGTGGAGAGCAGTATGCCTACAAGGTCCCTATCTCAGGGCGGCGGCTTGGGGGGGTGTGGGTGTGGTGTGGGGTGGGGTGTGTGTGACAAATAATCCAATTTATTTAATCACCTACGACTATTCATAATGAACTTGAATGTAATTTGACTCACCATATTGTTCTAATAATGTGTCCGTTTCCTTTATTCGAACTCATCTGTTCAGATCGATGTCCTTTTCAGAAGGTCTCTGACTTCTCAGATGTTTTGCGTTCTCAGGCTCCGCACATCCACCTGATTAATTAGGTGATGCAGCTCCTTTGAAGTGCGAGAAATCTTCCTTTCCAATGGGGCGACCTTTAAATGGACTTGAAAAATAAAATTCTCAAGGCTCATAGAGCTGCACACACGTGCACAGTATCGACAACTGACAACTGTGTGCCCACTGCAACCCCAATACACACTTCAGGGACCACATGATGCAGGCTTGTAACCTCCCATCCCGCCCGTTAAGACCATCACACCCCACAGTGCGCGCCAGCTCGGCGGCCGCCACACAGATTGTCTGGACTACCTACGGTTTATTTCCAAACTCGCGGACCCGCCGCACTCGAGACTTCTTAGGGAAGCGTGGCTGCCGCTGGAAAGATAAAAGTTATAAGGATAGTTGTAAAGGGTAGAGCTGGAGGTGGAAGAAAAAAAGCCAACCACGAAGGGATTCGAACCCTCAATCTTCTGATCCGAAGTCAGACGCCTTATCCATTAGGCCACGTGGTCCTACGGCAACATAAGGATGAAAAAGTATCACAAATGGCTAGAACTTGAGCCCCTAGCTGTCTACATTTCTTTAGTTTTAGCCGAATAACGCGTTCTTTGCTGTGAACATTACTCCAAAGACGTAACTAACATTCTAAAAATCTGAGTCACTTCTTGGATATAGCACAGTAACAAGCAAAATGCAGATCTCCCACCTTTAATCCCAGCACCATGGAGGCAGAGGCGGGCGGATTTCTGGGAGTAAGGACCATCTTGTCAATATAGTGAATTTCAGGACAGCCCGGACTACAAAGAGAGACCCTGTCTCAAAACAAACAAAAAAGAGCAACAACCATAAAAAAAGAGGGGGTAGGTCCCAATGTTCTCCAAACGCCCAAAAGTGCGTAGTGCTCCACGTGCCTCTCAACTGATAAGGATTTTAGTAAAGAAACAGAAAAGGCAAAGTATTTGCCATCCCTCTGTAATCCTTGCTACACGGGGTTGGCCAGTTTAGTCAAGTCTGAGACCCTCTGGGAATAAACGGCAATCCTGTAAAGGGAGAAGAAAGACCCTCCCTGTGTCCCTGCCCTGCGCGCCTGTCCCCAGCCCACCAGGCGGTCAGCAAACGTTGCTTTGTGTTCTCCAGTGTGACCCTTGGAGAGTTAGTGCAGTGAAGTGGTTGGTTCCTTGTCAACTTGCCACTCAGAATCACGTGGGTGGGCAGCCTCACCTGAGGAATTATCCTGATTGTGGACCTTACCTTCTGGTAGGAAGATTATTCCCCTTGGCTGGTTTGGACCAGTGTTTCCAGGCTTCCATCGTTGACTAAGGACCAAGAATCCTCTAGGTTTTCCGTGCCAGATTGTGACTGCTGAGGTTCCCAGCCCTGTGGGCTCTCCGACGGGAGACTGCCACTGTAGGATGCACCACCGCGGAAGCACCCAGCTTCCAAACTGATAGATAGGTAGATAGATAGATAGATAGATAGATAGATAGATAGATAGATAGATAGATAGATAGATGATAGATAGATAGACAGACAGATAGATGATAGATAGATAGATAGATAGATGATAGATAGATAGATGATAGATAGATAGATAGATAGATAGATAGATAGATAGATAGATATCATCCTATCCGTTCTGATGCTTAGAGAAATCTAATACAAACCCTCGTCTTGTACTGCCCGCCCCTTGTGTTTCCGACGGTTACAGCTGCCATACTGCACCAGGAAACACCATGTGATTTCTTTCCCCAGCCAGACTGGGGTCCCAGTCATCTGGGACTCATTTCAAGGCTTTGGAAATGTGGAAGAAACTTGATTTTCTGAAAAGCTCGGCCAATCAGAGACTGCCTCCCCTGGCTCTGAGGTTTCTTTCTCTTGAGCTGTAGGAAAGCAGGGTCTAATACTCTGTGAACACCGGCCACCTTAGTGTCTGTCACCCAGCCTGACAAGGGCCAGTATACAGCCAGGTTCCAAACTTACTCTGAGACCTAAAAACATGAGAGTTTTTTGTTTATTTGTTTGTTTTTTTTAAGGAGGAGATTGGAGTGTATCGATCAACGTGAACACTGTTGGGAGAGAATTTTGCCCAAATAATTTGAAAATTCAAATGAAATCAATTATGTAAGAAATGTAAGTTCGAAGAAATGGAAAACATCTCTAAAGCTGCTACACAAATTGAATAGTCAGAATTTCTCAAAGAAAATGTTAAACCCAGATATGTTTAGTGGGATGTTCTTCAAAATAATAGCAGAATAATTATTTCACTAGACTCAACCGCTTCCAAACACAGCATCCGAGAGAAGACTTTTCTGGTTTACGAACAGCCCCCTCCCCATCCTAACTCTAAAACCGGACAGAGACAGTGTGTGCCAGTCACACTGTGCCTTATTCATGGTGCTTTAACTAGCGTTTGCGTGTCCCCCAAAGGTCCACATGTGGTCAGATTGGTCCAGTGTGGCATTCTTACTAAGCAAGACTTCTACACTTGCGTTGGCGAGATAGCTGTCACCTTTGGGGGACTGCAGACATACTTGCACATTTCTTATTTGTTTCAGCTGGAACTCTTAGGAGGAAACGACCTGGTCACTGGATCACACGGACTGATTTTTTTGTGCACCTGGAATAAATTAAACGTAGCATGAGCATTGTCCTCCGCGTGTACCCATGTATGGGTATATATGGACTCCACAGTGAAATTCCATTCCTTCTTGGCTGGGCAGGGCTTGGCTTTGCAAAGGACCCTGTGTTTCTTTTCGTGCTGTAGTAAGGCAGTTTCTTCTTCCGTGTCCCTTGGCTGTTTTCTCGACTTTGTACTCACCATGATGTGAGCTCACCCCAGGACATTGATGCTCCCTCCAAACTCCACAGAAGCAGTCTCCAACTCGGTCGTTGTTCTCCGCCATGTTCATATTTTCTGCTCTACTAAGCATATATGTATCCACAAACAATAGCAAGTGTTGTCTTTAAATGTACAGAAGGGAAGTCATGCCAGAATACATGATTATTCTGAGTTTTTGTTTTTCCCCTCAGTTTTATGAGAAAGTAGAAATGCTGTTACTATAAGATTGTTCCGTTCTTGTAAGACAATTATTATGAAAAACAAACTCCCTGGCTAGATGTGGTGGGCCACGACTTTAATCCCATTACTCGGGAGGCAGGACAGGAGGATCTCTATAAATTCAAGACCAGCCAAGGCTACACAGAGAGACCCTGTCTCAAAAGCAAACAAACAAACAAAGAACACTCATTTTTAAAAAAGCATCCTTGCTAAGGACAGTCTTTTCAGCACAGAAACCTGAGCAGGAGAGGGAAGCCGAGTGGGCGGGAAGCCGAGGGACCCTTCTGTCCTTGCGAACCCTTCTGCACCGGCGCTGAACGACTAGTTTAAACTAACGCTTCCTAAATGCCCCAAGCGTCATCAAGACCTCAGGTGACTTAGACCCAACCCCACTACTGCATCGCAAAGTAAATTAGAAGAAAATTAAAGGAAGCTGGAAGGAGGTGGATGAGAGAGAGGCCTGCCTTTCACCCTGACGGTAGAAAACACAGAGACAGGAGACATCAATTCGCTCTCTCGCTCACTCAACAAACGTTACGCAGCCTCAGCCTCCGAACTGGGTAGCAGAAGGTGCTCTTTCCGAATTGTTATAATTGGCCATTGGTCAGGAGTTCCCTCAAGTCTGCTCCAGTCACCAAGTCCCACAGGACTTCCAGGTTTGCAATAACCCTTTCGTGTCCTGGAACATCGGATGCAGTGTCCCGAGCCCCCTCGCTCCCACTGCCGGGCCACGGTGCGCCCGGAGGGCGCGTGCAAGCCAACGCTCCTAAAAGCGATTTGAGCAAGCTCGCTCGGTTTCCATTCTTGTAAGTTTTGGGGGGCAGCCTCGCTCGGTCTCCTTCTTTTCTTGTAAGTTCCGGTCATTTGTTTGTGGATGAGAAGAGAGCTTGCTCTGCTATCCGGCCGTTTTCAAGAGGGCGAGCTGTTCCTTCCGAGTATTCTCTTTACGCATCCACTTCCGAGTATTCGGGAAGAAAAGAGAGCTCAGCAGGCCCCACTGGGATTCGAACCCAGGATCTCCTGTTTACAAGACAGGCGCTTTAACCAACTAAGCCATGGAGCCAACTGCTGCGCAAGCTCTCAAAATAAACCTCTATTTAATTTCGAAGGGTCACTTTGTTCATTTAATTTTTTTTAAATAATTCGAATGTATTCTTAGGATTTTTTTAAACTATAGATTTAATTTCAATTTATTGTGTATTACGTGGAATGTTCTTGAAAAGACCAAGAATAACAATTGCCTATGAAAACGCTCAGCCTTCACTCAGTTCCTGTCCCACAGGGCGCCTCCTCCCACAGAGCGAGTCCGGGCGGGAAAGGAGGGAGACACGCGCAGGACAGCTCCCAAGCCTGCAGAAGCCACTTTCTGACTTCTGAATCCTCGCACCAGAAGACTTTGGGACCAGAAATGTATGAATCCCTATGGGGGGGGGGGCGGGGGGTACATTTACCCTGCTCGCTCTCTTTCTCCAGCTTTCCTCTTTGATCCAGGGAGGCTGTTTGCACTTAGTGAACTCATTTCTGTTTTGTTTTGTGTGAAGTAAGGTCTCACTTTGTAGCTCAGACTCGCCTCCAACTCAGGGCAATTCTCCTGCCTCAGCATTGTGAGTGCTGGGGTTACAGGTGTGAGCCATCACACTTTGTCTATCTTCTTTAAACGTTGGGGAAAATCTGTTGATTATTTATTTAAATCCTGACGTACCTTTTTATTTTAAAAACCCATTTACTCTTATTATGCCGAAGTTTATCAAGTCAGTCAACATATAGGAAGGGCACATTTTAGAATTAGGAGCAGACAATTAAGTTTACACACACACACACACACACACACACACACACACACACACACACACACACACAAACTTTCAAGTGGTTTCTGGGGATCCAAAGGTTGCTTTCAGCAGGCAGAATGAGGATAGTCTACGGTTTCCATTCAACACTACTGCATCAATTCTGTTTACATTTCATTATCCCAGCGTGAGTCTAGCTGGCTCAACAGATGGCGGTGCAGTGGGTAGAGGAATCTCCCCCAGGAAGAGGCAGCGGTAAGGGTCTACTCCAACGAGCAGCCAGTGATTCAGTTGGCAATACTCAGAGATATTGTGTTCACTTATCTTTTATGTCTTCCTCTCCCACTATGTTGAAAATGTTGGGTGTTTTTTGGCTTTAAACTTGTAGTTTTGAACACATGAGCATCAATTCTGTAAATGAAAATTGAATTTTATAAAGGACCGACTGTGTTGTGTATCTATAATCGCAGCAATCATGGAGCCGAGGAAGGAATATGGCACCAGTCCAGCCTGGGTACTTAGGGAGCTCCAACGTGGGTTACAAATACTCTGTCAAAAAGAGGACAGAAGAAAGGGGGGGGGGACGGGGGAGAGGGATGGAGAGAGAAGCTAGATTCTTGGGAGCACCGTGGGGAATTCAATCAATACAATCTACAGTTGATGCCTGCATGTGGCAAGAGGAAGAGTGGAGAAGAAAAAACATCAAGTTGAAGCCAATGAAGGGGGACGAACGAACGGGGTTCTTGAGAGTCTGGCTAAAAAGGACCCGGTGGAGAAAGTAGAAGATAATTAGGGAGAAATGGTGTCACTTTTGGAGGAAAAAAAGAAAAACGGAAAGGGGGATGGATAACACAACACACCCTGAGTTACTGCAAGAGCTCTGAGGCAGGAAGCCACGGGAGGGTTTTTGCGTAGAGGAATCAAAAGTTAACCTCTTATCAATTGTGCTGCGGAGAACAGATTGAAGGAGGCTGGCTGCCTTGGTTGGTTTATAGCCAAAACAATAGACTGGGTAGCATATAAACAACCAACACACTCCAGCGGTGCGGGCATAAAATAACTCTCTCCGCTGTCACCAACATACTTTTAAGGCAAGCCTGGGTTGAGATGGCCCACACTTGTTGCTTTACCTGTGATTCTTTTCTCGAGCTCAGCTTTCCCCTCTTACTCTTCCAGAGTCTTTTTGGGTAGATGGGATCTCACTCTGTAGCTCTCTGGCAGTTTTTTTTTTTTTTTTTCCAACAAATGCAGCAGAAAAACAAGTGGAAAAATACTTTCCCAAAACTAAAAAACAAGCAACCTAAAACAGAGCAAGCACCGGTCTCCGTGGTGCGGAGGAGTCCCAGCAGCATAAATAAAAGCCGTTCAGAGCTACTAGTTCAGTAAAAGCTTACAGTTGTCAAATCTCGCGTGAAGTTTTTGAATATATTTTATTCTGCCACAAATCACCTACTGTCGGCTCTTTCCTCCATCCCCACTTGAACATCTTTGCCACTGCCATAGCTGGTGTATAAGTTTACTTTTATCTCTTTTGCTTTGAAATTGTTTTGCAACTTGTAGAGTTTGGACTTGTTATCAATTCCAGAATATTCTGACCATTGATCTTGTTTCTCACCTGTTCTCTCCACTCTCTGAGCAGGTAACAGACCTCTTCAGTTTCCTCCATATCTTCAATTCTTCCATGATATTCTTCTTCCTTACCTATTTGGCTTTGGGGATAATTCCTGCCAGATTTGAACAAAAGATTAACTGATTCGTTTACCTTCTACACACTGTAATTACATAACAGAATGTATGTGCAGGTCCCTTAAAACGCAGTGCATGGAATACCCCTGCAGGCAGCACCCAAATTGGGAGCAGAACATGAACGTGGTGACCCTGCCAAGTGGCCATCCCTCTTCCTCTTCTACTCAGCAGAGCCAAGTCCTCCTCAAAAGTCTGCAATCACATGGTGAGCACTTTCTCTTTATGTTTCTATTCTATACTATCTCAACTTATGCTGCTTTTCTCGCCATGTATGGTTTTTATATGAAAGGAACAATACTTGTGTATTCTTCTACAACCTGACTTTAAAAAGTAATATACCTTAAATGTAACCCATACTGTAGGCCATTTGTACTTACTTATTTTTCATTTTTATTTGTTTTCTACTTCAAGACAGGTCTTGCTGTGTAACCCTGGGTTGCCTCAGATCCCCTGCAATCTTTAAGACTGTCTCCTCAGCTCTGGAGGTGCTGGCCTGAGCTGTTGTCTCGCTTAGGTTTCCTACTGCTGTGATAAAACACCATAAACAAAAGCAACTTGAGAAGAGAATGGTTCATTTCATCTTACACTTCCAGGTAACAGTCCATTACTGAGGGAAATCAGGACTGGAATTCAAATAAGGCAGGAACCTGGAGGCAGGAACTTAAAAGCCATTGAGAAATGCTGCTTGCTGGCTTGTTCCTCGTGGCTTGCTCAGCCTGTTTTCTTTTCTGTTGTCCAGGAACTCACTGTCTGAGAACTCATTCTGTAGACCAGGCTGACCTCAAACTCACAAATATCTACCTGCCTCTGCCTCATGAGTGCTGGGATTAAAGGCACCACCACCACCCAGTCAGCTTGTTTTTTATAGCACGCAGTTCCACCTGCCCAGAGGAGATGCCTGTACCCACAATGTGCTTGGCCCACCCACATCAATCACCCATCAAGAAAATGCACCACCAGGGTTGGAGAGGTGGCTAAGTGGTTAAGATCCCTGACCTTCCACATAGCCCAGGTTCAGTTCCTAGCACCTACATGTTACCTCACAACATCTGTAACTCCGGTTCCAGGAGATTGAAGAAGAAGAAGAAGAAGAAGAAGAAGAAGAAGAAGAAGAAGAAGAAGAAGAAGAAGAAGAAGAAGAAGAAGAAGAAGAAGAAGAAGGAGAAGAAGAGGAAAATGCACTACTTACAGGCTAATCTTTGGAAGTATTTTCTCAAGTTAGGGTCCTTCTTTCCAGATACATCTGTAGCTTGCATCAGGTTGACATAAAACTAACTGGCATGATTGACCCTTTGTCAACTTGACAGGCAAACACATCACCTTTCTTTTCTCATTGTCCCCAAGATGCCATTAATACCAATATCACAAAATAAAACATATTCTAAATTTGAAAAGTTACATAGTCTTTAAAAATTAAAACACTTTAAAAGTTCAGTCTCAGCCGAGTGATGGCACACAGCTTTAATCCCAACACTAGGGAGATAGAGGCAGGCAGATCTCTGTGAGTTTGAGGCCAGCCTGGTCTATAGAGTGAGTTCCAGGACAGCCAGGGCTACCCAGAGAAATTCTGTCTCAAAAAAAAAAAATTCAGTCTCTTTAAAACTTCAAAGTCTGACAGTAGCCATGTCAAAAATTTAACAGGTGGCAATTGAAGTCCAGGTGTCAGCCACCAGAAGAAAAATTCTCTGATGGGTATATCTCGTTCAAGCAAGGCTTATGAGAACACAGACTCCAGAATGCCTTCTTATTCTATTATGCCTTCACATGCTACTGTTACAATCTTTCCTCTGGTATTTGATATGATGTATATGATTGTGGGGCATCCCCCACTGCTTATATTGTAGTGTGTTTTTCTCATGAATACAATCCAGTCTACTGGGCATCTAATTCTGTGGATTGTCAGAAAGATGATTTCTTCTTAAGTTGCATTGTTTATTGACACAAAGTTTTGATGAATAAAAATAAATACTAGGATATGTTTTATAACCTAAGGCCTACTGTTCCATGAGGTCTGTGAGTCACATTTAGGAGCTGCTTTAGATCACAGCTCAGATTTATGATTTAGGAGCCAGGCTGGCTAAAATTCCTTTAACTAGACCAGATTTCTTGCTAATGGTTTTTAAGATAAACTACCTCAGATAAGCAAGAACGCATAACTGAGCTGTCTGGCTAGGCATAATACATATATAAACCTCAACATAAATATAAAAACAGCCCAATTACTGCTAGCTGGAAAATGATTAAATCCTTGTACCCATTCCTGACCTCAATTTGTGAAAATATATTCTGCCTAGTCAAGGCTACAGAAAATAACTTGACTCTGTAGCCCCAAATAAGGGCTACAGGTGTTCTTAGATAATTAGAAGTTATATATAGGGCAGAAAATACACTTTAAGTTTAAGGCATTTTTGGTTATTAGTTTCGTGGAAAGTGCCCAGCTGAGCTGATACTAAAAATATACAGTAACCTGGGCCTGTACTAGAGAACCTCTGACATCCCCCTATCCCCCCCATCCCCCATCTCCCCACCCCTGCGACTCCTCTGTGTCTCTACACCCTGAGACAGGCAGTCTCCAGAACACCTCTGAGATCCAAAATAAATCCAAATTTATGACTTCTGATTACAAAATGCTGGTTTAAAATGTTCACATAGTCGTGAGTTCTATAATCATTAACTTAATAATGAAATGAAGCCTTTTGTGACCCCTGGATTGCCTGGAAGAGTTTGTTGGGATATATAAGCTACAAAAAGGCACGAGAGGAGTAAGACAATGTAGTAGTCCAACCTGAGAGAGAACGGCATGATGAGAATAAAGAAAAGAAACCATGAGAGAGAGTGTGAGTTTTTTCATTTCCCCTAACCCCTCAGATAGAAAAGTCGTAACTTCACCACACTGTGGATTTCCCTTTGAGCCCCGAGTGCTTGGGCTTGGAGGGTAGACCTCCAGACAGCAATAAAAGTCTTTCTAAATAGCCGAGTGTCTTAACTATTGGCTCCTGTAAAATCAAAATAAGTTAAGAATTTAGTTATTCCAGAGAGGAAAACCAGAGCATAGTGACAATCAAATCAAAGCAAAACCAAGTCCAGCAGTATAAAAATCCGTGTCAGACTTCCAGGATCCAACGGTCTTGGCAGTGGCGTGTCTTTGGCTCTGTCATCCAAAGCATACACGGCTTTTCTCCCAGGCTCAGGTCCCCTTCGTGGCTGCTGCTGTTCTTAGGGGTCATCCCACGGCACTGACATCTCCCAAAGGCTGGGATCTGCACCGCAACTGGGCTGCTTCTTCTCCAATAGCCTCTCCTGGACTCTGGGGATTCTAACGCTGCCATACGGTGCCAAGCCTCAACTTCTGCCCACGGCCCCTCAATCCCGGTCCTTCTGCTGCAACTGAGGCTGCACATTCATCAATGTCCTCTCCTGGTCTCTCGCATGGTGCGGAGCTTCAGCTGCTCTCCATGATCCCTGCATTCCTTCAAAACCAGTACCACCTGGGAAACTCATACATTCCCAAGTTTAGCTACCATCACAAGCAAGGTACAGCCTTGGTCCCCTCTAGACCACAGCTTCTGTGTGATGATGACCTTCACTAAAGGATATACTCCTAGAAATACGATCCTAGATGCTGCTGGTCTTTTCTTAATCATCACTAATTTCTCAGCTCTAACTAACCAGCATCAATTATCCCAATAAAACAAGAGTGTCACGTTAGTGATTCCAGTCTTTTATTAATCACAGTCGATTTTGTAGTCCCAGCTGACCAGAACTACAGATTCTTAATTCAAAGGATCAATAAAGTCTTTAAGGGCCTCTCAAAATTCCCTCTGGAACTTCACAAGCCTCTATTGTATGCATCATTCTCAGTGTTTTTGTCTTCCAAGCTCCAAAAGAGCAGCCCACTAAGTTCCAGCCCAAAGTTCAAATGCCACCACAACCCTCCCAAAAGTACGTGGTTAGGTCTGTCACATAAGACCTCATGGCCTAGTACCAACTTCTTTCTTAGTTAGAGTTTCTACTGCTATGATAAAATGAGCCAGACGTAGTGGCCCACCACTTTAATCCCAACATTTGGGAGGCAGAGGTAGATAGATCTCTGTGAGATCAAGGCTAACCTGGTGTACACAGTGACTTCCAGGACAACCAGGGCTATATAGAGAAACCCTGTCTCCAAACAAGGAAGTCTAGTATGTATGCACTGAATAGAAATAAGTGTCAAAAAGATAGCAAACTCTTAGACTGTTCTTAAAAGAATTTCAACCTCTGGGATTAATCTCATCTTCACAAATAATTCTGATATTGTGAGCAAAAGTAAAAGTTTCTTTAAAGGTTTTATTTTCCTGGCAATTGAAATTCTGATTTATATCTATATTCAATATACTCAACAGTTCAAAGAAACAGGCCTGTACTCTCCAATTGAAGTCTTCAAGTATGGTTTCCCTAGTACTGTGTGCCACATAAAGTGGCTACCATGCATTCCTGCAAAATTTGATCTCCTGCAAAAAGTCTTGTAGAAACATATTGCATTCAAACTAACTACTCAACTAGTTTACCTTGTCAAATTTTCTTAAGTAAGGCAAAAGAAAACAATGTGGTTTACAAACATAACATCTAATGTAAGAAACTCAACTCATTCTCTACAACTAACTCAAAATATCCAAGGAACACAACTCACGCCCTCCTGGCATTTGTAGGTTTGGGTAATTCTGAATTACGCCCTCATCCACATGACATAAGATCATGAGAATGCTTATGTGCTCTATCACACAGAAGACATCATAGTACACTCTCTTCTCCCCACTCCCCATCTCTCCTTTGAAGCATGGAACAGCTCAGTCTAGCTTCACACTTGAGATCTTCCCGCCTCAGCATCCAGATGCACCAACACTCTCAGCTGTCATTTCTCCATATACTTTTTGACTGTACTGATTGCAAACACTGTCACAGCTGGCCCTCCAGTCTCTAACATTGTAGCTCTGGCTGGCCTGGAACTCAGTATGTACACAAGACTGGCCTTGAACATGTGGTGATTCCCCTGCCTCCAGAGTGCTAGAATTACTGGAAGAGTGCTGGATTAAACCATCACACCCAGTTTACAGTTCTTTCATTTATTTCAAAACAGTTTGCAATTGCAAGGCTTTTCTTCTTTTACAGTCACCACCAAAAATTTTCCACTAGCATGCTTCTGTGGCACTTCCAAATCCTTCTACTTTCCCATTTTCTAGAATATAAAACAATTTGGCAAAAAAATGCACAAAGATGGAAGGTATTCACACAAACAATAACTCCTAGAACAGAGACTGTTTCCAAGTTGGAAGAATGGTGAAAGGAGAAATTGCCGCTGTGTGTGGCACGATACGTTTTTTTGTGGCTGGTTGTTTTGGGCTACAGATACTTTGAGTTTAGTCTCTTTTACTTCAAGTTCCAGTGAAAACGAATGCATGAGCCAGCACAATTTTAGCAGTATATTGATTCAGTTTTAGAATTACACAGGTCTCATATTAAAGATTTTGCATTCCAGAAATACATCTTAACATAGCAGACTATACACATTAAAAATTCTTTCAAAAATGTCTCAAATAAATGCCTGAACACTATCATTACAGAAATGTAAGGGTACCTGGAAATATACATAATGTTCTTAAATTATTGTTATAGAAGGCAAATATACCAGTAAATGTGATACTTTCTTTCTGAGAATTTCTTTCTCTTAACCTCATGCTTAAAATCTAGGTTTGAAATGTCTGCTAATGAGAGGGGCTTTATACTGTCTCATCAGGACACTCTTTTCTGTAGTAAGCCCAAGGATCCTGTTTTGCCTGAGTCAGGTCACTAAAATATTAACAGGATTCCTCACTGCTATAGGAAACAGTTCAGAGCTGTGCCTCTCCCGTCTTTGCTGATACTCACAGGTACACTTTTAGAACTTGGTGAATCTCTATTGTGGTTACCAGAAAATCCTCTGGTGGTTCCCTTCTGGGAAAGCATTTGATGGTGTTCGGGTCTGGCAGTGTGAGGCTGGATGCCTCTATCCTGCAAGTAGAGAGGGCTGTAGGCCACCAGTGTCAGCCAGAAGACTCAGGGCACAGGAATTGTCCCACATTCTAGCCTTGGATTACACTTTGCCCTCCTCACCCAGCATGTCCCACAGTCTTACGAGTACTCAGTAGACAAGAGATGCTTGAGATGTTGCTGAATGGATCTTTCTCACCCTTTTTCTTTCTTCTTCAGTCTCTATGTTGATTGCTCATATTTTGACATTTCTAATTTGAGCAGTTTTTAATGATCAGAACATTTCCCTCTAAATAGATTCTTATGAGGTCTGGAACTGAATGGTCACTAAACCCAGTTCAATCATAGATAAGCATTTTGCTCAAGTCCTCTGATAGTCAAGAATGAGACAGAGCCTCCCATTCATTTTCCTGACCACGGTTAATGGCTGTACTCCTCCACTGTGTTCTTCTAGCTCTTTCACATTCTGCATGGTATAATCACAGCCATGATTTGCACAGCAGCCGTCAACATGTAGGAAATGTGACTAATAAGAAAGTCTCATACTGAGGGACATTTTTTGTACATTTTTATTGCAATTACTAAATTGATATATAGTTGCAAAAAACCCACTAGAGTGAAACATGACAAACACAGCAAAAGGTGAAAATTACTTCATCTCCAGGGTGAAGCCAAAAATTTGATGTATGTCTTTTCAATTTACTTTGAAGTGAATGTATATCTCATTTATTATGACTTACAAAATGTAACCCTATTGACAAAAACCAAAAACACAAACAAACAAACAAAAAACCCCACAGCTCTCACATCAAAAGAGATGAAATAGTTTATTCTGAAGCCAAATATGAGTGATCATGGCCCTGGGACACAGGTTTAGGCTACCCCAAACTCCATGTTCCAAAGAGGAACAATGTAGTTTCATGAAGTTTCATAGCAACAGAGGAAATTTGTAGATCAAGGCACTTTTCAAATACAGATGTGGAAACATCGGAAAGGTGGGTTACAGCCAAGTGCAGAAATGTCAGCTCTGGGCCCCGGATGCTGTCTGATAGCGGTCTTTGTTGAAATAGGGTTTGTTAAGTTAATAAATTCCAATTGGTTTTTATCTGCTAGCCCAAAACATAGGTGGGCAGGCAATGGCTAGTTAGAGAGCTGTAGGTAGCCCAGGATAGACTGTAATTAGGCTCTGGACCTGCAGCATTCCAGACTCCCCCCATCACTGAAGTTCTATCAGTCCATCCACCTTGGCAGACACAGCCTCTTTCCAGGAATTTCCCTTCACACTGTACACTACACTTCATCAATAACAGAGTCTTGTTTGTTTAAACTTAAATACCTGTTTCCCAACTTCCAAGCCATCAAGTAGCACATACAACTGTCCCCTTCTTTTTAAGAATAATTAAATAATAGACCTGAATTATTTCAAGTTTGTAGGACTACAAATTCCTATTCTTTAGACATGCTTAAAACAATTCCTGGACAAATTCTAGGGGGAAAAACTGCAAACATAGATTATTAAATTCAAATTTTGATTTGTGTGTGTGTGTGTGTGTGTGTGTTCCTGCCTACTTGTCTGAATGTGTATTGCATGTGTGCAGTAGCCCTGGAGTCCAGAAGCCCTGGAGACCAGAAGAGGGAGTCAGATCTCCGGCTTCTGCAGGTGGTAGGGAGCTGACTGTTGTGGTGCCTGAGAACTGAACCCCGGGCCTCCACAAGGGCAGCCAGTGCTCTTAACTATTGAACCATCCCTCCAGCACAGAATATATTGTCAAATCACACATTAGACTGTTATCTCTCATGAGTGTTAAATGTAAAAATTTCTCTTCTGAGGGACACTTTCTGTGGCCTTAGTAGAGGTTACTCTATGCAAAGTGCATTTTTTGTAAAATTTGCAAAAGTATGTATTATAATGGAAATTACCTGAGACTCGGCAGGAAATCTTTGCTCCAGTTTTACCCCCATACATCACACAAGCTTTGGAATGGCCGTGTCTAATTTTGCTTGGTGTCTATGCTTTCTCTTACAGACGTCCGAAGTTGTGTAAGATGTGGGCCTCTTAAATCTAAGTCTACCCCTGCTGTCTTCTCCAGGCTAATTTATGCCCGCAACGAGAGAAAAGGGAGGGAGGGAGGGAGGGAGGGAGGGAGGGAGGGCCGGCGAACTGCAATTTCTATTATAATTAATGTGTTGCCGTGTCTCTCCCAATAAACGGCTTTATTAAAACTGAAGCTTAATCTTGTTTCTTCCAACATGTAATTCATACAAAGTTCCATAACTGTGGTTACATATTCATTACTTTTTATCGGTCCCATGGTGTAATGGTTAGCACTCTGGACTTTGAATCCAGCAATCTGAGTTCAAATCTCGGTGGGACCTGTGAAAGCTCTTTTCTAAAAGGCCTTTTGTAATTTCTCACCTGGCGGCTAAACGTGGAAAAACTTGTTCCTCTACTCTATGTGACATTGGACAATCAAAGCACAGACACAGAGGCAATAAGCCCTGGAGAAAATTTCCTTTCCAGGCGGAGAGGCCCCAACAGCTGTGAGAAAAGCCCCTTCCTGTGACTGCCTGCAACCTCCTCAACTCCGCCTGTTTGAGTCTCATATTTCTTTTTGTCTTTTTCCTGATTCGTGACCCGGCATCGCAAGAGAAAAAACTCATCTCCCGAGGGCTGGAGCCGCGACCGTAGCTGGGATGTCTGTGCCAGGACCGCAGGCAGGGCCCTGAAACTGAGTCTCTCCTGGGTTCCCCAGCACAAGATGCTGCCGCAAGAGCACCCCTTCCAAAAGGACAGGTGAACAAACACTGCTTGGTGTCCCTTGGCAAACAGTCTCCTGGAGAAACAACAACCTGAACCTGCAATGTAGACTAGGAATGAGCTGATAGACGATCCTGGGGCGGGTGAGGAACTAAATTTTATATATATAGCTTATGTTTTTGTTTGTTTCATTGTTTGGATTTTATTTTATTTTATTTTATTTTATTTTATTTTATTTTATTTTATTTTATTTTATTTTATTTTATTTTATTTTGACAGAGCTTTATGTAGGCTACTCTGGCCTCCATCTCCCAAGTGTGAGGGTTACAGGCAATGGGCCACCACACTTGCCTAAAAGGCGAGCTTTAAATCTGGTGATCTGTTTTCTGTTGTTCTTCTTACCTTTATGCCTTTATTTTTCTCATACATAATGGGAAAGTAAGTTGAGTCCTGTTTCAGAGTCCAATTGCCTATTAACTAGTATTATGAGTTACCACTGGTTATACAGAGAAACTACAACATTGTTTGCTAGCTGTGAAAACAAATCATTTGGATTCCTGTGGTGTTTGTATGTCCTTTGTGTGGACTGTGATGGTGTTACCTTAACTGCCGGAGGAAATGACTTTTTTTTCTGGTGGTATTGCCTTAGCAGAAGTGCTGAAGTGGTCCTGTCTTCTATTTCATTGGTGCTATGTGGATGAGCTCTCACACAAAGAACTCTCTTTTCTGAATGGCCTAACAGCATCCCTCCATCCTTTGCCATGCATGATGCTCATAACCCCAGGCATTCTTGCAACCAACACATCCAGTCTGTGGTTCTCTGAGGGACCCGCAGCACTGGTTCCTACTGCAAACAAAATGACTCTTCAAACAGACCCCAGTGTCCCAAGGACCTTCCTGGAATGTTTTGAAATGATAGAAACAGAAGGATTCATTTTCAAAAATTAAAAGATGTGACCATTACATTCTTATCTATTAAGCATCTACTGTCCTGGTTCAAATCTAATAACTCAGATTTTATCAAAAAGCCTTCAAATCACTCTGTTAGAAAAGCCCTGACTGTTTGTGGTGCCTGACCCTGGGGGGTAGAACAGTCCCAGCAAGCCTGGGAACACATGGGAATGCTTCTCTGGCTCCCTCACATGCCCTAGAGTTTCCTATTCCTTCGGGAAGCTGAGAGAATTCCTTGGCAATGGGATGAGATGGCATGGTTACAAGGATGCCATCTTTGGCCAAACTTTAATCAGGCTTCTTTGAGCCCTCTTCTCAACTAGGTCCAGTTCAGGCTCAATTACCTACCGTTGATATCTAATCAGGTCTCTCTGCAACCTTGGTATCTAGTCAAAACTATTTTAGGAACTTCCTGTTCATTAACACTTGCTTGCCCTTCCATTGGCTGTGACTCCCCAGCTGTCACTGGTGTATCTGGATTTAAGTCCTTCTCCCCTAGTGTAGAACCCTTGCATAGGAGTTCCTGCCTGGCTAACTACCTTTGACAGAAAACAAATATACAAAACCACAGATTTCTTACAATGTTTTTAAAAATTTAGCCAGCATATGCTGACCATTTGAGGTCTCTAATAAGAGTAAATCATCATGATACCTGGTGGCTTAAGCATGATAAGGTGTGCCTGCCTTCCTAGGGTTGGTCCTTTGACTGACTGACTGACTGACTGACTGACCTGAATGGACTGGACCAGAAACTATTCTCTTTTCATATGGCTGTGACCAAACTCCTGAGAAGAAAGAACTAAACAGAGGAGAGATTCCTTTTGGCTCGCTGTAACAGGACAGAGGACAGTGGGAGTATATGACAGCAGTTCGCTCACAATTGAGCAGGACGGCACAGGAAGCATGGCTGGACGGTGACATTTACCATCCAACCACTGGGACCTGCCTCCTCCATCAAGATCTTTCCTTAAAAAGTGTCACCAGTTGGAGATCATGTAGAACATGGGGGGGAAACTTCACATTCAAACCATAACATCTGGTTAAATCCCATTTCTATGTCCTCCTAAACACCAAAGGCCCTTCATCACCCCCCCTCCAACGTTGTGTTTATGTTTGTTATTATGTAATTAACTTCCACTCATTTCCTCCCAAATGAGCTTTTATCTCCTTTGGGTACAGAAGTCACTTACTTTTCCACACTTAATATGGGCAGGCATTCAATTAATTTTTTGAATAAAAGAGGGACTGAACTGATCTCCATAATTACCAACTGAAATAGATAACTGTATTTTCCAATAAGATGAGGTATAAGAGAGGTTGTATACTGCAAAGACTTCCTTCCAGAATTCATTGCAATCACCTCTCATTCAGAAATAGAACTTTGTGGATTTGACCTGCTGGTCTGGAACCTTGGTGTCCTTGACTAGGCATGTGCCTCGAATTACCCAGTTTATATCGGTTGAAAATGAACGATGTGGTTCAGTGTCCAGCGCTTACCACACGCATGTGGGACTTCCCGTTCTGTGCTCAACACTGCCAACCAAAAACAAAGTGATATATTTTCCTAGATCAACTCAAGAGCTTTGTAATATTCATTTGTGGTTCTGAAAAATGTTCCTGACATTGCTTACCAGTACAGTGGTCACCAAGGACCCCCCTCACACAGAGCCCAGACCCTGTCATCAAGCTGTCTCCCCAGCCCTAGTGACTGGGTCTTGATTTGTGATTGTTAAGGATATTTTTTTCTTTGGTCCATGATAAATACATGAGAGTTTAAAGAAATCAGTGAACACTTCAAAAGACCTGCAAAAATTGTTGCCATGTTTTTTGAGTATGTGAGCATACTTACAGAAAAGAAAAGGCTGCCTAGTCAGTCTATGTGCCAAACAATGCTAAACATTCTTCTTCCAAGCTATATTGGATGTTACTTTTATAAATAAGATGATGTGGTATTTAGGATCAGGAAAAATACTGACTTTAAAGTCTAGCCTCATTATTTCACTAGTTGTGAGATTTGGGCAGATTGTCTCTTTTCTATTTTCATTTGCTTTACCTGAAAGTGTGTACAGTAATGCTCACTTTAGTGAGTATTCCTGTAGATTAAATGTGCATTCGAAAAGACACAAAATGCAACTCGGAAAGTGTCCTATGAGCTTCGTCTATGTTTCATCTGTTTAAGTAACATGCTTAGAGTTTGGGACCTCCATTAGAATATTTTGTAAAGATTAAATTGAAATCCTTCCAATTTTCTGTTAGAAATTCTCTTAGCCAGGTTCTAGATCATTAGAAGTGGTTGGAGAGACTGAACTTCCAAATAATAGATTTGGTTGTATAACTATACATGATTTCAGGCTAAGAATTTGTCAGGACAAACGGCTGGGTTTCAAAATCATAATAAGGAAGGCCCCACTGGGATTCGAACCCAGGATCTCCTGTTTACGAGACAGGCGCTTTAGCCAACTAAGCCACGGAGCCACCTGGACGACCCACTATAGTTTTTGATCAAATCGCAGTAGATTAGGTGACCATTTATATTAATTGGTATTGTGTATGTCCTGTTCGGATAGATCGACACTGCTACCAAAACAAAAGCGCTTCCTTCAGGCCAACAAAACACTTGGACACACTCGATTATTTGGAAAACGCACAGAGCGAGTCCCTGAAAGCGTGCAAGCCAGGGACCCGAAGAGAGTCTGAGAGATTACTGCTCCGAGTGAGGTGGAACCGGTTTCCAGTTTGACAATTCAGAATCACCATGCGCCTGGATGTTCAGCAAGCGCTAGTCTCAAACCACATTAGTCTAAAGTTTTAGCAAAATCAATCGGCATGCCTGGCGGGTTAGAAAAAAGCACACTTGAGTGTTGATAAAACAAAACCCAACGCTTTCTCTCCAAACAGGCTCGACTCAAATGCAGAACGCCTGGGCGCTGGCCCTACGCTTTAAGATTCAAACACCAGAGCCCAGTGCTCTCCTGCAGCTCCTAGGAAGGAGCAGAGATGGATGGCAAGACCTACAAACAGCCTTGGTCAGGAGTCCTGGAACTGCTCCTTCTCAGCTCTGCCTTCTTCATTTGGGTGGTGGTTCTGGGATGCTCCCCACGGACCCTCTTGTGGAGAAGCTAAACGCAATGCTGGGTATTTTACAGGGGAGTTGACTCCAAGACCCTGCGAGTGCCAAAATCTGAGGACGCTCAAGTCTTCGAACAAATTGTGTATTGTTAATATACTAATGTACAACTTTACGCGTACTTCAGATCACCTCTAGATTATCGGTATCTCTAATTCTTGCATGTAGGTCTATGACTTACTTTTAGTTCGTTTTTACGGATGGTGTGAGATTCAATTTCATTCTTTTGCATGTGAATACTTTAGCTGCTCCACCATCTGAGATAACTCATTTTCGTTGTCAACTTGACTGGATTAAGGGCCCCTGTGCTTTAGAGAGGGCATTTTCAGAGAGAGTTAACTAAGGAAAGCCCTACCACCTCAAACATGGATAGCACCGTCCGTAGACTGAGGTTTCAGACTACATGGAAAGGGGAAAGGAGACAGGAGCGTCCTCCTCTGCTGGAATGGGAGGAAGCGTTTCCACATTCCCTTCACCACCGACCCAGCCGCTCCAGCCACTATGCCAGGGTGGACTGAACCATGAGCCGCAGTGATAAGGAAAGCATTTTTCTCAAAACACCCGACAAAAGCAGTCTAAGGAAGGAGGGTTTATTGTGGCTCACAGTCTGAGAGTACCGTCCATGGGCAATCCTGAGGGCAGAAGCTGAGGCCACACCATATCTGTGGTCAAGAATGCAGAGGGAAATAGATGCCCCGGCTAGCTTGCTTCTTAGCTAAGTCCAGAAGGCTAAGAGTCCATACAAAGCAGTGGGGAAGCTGGCCGCAGGCAGGAGCAGGCTTACATCTTGAACCTCAGAGCCTCCTCCCAGTGATATCCTTCCTTCAGCATGACCAGACCTCTTAAAGCTCCCAAACAGCACCACCAACTGAGGACCAAGTAAGAATTCAAATGTGAGGGTATGGGGAACATCTCATTCGAACTACCATACTACTTGACAGAATAGAACAATAGAAATCAAGGGACGATGGTGGTACCTCCTTGGAGACGACACTGGGCAAGTAAGAGCTGGACAGACACTAGACGCTTGGTTTCTGGGTGAGAAAATGTTGTGGGAATCATCTGGAATCAGCCAGCACTCTGGCATCAATGAGAGTGGACGAGAGGAGACCTCACTGGTGAACCAAAGCCAGGATAACTCCTGAAAGGCTCCAATGCCAGGTACAGTTTGTGTTCTCATTTCATACTCTAAAGCCACAAGGTGGGGTGGGCAAGCAAGATTTTACAGAGGCGTTGGAGGCAGTCAGCAGGTTGTTAAGGGCAACAGCCCATTGTTTCGGCTACTTCTCCAGGTCACTCTGTTCCAGGTAGCAAGCGAGGTCATGCTTGACAAATAGGCAGGACAAGGAGTGCTTTAAACAAATCACTAAATAAACAAACAGTGAATCCATATCTAATAATTGGACATTTTTTCCTAATTCTACTTCAGAAGAAGTGTGCAGGGGTTCATGAAATCTAAAGCAGCTGAGGAGCAAAATAGCATCACACGTTTATAATGCAGACTTACTGGGAGCATCTCTTAGTTACTTTTCTACTGCTGTGATAAGACACCCATGACCAAGGCAATTTATAAAAGAAAGAGTTGATTTGGAACTTAGGGTCTCAAAATGATTAGAGCCTATGACCATCCAGGCTTCCTCTGAGTGAAGGTTTCTGAAAGAACTCAGGGTGTCCCAGGGCAGTAGAAAGAAGAAACTCGCGACTCACTTCCTGTCTGCAGGTCGGAGCTGCTGCCCACGTTTTTATACAGCCACTAAGGGGAAACTGGGCTCTTGACTTATGCCACAGGAAAGACATCATTATGAAGCAGGAGGATTTATTAAGAAATGTGACCGAGCCAGGTAGTGGTGCCGCCACATGCTTTTAATCCCAGCACTTGGGAGGGAGAGGCAGGCGGATCTCTGTGAGTTCGAAGCCAGCCTGGTCTACAGAGAAAGAGTTCCAGGACAGCCAGGGCTACACAGAGAAAAAAAAGGGGGGGGGGGGGGTGGAGGGAGGAAAAGACAAAAAAAGAGAAAAAGTTTTGGGTTCTGGCTCCAAGAGGTCCAGGCCTAGCAGTAGGGGGAGGAGACTGAACCACCTCTAGGATTCCCTCCTGGAGTTCTGATTGGAACTAGAATTCCCAGGCCTGCACAGTGGGTAGGGGTGGTTGGTGAGCAAGCGGGGGAGTGGGGACACCGACTCTGGGAGTCTCTTAAGTAGAATGCAAGGTCCAGCTCTATTTGGTCCTGGAGCCCAGGATCATCATGAGGTAGATGAAAATGGGGAGAGGAAGGCTGGAAAAACCGCTCTGGGATTCTCTGCCTGGCACTCTGGTTGGAACTCTGGGCTCAAACACCAAGCATCCCAGGGTGGGCACAGAGGATCTGTAGCTAAATTTCAAAGGGTCTTTCTCATGTGTTTTCAAATATTGGTGCCACCCAGATTTGGCATGGGTCTTTCTGAGTCAAATAATCTGATTAAGAAAATCCCTCACCGCAGTGCCCAACAGCTTGTGTTTTAGTTGAGTCCATATGCAGTCAAGTTGACAGCCAAGGTTAACCATCACAATCGGATTCTGCTGATGACCGAGAAATGATAACGAAGGAAGGCAGGGTGGGGAGTGGAATGGAATGGAGAGGGGTGGGGGAGGAGCAACTACAGCCTGAAGCTAGTCACCAAGTCAGGAATGGTGGCCAGGTCTGAAATCCCAAATGCTTGGGAGGCTGAGGTAGAAGGACCAGAAGTTGGAGACTAGCCTGGGCAATTTAGCGAGACCTTGTCTCAAAATAAAAAGCAAAAAGAGGACTGGGAATATAGCTGAGGTCAGAGATGGAGTGATTGCCTACATGCACAAGCTTTGATCTCCTGCCCCTGCCCCAAATAAAATAAACAGCATCAATAGAACAAAATGCCATTAAAACTGTTGAGTAGACACCTTGGTCTTTGGCAAATGCCGGTTAGACTGTAAGAGAATGACGGAGCACAACAAAAATGCACTAACCAGGAAAAGGTCTGTGGACTCCTAACCTGTGATGTGGAAAGCTGATAAATGCTATGGCTATTGTTGAATTAACTATTTAAAATGTCCTTGTATCTCTAATACTTCGGGGTTGCATTTCTCAGGCCTCTAATACTGGTCAGTAGTGGGCAGCACTGTGATTAAGATTCACACCTTAGTGTCCTCTCTCCTTAGGGTCAAGTTGCTGGAACGTGAGACCCTACTATACCTGAATGTCCAAAATGCTGTAGTCAGATGCAAGGAAGAACCGGTACCCACTGTTCTCTTTAAGAACTTACCTAACCTCTGCCTCTCTCTACCCTTACAACTCCAGGTTTAAAAGCAAGCTCTTGATTTAACTCCAACCAGGCAGACTGCCAGTGATGGTTGCTGCTGGCTTGTGGGCGAGGGGGGGGGAGGGAGCCATTGGAAAACTTTTCTAAACTCCCTTTACTTGTTAATGTCACAGAATGTCGCAAGTTGAAAGTTGAGGCAAAAGTTCAAAGGAGATATAACTCTTAGACAAAGGGCCCACCAGACAAAGCCCTTTCCAAAAGTGCCACAAATCGCTAACTGTCATAAAGTGGTGGGTTTTCCAGTGTGAGAGGAGGGAGAGGGGGAAAGAGAAAACCATCCGTCCATGTTCAGAGCTGTGAATCTGTTTGAGACGATCACAGAGATGGCAAATGAAGACTTTATCACAGCTATCATGATGTCGCTTTGTGTATAGCCCTAAGTAGACTAAGGAGAAAATTAGAATTCTAAAAATAAAGGCGCACCTTTCTTCTGAAAAGACCTGGAGATGCTGGGGATCGAACCCAGGACCTCATGCATGCTAAGCATGCGCTCTACCACTGAGCTACATCCCCACCACCGAAGGGCAATAAATTCCAACTCATCTTTATAAAATTCAAGGTCTTTTTTCTTTTTTTTCTTTTCTTTTTTTCTTTTTTCTTTTTTGTCATCTTTTTCCTTTAAGGGGAAAAAAAAAAAAAAAAAAAAAAAAAACCTGTTTCCAGGTTATTCTAATCAACCGGCAATTTCACAGAGTCTCAATAACGGGTATGAACAATCTGGGGTCGGAGATCCTCCCTTCTTGCGCCTTCCTCTCCTTCAGGACTAAGGAGAGATCCTTCCAGAAAACACCGGAAATGCTTTGCTAAGTCTTATCTACAATTAAGGAGAGAAAGAAAGCACGCACTTGCCGGTGCTTTCCCGTCTCCGCATTCTGTTCCCGGACTTCAAAACCCAATCAAAATTAGGAGCCTTGGAGGACAGGGTTCTCCAATAAAAACCAGCTTCCCTGTCTCAGGCACTGAGAGAACAAAGGATCAAGATGTTAGGCTGTCACCCCCACTGTCCCAGGCTTTCTCCAAAGGATGCCAATGAACCCGTAGCACGCGGAATCTCAGACTCCTCAGTGAGTCTTCAGACCGGCAGGGATGATGTCAGGAGCGCACTTCCTCGCCGACTCAGCTTCTCTCCTCTGGGGCTTTGCTTACAGTGCACGGAGTGTCTCTGCTACCTTTGGAACGTTCCCTCTCAGGAAGTCGGATCTTTTTCCTCCCTGGAGAGTTCAGGGAAATCCTCATATACACCTGTGAGCAAACCAGGAGGATGGGAACACCAGGGAAACTGAGGCAAAACTAAGGATTCAGAAGGCAGAGAGAGTAATACCAGGAAAGAACAGTAAGCCAAGGCCAAGGCTAGAAAACTGTTGGGGGGGGGGGGGGGGAAGGGGAGGGAGGTGAGGGGACAGGAAGGGGAGGGGAGGGGAGAGGAGTTCATGACACATGGGTCCAGCGGAGGATGGGTATCTGACTCCCTGGAACTGGAGTTTCAGATGATTGTGAAACCCTCGCTCCTCTGGAAAAACAGCCACACTCCCAGCCACAGAGCCATCTGTCCAGGCTCAGTAGTTCCAAAAACAAAGCAAAACAAACCATTCTCTTATCTGAAATTGTGCAATGTACACCATTTGATGGGTTTACACAAATGTGTGTACAACGGAGCCATCATCACGGTCACGGAAGTCAACACACTCATACAGTTTCCTTGTTTTCACCCACGTGTGCACTTGTGTAAAGATCGTTTAACTTGATTTCTGCTCTCAGCTGTGACCACGGATGGGGCCAGATCAGCAAGTTTGTCTCATTGTGTTTTGAAGATAGTTTTGGTTACTTGAAAGTCTCCACGGAACTGAAAGGGCAAAGGAGAGAGAGAGAGGCTGTTTAGGTGAAGCAGACCGAGGTGGGTTTGTGTGTGTGTGTGTGTGTGTGTGTGTGTGTGTGTGTGTGTGTGTGTGTATGGTGTGTACAAATATGTGCATAGTTGCACACAGATGCACCTACCCAAGCATAAGCACATGGAGGTTAGAGATCATTCTCTATAACTCTCTGCCTTATTTTGTTTTTTTAATATTTTATTTATTTTGCTTTTGTCTATGTCAGGGGACACTTTGCAGCAGTTGGTTCTCTCCTTCCGCCATGTGGGTCCTGGAGATTGAACTCAGGTCATTAGGCTTGGCAACAGGCACCTTTACCAGCTGAGCCCTTATTATTTTATTTTAATTATTTTACATATGACAAGGAGGATTTATTGGACTGGCTTACATAGCTATCTGAACCCAAGAGAGGCTAAGAACCTGGTAGTTACTTAGTGCAAGTCCCAATCCATTCACCTTAGTTTTCAAGACAGGGTCTCTCGCTGAACCTGGAGCTTGTTATTTAGACTAAACTAGCCAGTTACAGACACGTGCTGCCATGTCTGGCTTTGACGTGCATACGGGGGAATCCAAACTCAGGTCCCCAGGTTCTTCAGCACTTTGCCCACTGAGCCATCCCCCAGCTCCAACATGTTCATCTCTTTGTCAGTTGATTGCTTTTGATGTAGCTAGTTTGGCTGTTCGTTTGAGACAGGGTCTCACTCTGTAGCCCATGCTGGCCTTAAACTCACAGTGATCCTCCTGTCTCAGCATCCTAGATGCTGAGGTTGTAGGTGTGTGCTTCCTATTCTATTCCCTGCTGAAGTAAAATTTGAGTGATAAGGAACTAATCACATCAAAATACAGAAATGGTGCATCCTGTGGATGAGGAACAGACAAAACAAGAAGCTATATTGCAAGAGAACCATTTGAAAAGGTCAGGATGCTTTAAACTTAAAAACACAGTCTAGAGATCAGTATTTTAGTACTTTGGGAAAGGTGAATAAGAGCTTAGGTTTCATGTAAGTACGTGTGATGGGCAGGGCAGTGGCCCTTGATTGTTTTCCAACTGTCTTTCCTTGGTTTTCATTATTAGTCTTATAAACTTAGTTTTGCTTAGGCAGCCACATCTCCATCACAGATGGTGAATGGTCGGCCATGCAGATAAGCCATACTTCTAAACCCAGCAAAACCAATACCCTTCCTTTTCAACAAACACTTTCTAACTTGTTCTTTATTATCCTGGAATAAAATACAGAGTTCATTTAAACTAGATACATAATTTTTCTTCCAAATCAACAAACCCCTAGCTAGAATGAGAAATAAAAGCAAATTAGTTTGACATGCCGCTAATAAATAATTACATGAATGCTTAGAATGACTATTTAGAAAACAGCATTCTGCAGTTGTATTCTTACATGTGAAGCAAATACAAAGAGATGCAGATACTTGGTGCTAATTGAAGCCAAGGTCATACTCACCTTGCCCAGGCTGATTTCCAGTGTAATCAGTGATTCTTAGTCAAGTTTCAAAGCCAATTTCCACAAGGAAAAACAAACTTAAAAACAAATTAGAGCAGATGTAATACTCCTGGATGATTTCCTGATGTGAAAAGTGTTCAGTAGGAAAGGAACATTGAGGTTCTATCCACTTAGGCTTCAGAACTAGAGCTCTCTGCTCAGGTTTCAGCTTTATTCTGTAACAGTTACAACACAGAACCCAGGAGCCTGAAAATGAGTGACTCGGTGTCCAGAATCCAAACCCAATCTGGCTCTCAGGACGTCAGGCTTTTATGGGTTTCGGTCAACTTGCTCTACAGCCCTCTTTTGTTGTTACGATGGTGTTGCTGGGGCCTGGACCCAGAGCCTGCTGCCAGATAGGCAAGCTCAGCACCTGTGGACCATTCACCTGGCTTTTTAAAGTTTTATTTTAGGTTGCTGAGGCAGGCACAGTTCAATAGCTTTTGGTGCTTTTGCCTCAGCCTGGGAAGCCCGGGTTCCAGGCTCAACTCCACCATTTCCCTAGACCTCTCACACTGAACATGATTAGCTGTCCTGTGCAGAAGCTGTTAATAAGGCCAAAGGTCACTGTAAGAAATAAAATGGCAATTGGAGCAATGTGTGAGAGATTCTCTATTCAGGGGACCCCTAAATTCCTATATAGAATTCTCAACGAATATTAGCAATGGATGATATTAGTACCTCTCCGGTTCCCACTATTTCCCCAAAAAATAAGCTGGAGTCATTTTATTTTTACTGACTGTATCTTCCTTCGGGATGCTCTCACCAGATGACTTTCCACCTGACTTTTCCAACAACCACCTCAGAGTTTTCTCTAAGAAGGTCGTGGTGTTTAGATAGTCATATAAAAACGAAATAAACATAAGGACACAAAAAGCTTACAGATATTATCGTGGGGAAGAATTATGAGAAAAAGGTAAAAGCTTGTGGAGATGCCGGGGATCGAACCCGGGGCCTCATACATGCGAAGCATGCGCTCTACCACTGAGCTACATCCCCCGGTGGTGAAGGTGGTCGTACACAATTCCTATCTTTTAAAATTCCCAGCGTGTTACGCATAGCTGTTCTGTCTTTGGGGAGTCACTATTGGACTACTAAGGATAAAGTCCAGCTGCACCAATAGCAGCTCCTTCTGAGACCTCAACAAACCTCAGTCTCAGAATCGCCAAGAGAAAAACAAGTTTCAAAACCTGCCGCACTGCCGATTCTTTTGGTGACCAAGTCTCATCCCAGGCACAGGCAGGAAGGATTGAGGGAAGAGAGATTCCTCACCCCTATTCTGGAACGTTTTCTGCAACTCAAAGGCCCAAATTTACACATGTAGATTGGCCTCGCCCGGAAAAGGAACTGTGAAAATATTATAAGAGGAAAACGTGAACATCTGCCTTGGTCTTTGTCCACACCGGCAAGGGCTGAGCCCACTTGACCGCAAAGCACAGACCTGTGGACTTCAGCGTCACCAGGGGTCCTAGAAGATTCTGCAGTCTGTCGAAGGGATCTGGCTGCAGCAACCTCACCCAGGATCCATACAGGTGCAGCCGCCACTGACAGTCACTAAGCGCCACCTCTGCCCAAGGCTCTGCTGCCGCAGTAGCAGACACAAAGGTTCGGTTTCTGGGTTCAGCAGAGAACAGTGGCTCTTCAAAAGCAGAAATGAGCACCAAAGACACCATCCAGGAACACGCTCATTAGTTAATATATTGGACTTCATTAAAATTAAAAAGTAGCCTGTGAAAAACTCAGAACACTAGGACATGCACCAGGCTGAGAAAAAAATACTCTTCACTCACAATAAATAAATCTGATATCCCAAATATCTGAAGCATGGTGGCGAAGGTACCTCCGGAGGCTGGAGCATCAGGATTGCTGAGTTTGAAGAAGACTGGACCACATACTGAGTTCCAGGCCAATCTGGGCCACAGAATCTTGTCCCTGACACAAAATAAACAAACTAAGAGTTGTCATGAGTTAGCCCATTGGGTTAACGTCCGCCGTCTCTGAAGTTAAGGCTGTGTGTGCGGTGTACTGGTCTGTAAGTCCGAACAGCACCACTTCTGAGCGGTGGAGTCTCCTCCCTTCCCTCAGAGCCAAATTTCACCAGAACTCTATGGGCAAATTCTCTGAAACCACATACATGGCTTTTTAAAATCAGACTTTTATCTATAGTTTTACAATTGACTGATAAATTTTGCCTGAAGCCGAGGATATACCTCCGTGGTAGAGTGCTTGCCTAGCATTTATGAGGCCCTCTCTTGGCCCAATGTCCCTTACTGCAAAAATTAACTTTGTCTGAATCCATTGTTGCATGATGGTCAGAATTCTTTCTGCATTTGTGTATTGGCATGATATCACAAGAAAAACTTGCCTTTCCCGCCTTCCTTCCTTCGCTTTCTCTTTTACATCAGTGTAGACTCTGATATTCTTATGTGTTCTATAGATCATTGACTTTTATTGTTCACTAACTGGTTTCATTCTTGGTGTTTGTAAAATCTACAGTAGATCCTGTGACCCTTTGAGCATCCCATTATTTTCTGAGCACCTCCTTACATTCTGGCATGGAACGATATTCTAGGCTCATATTGTACTTTCCCTGTCCTAGCACCACTTTCAACAAAATTCTCCCCAGCACTGGTTTCCTGTTGGTAGTATCCATACAGAGCAATCATTACCTAAGGCTAGTTCTGCTCATCGTCTGCGTACAACTGTTCATGCACTGTTTTAGTAGACAAAGCTAGGCCAGAGCTATTCGTTGCCTTTGTTGAAATTTGTGTAGCCTCTCTGTCTTAGTTAGAGTTTCTCCTGCTGTGATGAAATACCATGACCAAAAGCCAAGGTCAGGAGGAAAGGGTTTATTTGGCTTACACTTCAGCATTGCTGTTCATCCCTGAAGAAACTCAAACAGGGCAGGATCCTGGAGGCAGGAGCTGATGAAGAGGCCATGGAGGGGAGCTGCTTACTGGTTTATTTCCCATGTCTTGCTGAGTCTACCTTTTTACAGAACCCAGGACCACTAGCCCAGGAATGGCTCCACCCACCATGGGCAGGGCTCTCCCCTATTGATCACTGAGTGAGAAAATGCCTTACAGCTGGATCTCATTGTAGTGTTTTCTCAACTGAGGCTCCTTCCTCTGATGACTCTAGCTTGTGTCAAGTTGACAAACAAAACCAGTCAGTACACCCTCTTTCACAGTGAGAATACTTTCTTCCAACATTGGCTTTATTTCTACACACACACACACACACACACACACACACACACACACACACGTAAAATTACATACTAAATAGAACTCAGAATTCAAGTGTAGTTCTAGTGTATCTAACAAGCAATTGCGTCAAAGCTCTGCACAAAACATTCACACTCAGGTTCATCCTCTTTTTCTATGGTGTCATATTTTTAAAATATGTTTAGTTAATTCTTTGACAACTTCATACATGTATACAATGTATTTTGATAAGTGTTATATTTCTTAAGGTTTTTTTCCTGTTGGTATTCGAGTTTAAAATGGTTTCTCTCTGTGTGTGTTGAACTGATTTTTAAATTTTAATGTGTAAGACATAAACATGGTTCCAAGAAGCAAATCTATAGAGAAATATCAAGTTGTAGGTGATTGCTGTATCTAGGGATGCCTTCAGGTGGGCTAATGGGAGTGCCCTCTGGGCATCATCTTGGGAGTTGACTTTGGGACCAAGAGTACAGCACCTAGACTAGTGAGCCTTGGCATTGTTAACCGTTCCTTGGTGTGACTTCGAGACAGAACGCAGTCTAGCAGGTTCAGAAGGAACAGAGTTGTGTAAAAGGGATCTATGTAGCCAATATTTTCTAGGGTCTGAAAGTCACAGATAGGAAGACCTCACTGGGGTATTGATGAAGCAAGTTTTGATGTTGCTAGTGTAGCTCAGCAGAGGCATGCTTGGACATGCTGAGACACTGGGTTCAGTCCTGAGCTCCTCCATCTGCAAATCTGTCTTTTAGGCTGCAGACCTTGCACCCAGATTTCCCACGTGCAATTCTTAGTTTACTTACATATTGGCCATCTTTCTCAGCATCTTTCTTAACCCTTTTGAGATTTAAAAAGTTATTTTTGCTTATTTATATAAACTTGGACTTTTCTCATAGGGTATAAACATTTTATTTTTTTAGACATTTTATTTAACTTGGCAAATTATGCATACTTACCATGCACAATATGATAGTTTGAAAAACATACATTTTATACATATATGTACACACATGAATTTCAAAATGACTTAAGAGAATTATAAATATATGTGTCTTTGCCCTTGTAATGACCTCCCTCCTTCCATGTGTCCTTCCTGTAAGTAGTTGAAAGAAGGGAGGGGGGTGGTCAGGAAGGGAGGGGGGTGTTCGGGAAGGAAAAGAGAGGGGGAAGAAAAAAGAGGGAAGAGAAGGAGCAGGCAGAGGAGGAAGGAGGGGGAGGGAGAGAAGGACAGTCTGCCAGGAGCCTTTGTGGAAGTTCAGAGGGGGTATGGCCACACAGCCACACTTAGTTGGGACACGCACTTTGTACTTCTGGATGATTCTACCATTCCCTACTAGCGGTCTAAACTTGCGGCCCTAACAATAACTTTGATGGGCCAATGTAATTTTGATCATACAACTCAGTTTATGAAGTAAAATTGTTTCTGTGTATCAACTAAGTGAGGAGAAAGTGTTTTAGAAAAACTGAGAGTAAAGCGAGCTTTGAGGAAAAGATAAAGCACCTTCAGTTTCTAGCATCTGACACCATGTGAAAACGGCAGTGGCTTGGTCTGCTACAGCAGGATGAATTCACTACCGATGACACTTACCATGTTATTATTCAATAACACGGTACTTTCAAAGCTCTCCACAAATTACCTTCTGCTTATGGTTTCATCATTTATTCTCCTCATTCAGTGAAGCCTTTTTTTGTCATTCTTCTAATTTTCCCCTCACTAGTAGAAAGTGTTAGTAGATTTTACCCCATGCTTTCATGAATTACTGTTTCTTAACTTCTTAAAAAACCTCATCTATAGTTGTGTCATATAGATGACTCTCGCAGTTTGCTCTTCAATTGTTTTGAATTGTCTTTGATTCTGAATGAACTCTGGAGTGATATTGGTAACTTCCTGTAGTAATTAAACATCAGGGGAAGTCACCCCAAATCATTTGCTTATGTCTGAAGTTACTTACTGCTGTCTTACCCACTACCCTCAATTCTTTGATAGGTGAATAGTCTTATCAAAAGACTAATAGTTTTAATGAATACATTTCTTTGACTGCTGCAATTAAAATTTAATTACTATATTATGGAAAACAGTTCCCTTGACTGACTAACAAATGAACCAACCAAAAACTGGCAATCTTATTTTCTTTAAAAAAAAAAAAAAAAGAAAGAAAGAAAGGAAGGAAGGAAGGAAGGAAGGAAGAAAGAAAGAAAGAAAGAAAGAAAGAAAGAAAGAAAGAAAGAAAGAAAGAAAGAAGGAAAGAAAGAAAGAAAAAGGAGGAGGAGAAGAGATGGAGAGATGGAGATGCTCAGTGGTCAAGAGCACTGGCTGTTCTTCCAGAGGTCCTGAGTTCTCTTCCCAGCAACCATATGATGGCTCACAACTGTCTATGGTGGGATCTGATGCTCTCTTCTGATATAAAGTTGTACATGCATATAGAGCACCTAAATACATAAAATAAAATAAATAAATCTTAAAAAAAAAATCTTGAGCTGGGTGGTGGTGGTGCAGGCCTTTAATCCCAATGGGTGGATCTCTGAGTTCCAGGCCGGCCTGATCTACAGAGTGAGTTCCAGGACAAAAATCTTGTGAAGAGATCTGGTTGTGATGAAAAAAAAATCGACATTTTTCATATTTTTGTGTAAGTTTGAGATTTGGTGATGGATGCGCAGGCTGGTGATGTTTATGTACATCGTCTTCTTGCAGCACAGTTGTGCTGCCAATGTCTTTGTATCTTTCACGGTTATGAATGACTAAAGAGCTAGATTCATAGAAAAATGAGCCTCAAGAATTTTTTCTTCAGTTTCCTTAATTTTCTGAGCTGTGCCTTTAGGATGTGGAGGCTCAGAAAGGCATGTGGGATTCCCATTGATTCCATCATCCAGACGTCCTCGCCACCCCGACAGATGGGGCTCTAATCAGCACTGTGGGCCAGAATAGACTCCAGGTCCTTCTGAATGGGGAAGGTGGGTGCGTCAAACAGTTACGGACACTTTGAAAAGGAAGAGAGAAGGGAAGGGAAAACTGACAAGAAGAGATGAAAGAAAAGCCCTTTCCTGCGAGGCGGAGACGGCTCACCCGGGAGAGCATTGTGGTGAAGACCTGAAGGCTCTTGGTTCATCCCTGAATCTTGGCAAAGCCGGCATCTAAAGCCAACTTTACAAATCAAATGATGAGATTACTCCTCTGTGAGATGGGAATTGTGAATGTTTAGTGAAACAATCCCCTATACTACTGGTATCACGTAGTATGTTGATGCTCAAGTCTTCACCCAGGAAAACTATAGTTTGACTTTGAAATGATTTTCTAACTCTTTAATTCTTTATTTTCCTCTCCTTTCCACCCTCTCCCCTTCCTTCCTTCCTTCCTTCCTTTGCTTTTTTTTGTTTTTGAAATACTGATGGCTCAGCTCAGGGCTCAGTGATTAAGTGATTAAGACTTTTATAATTCAGTAATGAGCTGGACTATCAAAGCCCAATTTTATTGTTTTAATTGTATGTGTATTGCTAAGGAAAAGTAGCAGAATGTGGTACACAAGAGATGTGACTCACTGTCTTGTGAGTGTTCAGTCACTACGGTTCAAAGGGTCCACAGCAACTCCAGGGAACCCAAGCTGTCCCGGTTGCCCAGTCATCTGTACATGAGGAACGGTACCCTTTTGATTTTCAGGTACTTACAGTTTCTGCAGCACTGCCTACCTGTGCTCTTTCCTAACTGGAAACCACCTTTCCTCATAAGGGCTCTGTGGCTTAGCTGGTTAAAGCGCCTGTCTAGTAAACAGGAGATCCTGGGTTCAAATCCCAGCAGAGCCTTACAGTGAGCTGCTGACAGTTCACTTTTAAAAGTTGGGGCTTTGCTGGGCGGTGGTGGCGCACGCCTTTAATCCCAGCACTCGGGAGGCAGAGCCAGGCGGATCTCTGTGAGTTCGAGGCCAGCCTGGACTACCAAGTGAGTTCCAGAAAAGGCGCAAAGCTACACAGAGAAACCCTGTCTCGAAAAACCAAAAAAAAAAAAAAAACCAAAAAAAAAAAAACCAAAAAAAAAAAAAAAAAAAAAAAAAAAAAAAAAAAAAAAAAAAGTTGGGGCTTTGAAGCGCTCTTTTACCACCAGCCCCTCTACACACCCTACTATGTCCATAGCTGTTATCAACCAAAGACTTTGCAAACAAAAAAAAAAACAAGCCAGTTTTGAAGCATCAGGCTCAACACAACTCTACAAGGAAAAAGCAAAGCGTGGATCAGCTGTGCAGTGGTGGCGCAAACCTTTAATCCCAGCACCCGGGAGGCAGAGCCAAGTCGATCTCTGTGAGTTCAAGGCCAACCTGGTCTACAGCGCGAACTCCAGGAAAGGCACCAAAACTACCTACGAAAACTCTGTCTCGGAAAAACCAAAAAAAACAAAAACCGGTGGATCAGTGCTATCCAGATTTTGTGGGGTTTTGGTGGTGGTGTTTTGGGTTTGGGCATTGGTTTTTGTGTTTGTTTGGTTTTGATTTGTTAAAAGTTTTCCAAATTAGATCTTCCACCGGGATTTTCCCACTCAGATAATTAATTATCTTAATTATTCTAGTTATAATTTCATATAAAGAACTAAGAATGAGAAACTGAAATTCAGAGAAAGTCCATAGCCCTTGCACGTGCATTTTAGTGAAATGCCCAAAACTTGTTGTAGTGGAATATTATAAATATTGATTTAATATGACGGAGGCCAGCAGCCTGTGTACCGGCTCAGTATGCCCAGAGCAATATGAAAATACCAGTTCTTATTCTCTCAAAAAATTTTTTTCTTTGAGAAAAACAAAAACAAAGAAAGAAAGAAAGAAAGAAAGAAAGAAAGAAAGAAAGAAAGAAAGAAAGAAAGAAAGAAAGAAAGAAAGAAAGAAAGAAAGAAAGAAAGAAAGAAGAGAAGAGAAAAGAAAAGAAAATGCTCAGTGGCCATGCCCCAAATTTCAACTCAGACTGTAGAGAGCCTATGGAAACAAGTGTGTCTTGTTTTCAACGGCCCGATTTTCAGTAGTTTGATACATAGCAGTAGATAAACTCTGTGTTGTTTCTCCAGTATCTTTTGTCTTGCTAACCATTTTGTATGTGGAATTAAATGCAACCAAAAGAAAATTAATTGAAACAGAGCACATTCTGGTACCCTCCCTGAGGGAGGGAGGAATCTCGGGGAATCCCAGAAACTGACGAAGTGAGAGAAAGAATGATGTCTTCTAAAGTAGCACTCACAACTAATGGCATACTCGCAGGTGAAAAAGTGATTGAGTCTGGGTTTTATTTTGGAAATCAGGAACCCAAATCCTTCCTATCAAGCCTGAGAACAACCAAAATCGAGACCAGTCATATTCATTGCTAAATCAATCAAGCTGGTTGTGTGGCTCAGAGGTAGACCGCAGGCTAAGCATGCAGGAGTCAGGTGATCTTGGTTTCCATGTTGCTTTTCCTTCTCTCCATCAACACTGTGTATACAGCAGGAAAACATCCAAGTTTCCCATCTTTAAATTGTTTTTAATCACGTTTCCTTGCTCATATCTAAAATAAATCCACCTCTGAACAGACTGTTTTTGAACGTACCCGTTTCAGCGCTGCTTCCCGGCACCTGCAAGCCTTGCTGCATCAGCACGTGTATGGGGACGTCCTCCAGCCCACTTCACAGTCTCCTGGAGTATAGAAGAGGAAAAATGCTGAAGTACCGAAAGTACAGTTCAGTGGTGTAGTGCAGCGGTCAGTATGAGAGGTCCCGGGTTCGATTCCCAGCACAATAAGGGGGTGCTGCACTGTCCATCTCTGGTAACACTTGGCTGTGCCTCTGAAAACTGTGACTACAGAACGAGGAGTAAAACACCTGCTTTCCCCTCCCGCTTCAGTCCCTTGCTTGTTGATGACAGTAGTTGGAAACAATTGGGAAAGAAAATTGGAAGGGATGACGGTGCACATACCTGTAAACCTAACACTTGAGAGGTGGAGGCAGAAAGATCAGGGAGTTCAAGGTTATCCTCTGCTACAGAGTGAGTTGGAGGCAAACCTGAGCTACACATAACTGTCTCAAACAAACAAGGTGGTAGAATACACAGCCTGTAACACCCCAGCGTATTCAAGATGAGACAATGAGAGAATGACCTCTCTGAAGGAAGGTTGTGATTTCCAAATTCCAAAGGGGGGGGGGCGGAAAGATGTCTGTGAGAGTAGACGTGTGGCCAAAATTGCTCAGGTACAGGAACTCCAGGTGATTTCAGCTCTGGGCTGCAATTGGTGATCTGGCTCCATAATCTGAAAGGTCCAAATTTATGTCCAAAATAATTTCTCAAAATCTGCCCCTCCACACTATTCTTCTGAATTCATTTCAAGTAAATCTTCCCAAGAGCTGAGTAAGAAGGATCAGAATTGAATGTCTTTAATTTTTCCTACCTTTCCCAGGGTAACCTTAGGTTCAACATACTAAGCCATTAACTAGCTAGGTTTGTTGGTGCAGGGCTATAATCCCAGCCACTCTGGAGGCTGAGACAAGATGGCAATTCAAGAACTGCCTGGGCTACTGACTGAGTTTGAGGCCAGTCTGGGGAATTTAGTGAGATCTTGTCTCAAAATAAAAAGTAAACAGAGGCCTGGAGGTATAGTTCATTGGTGAGTGCAAAGTCCTATGTTCAACCCCCAGCATCAAAACCACTTTTCATTAGTTTTTTAAAATCTACTTAAATTAAAATCATTTCCATTAACATCTTAGGAAAGAGACTTAGAACTCTGTGGAGGTTGACATTCCTGTACAGGACTCTAAAATCCATTCCATGACAGAACAGTCACTTGCTTAGTGTTGGCTGGCCTCAGATAGTCCAGCCCTATCTGCTTTGTGTTTTCTATGACTTTTTTAACACGATCCACCTTTCTCTGAAAGCACTTTTTGAAGAATTCACGATTATATGGTTTTATTCCTATAAATACCTGCTGTATGTTTCTCACAGGTTTTCCCATTGCCATGCTTTTGCCAAAGTCATCCACTGGGCTTTGGAGATACACATTGATAGGTATGGGTTCATTTCCCCAATAAGAAAGAATATGATTTGTAGACAAAGGAAAGCTGGGCATTATATGAGAGAGAGAGAGAGAGAGAGAGAGAGAGAGAGAGAGAGAGAGAGAGGGGGGAGATTATGACAGGACACTTGCCTAGCCTATGTGAGACCAGCACCAGAAGGAGAAAATCGTTTAATTACAAAATTTAAATTTAATTTATAATTCTCCCCCTGAAATCCTCTTGTGAAGAAACCTTCAAGGGAGGGCCACACGTTTCCCCAAAATTTGCTTTAGTCATATTTCATCATACCAATACTAATCCAAACTAAGACCCAGTCTTGTCTAGTACACTGTCGGAGAAGTTAAGCTTCTAAAATGCCATCAAATTTGTTGAGTTTGGAGAAACCAGCAGTGTGCTATAATCCCTAAAGAGTCAGAGCAGAGTAGAAATCAATTGTGAGTTTCCTCCATGACTCAATCTCTGGACAGAGTTTTAACCAATGAAATCATAGAGCTCTCTACCTGGCCACCTCTGTCTGCCCCTGTCAGGGTCAGTCTGCCTGGGGTCATTTTGCTGATTAAACTATTTGGGGGCAAAGACTAGAAGAATGTGCTTTCATTTTCCTTAAGTCTCATTTCCTGAAAGGGACATAGAGCATTTAAAGCAGACACTATTACCGTGACCTGTCTTGCATTCTGCCAAGTTATGAGGGCATCCTTCCTATCTTGCTCTTTCTCATCTTACTTTTCTTTTCTTTCATTCTTTTTTTTTTCTCCTCCAGAGACAGGGTTTCTCTGTGTAGCTTTGTGCCTTTCCTGGATCTTGCTCTGTAGACTTACTTTTCTTTTTAAGGAAGGCTCTCTCTATGTAATTTGGCTATATATTCACTATGTAGGCCAGGATGGCCTTGAACTCACAGAGAGCCGCCTGTCTCAGGGAGAGGCCAATGTGCTGGGCAATTTCTCCATTTTGGTGTGGAGCAAACTTTGGAGAATCTTCCAAGCTATTAAAATCTATGAGAGTCAAGTTTCCATGAGTAACACAACTTGGACTATTGTAAGTCTCCAGAGAACCAACACCGTGGGCACTCTTTCCAAGAAAAGGAAATAACTGAATCTAGGGGTCTTGGGCCTCAGCATGAATAATACCAAATCCGGTGGCCACAGACTGGACCTCCTGGTAATCCCCAGTATTGTTAAACTGCAGAATTCCCACACCATGACACCAGTGTCCCACACCACAGCTTTCAGACTGTCAACACAGCAGAACTGCTAAGACACCAGCGCAAAAGAACAGAACCAGGACAGATGTCTCGGGGAGCTTAGACACAGATGGCTTGAGATGCTGACTCCTGAGTGGCTGACCACGGGCAGCAAGGGAAAGACACACAGACACACATGCAGAAAAGTTGGGATCCCCTGGGCTGTGCTTTCCTTGATAGAACATATCTACTTCTCAACAACCGGGAACCTCAAGAGTTAATTACGCACAGCACAGGGGAAGAGGTAGCTGGTCTTGGTAGAACATCTGCAGGCAAGCGGCCTCGGGCTGTAAACATTCTGGAGGAGGAACCCACAGCTGCTAGTTTTTGCACACACTGATCAATCGTTAGTAGCACCTGTATTTGCACACACTGTCAATATTTGCACTAGGACAAAAGAAGCCTTTGCCATCCCCTTAAGCCTTACCCATGGGGGGGGGAGGCTTTACCACACCGGTCAGTCTGAAGCATTGGTCCTTGACATGCCCTCCCGCTGTCAAATAATACACATCAGCTCCTTACACACTCCCCAAATTGAGAAAAAACAAACCCCAAGTGAAAATTTTACGTGATGCTGCGACAGTCTCTGCACTCAAACATGCCCAAAGGGATCGTGGTGGAGAAGCTTTCACAGGGGTGGTTGTAGTTGCTTCTAAGACCCACACAGAAATAGAAGGGAGACATTTCAGATCCCCAGCAAGTACTGCACAAAGAGAATTAAACTTTTGCAATAACCTTCTCAGTCCTAATCTCCAAGCTCCTGAACAGATTCTCCAGTCGCAGCTGGCACAGAGGTACAAAGAATAGATGTTTCCTACTGTTTCCAAAACTTCGGGTTTCTTCACATGGCCAGGTGAGTCTTTGTTTCCTTTCATTTCAAGCTACTGCCATAGCGTTGGGAAGACTAGTCTCTCTTCCTATCGCGGAAAACAATTTTCTCAACTGAAGATGTGGGAAGCATCTTTGTTTGGGTCAGCATCCTAAAAACTGGTACCCCAGGGAAAAGACTGGTTCACCGAGACTTGGATGTGTGTTGGGAAAGTCCTCTTCGTTCGCGATGTGGGGGAGGTGATGGAGAAGCGGGTCCCCGAGGACAGATGAAAGAAAAGCCGGCCTGAGGGCGCCAGGACAGGTGATTAGGTTGACTTTTTACGTCCATCAAGATTCTGTGTGGTGTAGGTGGAGAAAGCAAAGCTCAGGGGAGATTTTCTTCTGCATTCGGATCTGTCCTTTGTAGCAAGGCAGGAGAGAGAGCGCGGGGCGCAGGGTTGGGGACGTGTGGTGTGTGTGTAAAGTTTTTTCGAAAGCCTTTCTCTCTTCTTCCGGTCTTTTTCTTACTAGTATCTTAATAATAATGAGAAAGGAGCGCACCGGGAAATGTGACTTTAGGCTTGCTTTCAAGAGATCTTGAGATGGCAGTTGTATTTCCGTACATCGTCTAACAGCCCTTCCCTTGCGCACAGAGGCAGTCATGATATGGGCAGAGAGGAGCCGTTGAAAAGATGAATAAACAATGAACAGTTTACATCGCTGAGAGTGGGAGAAGCATGCACAAAAGGTTACATGAAACAAGCCTCATCTTATCGGTGGAGGTCACCGAGAGACACACTCAGTGAGGAACAAGGGTGGAGGTGCTGGGGATCGAACCCAGGGCCTCGTGCATGCTAAGCACGCGCTCTACCACTGAGCTACACCCCCGCCACTATGTACTCTTTTAGACTATTCCGTATTATGGTTTATACCTTTGCTTTTACTTTGGTGCCCTAATTTGGCATCATGAAATTTTGTTTCTGAACTCTTGAATTGTCGGCTTCTGAACGAAGACCTCAGACACTCTTCCCACAGTTGTCCTTATCTCCCGCAAGGCAGCAGATCCCAGTGTCCATCCAGGGAAAATCCCAAAACAGAATCTTTAAATGGGTCTTCAGAATCTTCCCGTTTACAGGCTCCAAAGGGAGTGCCAGAAATTTTTTCAAAGGAGCTCATGAACGTTCTGAGAAATGTAGATACAGGTGGGAAGATAGGAAATCAACCAAAAATAAGAGTTAAGTCTAGCACATTTAAGACCCAATTCCATAAAGCTCCTGGAAGGAAAACAAACCAAAGGCCCTTGACAGGGCTGGGGCTATGGTTCAGTGGTGCAGCACCTGCCCGCACTTGACTAAGATGTACAAGGCAGATGGGGGTCAGGGGTGGGGGCAGGTGCAGAAGCCACAGGTATAATGTCTCACAAAGAGAAATATTTGTGTGTCAGTGTGACAACATATAGGGCATACTCTGAAGAGTAAACAAAGTACACAACACTGGTGAAAGACGTCTAAGAAAATAGACGCACAGTGTCCACAGTTTGCATGACTCGGCGCTCAAAAATCTTCACAAGCAGGCTTAATAAAACTCTTATCGAAGTCCGGCAAGAGTCAGGTATGTGTATCAATAAAGTGCTTGATGAGAATGCTCAAGGCCCAGGATTCTATAATTCTATATTTTATTCTAACAGTGTCTGTGTGTGTGCACACACGCATGGGCGTTTTGCCTGAATGTATGTCTGTTCCTGGTGCCCACAGAGACCAGAAGAGTGCATTGAACCTCCTGGAACTCAAATTATTCAGGCTGTAAGCTACTATGTGGGTGCTGAGCATTGAACCTGGGTTATCTGAAAGAGCAGCCAGGTTTTTTTTTTGTTGTTGCTTGTTTGTTTGTTTTTAACCACTAACTAAACCATCTACCCAGCCCCACAAACTTTTTTTTTTAATCCCAGCCAGATATTTTGTAGATATAGACTAGATAATTCTAAAAATGTGTATAGAAAGTCATAATAATTCTAATAAATGTGTATGGAATTATAATAGCTGAAGTTCTCCTAAGCAATATAACACAGGACCAGTCTAGCTAGTTTCCATTTCTACTTTTGTGTAACTGCAGTCACTAAGACTGTTTGGTCATTGTAGAGACATAGACACATAGGATAGACTAGAACAGAAAAACCAGCTCACACAGATATTCCGAACTGTTTTTAAACAGAATGGCAGGAGTAATTCTGTTGAGGGAAACAGACTTTTAAGAAATGGTGCTGGAAAGTTTAGGCATCTGAGGAAATGAATGAAAGGATGAACTCTAACATCTTAGATGAGAATTAAACCTAAATGGATTGTGGGTATAAACTTAAAACTTTTGGGGAAAATGGAAGGAAATCTTGCTGTTTATGGAGCATAGTTTTCTAAAGAGAATCAAAAAATGATTCTCTCTGCAGGTAGGAAGAAAAGGAAGAAGAAAAGGGGGAAGCAGAGGAGGAAGGAAGGAAGGGGAGAGGGGGCTGTGACAGCTTTGGGCTGACACAAGTTTTGAACAGCCCGGGCAGTTTCCTGGCAAGGTGTCCTCAACAGTCACAGCTATAAGGGCACTACGAACTGAATTCGAGGTCTAATGCCACACTCTGATCACAGAAGGCTGTTAGGAGCAGGGATCCCAGCTTCTGTGTCTCTTTCAAAGTTATGACTCAGGTTGAATCTGAACAAAAAAACCAAAGTGGAGGTGCCGGGGATCGAACCCGGGGCCTCATACATGCAAAGCATGCGCTCTACCACTGAGCTACACCCCCTGCTCTTGCTGCCAGGGCCATGGTACTTCCCTAGAAAGGAATTCTGTTTTCCAGCTTTATTCCATGTATCCACATGGAACATAGACAGCTGGAGCACAGCACCCTAAATACAGGAAAAGCTTACCAACCAGTGTTAAATAACCCCAAGGAGCTAACTTTGAGTTGTAAGCATCTCCTACTGTGCTTGGCAAGGAATCAAGTTCTGGATTCTCTTGATGTCTTCTAGAATTCCTTCACCCAAGACACAAAGCGGTGGAAACATCCCTTTTTCCCCACCCAGGCGACTTTATTTCTGTTGTTTGCTCAGTGGAAATAGGAAATGCAAGGCTGCTGGAAGAAAAGTACCGTCAGCAAACACTCTGAAAGAGACTTCATTGTATTTTCCTCATCTAAGCTTCCAGCTTAATTAACCTAACACAGGACACCTAGCCAATAGTACTAGAGAGAAGTTGACCAGTCTCTAGTGAAACAGTGTTGTAGTTTTTGTCCTTAACACAGACATACGTGGGAAGAGGGACTCTCAGTTGAGTAATTGCTTCCAACAGATCGGCCTTTGGGCATGCCTGTGGGGCATTTTCTTAATTGTTAGTTGATAGAACTGTGTCCAGGCAGGCCTCTGTGAGCAGTGTCACATCCGGGCTTAAGATGGAGATTTTCAAGGCCTACCTCTGCAACTCCGAATGTGTGCGACTGCAGACAGCAGATCTCCTCCTCAGCAGGGACACGGGGTAGCAGTGCCTCTCCTGGACAGCTGTGACCTTTGCCTCTTTTGTCCTGTTTGTAGTTGAGAGGTGATTGTGTTAATTCCAGTTTGCAGCTAACAAAAACTGAGTCTTGGCAAATAAATGACTTGCTCTCTACTCCATTAAAGTGTCTGGGAGCATTTGGAAAGAACGAATGTGTAGCAGAGTTAATAGCAGTGGCTTCCGTGAAGAACCACTTATTGCTTCCCCATTGATGCCTCAACATCACCTGGCAGGGCGTTTTGAACAGCAAAAGCAGGAAGCTGGAGGTCAAATGAAGGGAAAACCAATAACAGGTAATACTTGCACCCAGATCCTTGGGTACGCCAAGCATGCACTCTGCAACCGAACTACACCACCCGCTGGCAGGGGATGATTCAGAAACCTTTTTCATTAGCTACCGCCTTTGCATTCTGTGATGTCTTAGGATTAAAATAAACTCCCTTTGTGTTTTGAAATTTCCTGTACTATGTCTTCTTAAGCACAGACACACCAGCTTTAAGATGGAGGAAAGGAAGAGGAGGAAGAAAGGGTGAAGGAGGAAGAGGAGGAGCAAAGAATATTGTTCTTGATCTATGGTCAGCTGGTGAAAGGCTCACCAGCAAATTTCTGGCCATTTGTTATGCTGACTGTATTAGCCAGGGTTCTCTAAAGACGCTGAATGGAGAGAATGAGTGTATACATATTAAAGGGGGGTCTATTAGAGTGGATTACAGCCTGTGGACAGGGTAGTCCAACGATAACTGTCTCATGATGGAAAGCCCAAGAATGACTGGAGAGAATTCTGCTGGTCCTTGGTCTGCATTGCAATCAGGAAGTAGGTTCTAATACCAGCAAAGGAATGTCTCAGGCATGAAACAGACGAGTCTGCCAGCAAGTATGAAGACAAGCAGACAAAAAGCAAAGGCTTCCTTTTTCCCTGTCCTTTCCTGAGGGCTGTCACCAAGAGTGGCTCAGAGTTAGAATGTGTCTTCCTATCTCAAATGATCCAATCAGGAAATCCCTCACAGATGTGCCAGATGCTTGGGTTTTAGTTAATTCCAGTTACAGTCAAGTTGACAACCATCCCTCTGACTGTAGGAAACTAAGAGAGACTGTGTGGAAACTAAGAGACTGTGTGTGTACATATAACTTCTATTCTGCCATCTGCCTAAATGGTTTTGTGGCTCAGGTGGTCTGCCCTCTGCTGCTGTGATAAAGCCATGACCAAAAGCAACTTAGAAAAAAAGGGATTTATTACATCTTAGAAGTTAGACTCCATCGTAACAGGAAGCAAGGACAGGAACTCAAGCAAGTAAAGAAGCAGAGGCTGAGTAGGAACCAGTTACTGGCTTGCTCCCCATGGCCTGCTCAGTGGACTTTCTTAGAGGAGCCAGGACCATTTTCCAAGGGGTGGCACTGGCCACGATGGGCTGGGCCCTCTCACATCAATCATTAATCAAGAAAATGCCCCCGCCAATTTGCCTATGGGCCAATCTGAGGGAGGCATTTTCCTAACTGAGGGTTTCTCCTTTCCAAGTTACTTTTCTGTCAACTTAAAAAACAAAAACAAACAAACAAACAAACAAAACCCAACAGCACAAGATCTAAATAGTGTAGCATTAAAAAGAATGTTTTGTATCATGTGTTGACTTCTTTTGTGAGCAGGTAATGGAAACCATTAAAAAATCTGAGTGTTTTCTTTCAGAGGGTGTCATGGGTATCAGGAGCCTGCACTCAGCCACTGCGCACCACCCACACCTATCTCAAGGGCAGTATTCAAGGTCCTTCCAGAAACATCTTGTAGTTTTTGGGTCCCCATTCTTGGGTTAATTTCTCATGACAGGGCGTGTAAAGATGCATTTGTGGCATATCATGTGAGACCCTGATGATTTAGTCAGTAGAACTTGAACTGGGATGAGTGACATGGGAAATTTGTTAGAAAACTGTCCACCTCTTCCTGGGCTAAGAAGTCATTTTCCTCCTGCTTCTCTGCTCAATGGAAATGTTGAGGACATTGTTTCTGAGGCTCTCACCCAGATCAGAACACCAGGACCATCCTGCTATTCATCCCCAAGAGTCTGTTTCATTCCAGCAGGAAGGCAACTAACTAAAGAGGTTTGTGGGAGACTTCCCCGTGCTCCAGGGACAAACCAAAGAGCAGATCTGGGGGTGGATAAAAGTGAGGAGCTCTGAAAGCATTTTAATAGGTAGCTAGTTCTAAAGGATCTTATTAGGCGTACAATACAGACTGGAAAGTGACAGAGACGAGAAAGAGCCAAGTTTCTCAGCAGTCAGAAAGAGACTCAAAGAGAAACTGTCTCTTCTCCCTTGTTCTGAGGTGCTGGGGTCAAACCAACTCCATCACACTAGACAAGCGCTTTTCCACTAAGCTGCATCCCAGGCCTTTTCTTCTTGTTGTTAAAATGGGGAAGCGATTGGGGAAGATGAGTTTGATTTGAGATGGGCTGACCTTAATATACTGTTCTCTGGGTTTCTTCTTATGGATATAGCCCAAGATAGGCTTGGCTATTTGAGACCTTGTCTCAAAAAGAAAGCTAAATAACTAGCTAAATAAATACATTCATACTTGTGGGTGACAGTTATCTAGAGGAGCAAGAAAGAGGGCGATTAAAACTGGAATTGTCCTTTGGCACTTGAAAAGCAAGCACTCATTTTCTGTTATCTACAAAAGGTTAAAAAATAAGTGAACTTTCTCCTAGAACCCTTGTGATTTACAGTGATTATCTACATGACCTTGGAATTTCAAACATAAAGAGCAAGAGTCCATGTTCTGGGACCAGCCCCCTAGCAGATGTCTTGTCTTCTTCATTGGTCTTTGCTGCTGTTTACCTTCTGAAATTTACCCTGGGTATCTTTTGGACTTGGAAACAGTGTGTCGGGTTAGCAGTTTCAGCCACCCCCACGGGACTGCTACCACAGATAAGAGGAAACAGAAATTGCAGGTTTCACTGAAGTGGAAGGCTAAAGAAGTGTCACCATAAAACTGCAAGCTAGTGTGTGTGTGTGTGTGTGTGTGTGTGTGTGTGTGTGTGTGTGTGTGTGTGTGTGTGTGTGTGTAAGTGCTGGAAGGTGCGGACAAGAAGAAAACTACCTTCAAATTATGTGCGAAGAAAGCCCACATACCAATTAAGTTACCAGAAATTCCTCACAATAACATTTTCATTTGTTTTTCTGTTTTCTCCAAGGGGCACCAACACTGTGAGGATTATTTCCTGTGGCAATATTCAGACTGTTCATTGCATTATTGAAATACTTGTCTACTGGGGAAATGGTAAAATAAGCTCCAAATATCTGATTCTTCTGATAAACTCTGTGATGTCTCCTGAGGAGACAAGAACAAACATTTGTTCACTCCAGATAGGGCTCTAACCAGAGACCAGAGAAACGGCTCCCCCGCCCCCAAGTCTAGTTTAGAGGTCAATGAGTTTGTTGAAGTTCCTCCTAGGGCTGTGGGTGAGGAGTTACTAGCAGGAGTATGGATCACTGAAAACCCCACCAGCACAATCGGAACTCACACCACCACCTGCAGGCAGCCTGGCCAGTCTCTTCACCCCAAGAGTCCTGTAAGTTTCAGCTTTCTGAGACTTTGGGAGTTGTTTACTTCTGCAGTCTTAGGAACCAACCCCCACTCTTTTGGAAGGAGTATTTCAATTCAGAGGACACTGTTGTTTGTTGTTTCTCTTTGGGGGGGGGGGCACCACCCAGCTGTCAAATAAATCACACATGGAGGCTTATTCTTAATTATCAATGCTCGGCCTTAGCTTGGCTTATTTTTTGTCAGCTGTCCTTATCTTAAATTATCCCATCTACCTTTTTCCGTTCTCTTCTATAAATCTCACTCTTATTCCGTGGCTTGCCGTGTCGCTGGGTGGCTGGCTGGCCCCTGGAGTCATCCTCCTTCTCTAGCTACTATTTCCTTTCACCTCCTCCTCCTCCTTCAGATTTCTCTTTCTATATCTTCTCTCTGCCTGCCAGCCCCGCCTATCTCTCTCTCCTGCCTTGCTACTGGCGATTCAGTTTTGTATTAGACCATCAGGTGTTTTAAACAGGCAAAGTAACACAGCCTCACAGAGTTAAACAAATGCAACATAAACAAAAGTAACACTCCTTAATATTCTACTATAGGAAACATCGATACAACGTGAAAATGTGAAGTGCTGTTTTCTTCGGTCTTTATGAAATTTTGGTTTGTTGTCTTCCAAGGTGTTGGGTTGTGATGCCCAGAATCTTCCACTTTGTCTTAATGTGAAAGACAGTGCCTTGGGCAGAAAAGGAATAAATAACTTTAAAAATCAAATGTCTGAAAAAGAATAAAGCACCGCATTTTGAGTCGGAGGTCGATGGCCTAACAGACAATTATAGCCACACAGCTTCCACCTTTCACAGGGTAGCAATGGGTCTCACATCACCTCTTTCCGTTCAGATCTTATGTCTTGAGCTAGAATGTAGCTTAGCCACTTGCCTAGACTATGTGAGGTTCAGAATACCACAAAACAAATTAATTAAAACAACAAAGGGTTCTCAGGCTTTTATTTCTCCCAGAGAAGGTGAAACAAAAAGATGACCTTGTTGAAGGAGAGTCTGAAAATAAAGCAGCAGGATGGGGTAAGTGCGTCTCATTAAGACCAAAGTTTTATCAGGGCATGGTGGCGCACGCCTTTAATCCCAGTACTCGGGAGGCAGAGACAAGTGGATCTCTGTGAATTTGAGGTCAGCTTGGTGTACAGAGCGAGTTCCAGGACAGCCAGGGCTACATAGTAAGACCCTGTCTCAAAAACAAAGAAAAATACATATGTTTGGAACGTCTGTCATATATTCCCTATGGCTTTCTCAGGCTCAATATTTGGCTTCTTTTCTCCTTCTCCTTCCCCCCCTTCTTCCCCTTCCTTCTTCTCCCTTCTCCTCCTCCTCCTCCTCCTTAGTTCTGAAATGGAACCCAGAGCATCACTGTCCCTAGGCAAATTCTAACAATGAGCCATATTCCAGCCCAGTTCTGGGCTTCCATCTCCTTCTCTCTTCTTCCTTAAATGTCAGAGGTAAATCTATTGCATGCTCACAGAACAGGCCGCAGAGAAACAATGATAACCACGGTGTTCTCTTTCCTATTTTGCTCATATTCCTTTCACAACATAGATGAATCCCCCTGGCTGGAACGTGTGGATAATTTTCTCCGGACACAATGATGACAAGTGATACTGTGAAGCTCTACGTTGGGAACGTGGAAGGGAGAGGAATACAAATCTGGCAACGTTGAGAACAGAAAACCAGCTACTGGTTTCTCGACAGAAGCTGAGCCTCTCTTCAGAACAACAAATCCCAACGGTAAGGCACGTCGTTCTGAGAATAAATGTCTTTTGGAACTTTTCGGCTTTGAAAATTCCCTGCTGACGTCACAGAACAGTGGTCTGATATCGTCCCTGTTGAAAAGCAGGGACTTCCCAAATCTGAATATATCCTTCAGCCCACATTACAGCTGCAAAAGATTTTAAATCAAGACGGAATCTTTCACAGCTTAAAACAATGTTACAAACATTCCTGAATATTAGTTAGAGAATGCAAGCAACAAACACAGATTTTATCCTATTTACAAGGAGAATACAAAAAAAAAAAAAAAAAAAAATACCAAACGTTCCAGTTCACATTACAAGTTAGCACAATCTTTATACTGCAACGTTTCCAAAACTTCTTGTATTAAAAAGAAAATGAATTTCACATATTCAACTACGGTACAGTGATTCAGAAAGTATAAGCGTCTTAATACCACGAAATGGTAAAACAAAGTCAAAGACAGGAGCAGGAAGGTTATTCAGGAATAGAAATACGTATTGTCTATTCTTTTAATCTTTTGAGAGCATTCAAGCTGATGCCTCTTAAGCTTTAGTGTGTGAGCTATCGTCATGGACTACAATTTAAAATGCGATTTTATTTTTTGAAGAGTCCAGATTGCGATTTGTCCCCACGGGTCTGGACGCCAGCCTTCCCATAGAGGGCGCCACTGTCTCAGGTGAATCGATTCCGTGGGTCATTTTAGAACAATCCAGGAACCCCAGTCTACCGCAGAATGAACTTCGCTCTTCGCTGGCGAACAGGGCGACGCTGGTGTTCACCGAAGAAAACAGCTCTCTCGGCAGGGAAACTTTGGCGAAACTGTTCAGTTCTCCAGTTAAATCTTTTATCCTTTCTTTCCTAGAAACGCAGGTCACGTCACCTTCAGAACCTTGCAGTTTCGGACTGGGAGTACCGCTATTCCTTGGCTGCATCTTGAGACTTCCCATCTTCTCGTTCTGATAGTATGGCCTTGGGATGGTGCTCCAGCTCGGCGGCCTTAAAGTTGGTTTGCTGCTCTCTAGCAACATTAACATTCCGTGAAATCGTTTGGCTTTCTGTTTCAACAAGAGCAAGGAAAATAGTGAAGTCGTGGGGAGAAAAGAAAGCCAGTAACCCACAGGGGTTTGAAATCGCTGGAGGTGCCGGGGATTGAACCCGGGGCCTCGTGCATGCTAAGCACGCGCTCTACCACTGAGCTACACCCCCGATGTGGTTGTGCTCTTGGGAATACATTCAAGACAGAAATCTGATTTTTGCTAGGTTTTGGAAATATCAGGTGCAGAAGCCCAAGGCCACACTTACTTTCATCTTTTTAAAGTCCAAGCGGAAGTCGGGTGTCTGGCTATCATAGAGCAGCTCTCTTACCGGTCTGGACCAACGCGGTTTGCAGCTCTTGGTCCCGTGTGCGTGCAGCCACCTCTTTCAGCCCGGGAAGAGCCTGGATGAATGCTTTCGGTTTGTCTTTATTCCCTGCTTCCCCTCGGCCTTACTTTTAGAGGGTTGCAGAGCTGGGAACGATGGACCTCTTCTGTAATTCCAGCGCTTGAAAGGCATAGGCAGGAGCATTGCCTCGAGTTGCAAGACAAGCCAGGACTACACGATGAGACTGTTTCCAAAACGGAAAGAAAAATGCAAGAGAGATGGGGGAAGAGAAGGACTAAAGGTGGTTTTTCAGATCGACCGTTGTGACACCAGATGATAAATCAGTGAGAACAAAGACATAGGTGTACGCAATTATAAATGATCACAGGTGACACAAGAGTGGGAACGTGGGTTATTTGGGGGATGGGAGGAGACGAGCCAGAGAGGACTGGGGCAATGGGGAAGGGGTGAACTATATGAAAATGCCATAAGGAACCTCTTTAATTTGTGTGCTAACATAAAAATTAATAATAGTAATAATAAAGTATAGTAATGTATGTTTCTTCTCATTTCTCCCCTTAAATGATTTATAATGCAACTTTACGGGTGAGACTCTAACACAGGACTGATATATGTGTGTGATACATTTGCCAGTGGCAGTACAATGGATATTTTCACAGCAAAGCAGTAGTGGGCTAAGGAAATGACAGGTACTAAGGCAATTAATTATACCAATATAAATTTTAATTTACAACTGACAAATGTAATGTGTACCACATTAATACCACAAAAGCATAAAGACTAGAGCTTGTAGGCGTTACTTTCCGATATACGACTGGAGTTAATTTTTTATAAAATAAGGTGATCCCAATAAGTGAACTTGTATACTGTAAATGGAAAAACCACCCAGAAGAAAGCCTAAAAGCAGTGAATGCATCATTAATGAAATCTAAATACTACATTCACTAGAAAGTATTCACTTACTTCTAAAAGAAGGGTGGAGAGGAAAATAGTCGTGAGAGGTGTTGGAAACCAAAAGGGAAAACGATGGCACAATCCCGACTATTCCAATAACATTAAATATAAATAAACTAAACAATCCTATGAACAGGTGCAGCCCATAGGCCTGGATTTAACAATCATGCTCCCAGTGAGTGGCACCAGCAAGATGGTGGAATATAAATCCCTTCTCCCATGGAAGTGTGAGGTTAACAATAATGAACAGAACAATATGCCTGAAAGTTCTAGAAACTAGCTAACAGTTTCCTACCAAGACTCGCACCATGCTAACCACCTCAAAAGCAGGTGTGTGGGGATTGTGGGGGGATCATAGCAGTTCTCCCTCTGCTCCCTGCTCCTGCCCTATCATTGGTATTTGGAATGAATGAGGGAATTCCCAACTGGCCTCTTCTTCCTGGGGTGGGGTGGGAGTAGTTTAAAAAAACAACAACGATCAATGCAATACATACATTCACAAAATGAAGGTCAAAAACACAATCATTTCAAAAGATGCAAAGAAATATTTTTTTCATTCAACATTTTTTTTATTTGCTTTTATTTTCAATTGGGATTAAGCCCAGTGATTTACATCAAGCTCTACCCGAAGCCCTCAACATCTTATTAGTGTGCTGGCTTGAGAATATCCCCTACAGGGATTGCAGGTCAATGGAACCACATGCCTGGAATTCTGTGGAGATAGGAGAAACATCAACACAGAGCTGATTAGAGCCTTCGATAAAGACAATGTGGAAACCAGAGTCCTCAGAGGCTGTTTTTCCAGATCTGAGCCAATGTGTCTGGGGGGTCTCTACTGAAACATGGAGATGGGTCAGAATAGAGAGAGGAGTGATTTGCTTGAGATAGAACAACAGCATTATCCATATCCTGTGCCTGGTGCTATGCAGCCATGTTTTACACACACACACACACACACACATGCACGCAGGCACATGCACACATGCATGCACAAAGAAATTCACAAGACTGTATGGATTTTGTGGTCATCTGGGGTTTCTGGTTAAATAACTAAAAAAGAAATGAGTTTAAACCCACCTGGCCCTTTCCAGCACTCACTCTCAGGTGTGATTTCAAGTATTTGTTTGACGGCTTTTAACATACAAGATTCTCATTCTGTGTCCTAGAACTCAAAGCAGCGGCATCCTGTCCCTGGATGTTCATCACACATTGCTGCATTTGCTATTCGCAGAAGCGGTCTGAGAGCACCGTTCTCTCTTGTGGCGAGGATAAGGTATCAATTCCTTACAGTTTAGTAGTTAAAGCCAAATGTGGTGGCCCACACCTGCAATCCTAGTGCTTGGGAGGCTGAGACAGGAGGACTGCTGTGAGTTCAAGGCCAACTTGGGCTACAGAGTGTCTTTTTAAAGGAAAATGGGAGACTGTCCACACTTAATCTGTGAGATGAATGGATCCCATGGGGACTTGTGCCCTGATGGCGAATGGGTTCATTTTATCATGGAGCTTGGTTCACGATAAGCAAAAAGGAACCATGTTTCCTTCTCAACAGTTGGGCTAGTGACAGCAAGACAACCACAACCATGTGATTTCATTGCCATCTTGGTACAACCATACTGCATAAACCAAGATGATGGTGCACAGCACTTCCCAGTACCACTGAAACCTCAGGATCGCCACATCCCTTTTTATAGCAGAATGAGACAATACCAGACCTCCACAGTGGGTTGTCCTTTTTAGTTTTAGCTGTTTTGTTTTTATTTTTGACACACTGTTTCACATCATGTATTGACTAGTTTCTAGTGGGGATTTAAGACTTTTCTCAGCTTATAAAGGATCATCCTAGCTGGTTTTGCTGATTGTTGATGTTCCTTTCTAGAAGGAGGGGACAGGCAGTGACCCTGGACCTTCGCCTGAGTATCCAACCACTGCTCCAAATCAATGCTACTTAACTCTGCCCTAATTGCATATGGCCTTGGCGTCTTGGGGTGGACACAGGGTACATAGGATGGGAAGACTGCAGAGAAAGGGATCCACCTATGCAGCTGTAGGGAAACTATCTTCATCCATACTGGGTGAAAACTTGCTTTTGGGGCACTCACCACTCACTCATGCCCTGAAAGTAAACTCAACAAATCCATTGGTCCTCTAGGCTCCAGCCAAGGACTTCCTTTCCTCCCTACACATGGCTGGTACTTAAATCAAACTATCAATGCACTTTTGGAGTCTTTAAGATAAGCCCATTGGAGGGATACCCTGAATGCCATCCCAGATGACCCCATCCAGCTGTAAGAAGCCAGATTGGCCATCAGCCCAATGTCATAATAGTAGTTAGGGTTACCTCTTTTGGTGTGGGATGGGAAAGAAAAAAAAAAAACGGGATAGAAAATGGTTAGGCAGTTTAGGATTAAAAGACTGTAAAGAAAAGCAACTGTTTTCTTGGCTGGAAGTTAAAAAAAAAAATATGCTTGGCACTCTTGGCAGCCTCTTCCTTGCCCAGACCAGATATGCCAAAAGTGCTTTGGGAGCCCTGGTCTCTGATCTGGTTCCTAAACAATTCTAGGGTTACGGATGACACACATTAAAACATGCTGAAGCCATCACTTATCATAAATTTTTACACATTCTAGAGACTTCACAAGACCAACATACACTGGCTAAGGTATTTAGCCTAGCAAGGACTCAGTTCCTGAAATTCCCTTCCCCTTTATTAGCCAGTATCATCACCGTGAAATAGATCCCCCAGCAGTGGGATGAGACTCAGTCACCACCTACATGTGGGAAAAAGATGGAGGCCCTTTTGTTCAAGTGTGTTTGTTAGCCCAGTTTGGGTCTTGGTGTACCTCTTTGCGAAAAGAATTGCCTGATTGAGCTATTTGCACTTGGTTCTTGTGTTCCTTTGTGCAACATCCAGATTATTCTTTGTACCTAACATATATATATATATATATATATATATATATATATATATATATATAACTTTTTAAAAGGTGTATTTATTTATTATGTATACAGTGTTCTGTCTGCATGTATGCATGCAGGCCAGAAGAGGGCACCATGTGGTTGCTCTGTCTCTCTCTGTGTCTCTGTCTTTGTCTCTCTCTCTGTCTCTCTCTCTCTCAACTGCTAGGTAAGGGCCCTTTAAAATCTTTCCAGTTCCAGTTTTGCCCTGAGGCTCTTCTCTCTCTGCCTGGAGCAAATGTTTCCATTTGGAAGGAATGCTGCATTTCTGAGGACCATGCCTACAACAGTGGGTCTTTGGGTCTTGAAGTCAGCCTGGCATACTTAACAAATTCCAGACAGCCGGGACTACACAGCAAAACCCTGTCTTAAGAGAAAAAAAGCAGGGCGGTGTATATTAACATCACACCCCCGGGCATGGAGTGCACATCTACCTGCCGAAGCAGTCCTGGGCTGCCTTTCCAGGGTCAGGGCAGGGCACACTTTGGATGTTCTGTCCTGAGGGCAGACCTTTAATGTTGGTGTCCCTCATCCGGAGAAGTAGCCCAGTGTTGTGCATGAGGTTTACAAGTGTGTTGGGAAGTACTCACACGTGCATATGTGAGGCCCTTCAAAATAGGAGATGAAAGCCGGGAACGAGCGAGTCAAGGAGTGTGCTGTGCGGTTCCTTTCTTTACCTTGGGCTTGATTAAACTTATTTAGCAAAAACAAGAACTTTTATCTGGATCAAAACCTAGCATTATACTTTTTAAATTACTGGAATGCACACTAAGTACAAAAATGGAAAATGACCGGAACCGAGTGGAGGATCAACGGAAGGGAAGTTGTCGTGGGAGGAGTGGGGGAAATGAGAAACAGTTCCCAGTTTCCCACTGTGGACTGCTCTTTCTTCCCTCCCTCCAGTCTTTCCTATTCCCTGCCTGCCCCAGACTGCCTCTTCGTTCTTCTCTATCAGGGCCTTCGGCCATGCTGTACTTGGGAATGAAGCGCCTCGATATAAAACGCAAGACCAATGAGACAGACTTTTTTGTCTCCTTTGGTCTTGGTTTCTGTCCGTGTGGATTGGAATTGGCAGGAGACACACCACACCAGACCCAAAAAGATGGCTACCTTCTACAAGGTAGATGGAGGTGCCGGGGATTGAACCCGGGGCCTCGTGCATGCTAAGCACGCGCTCTACCACTGAGCTACACCCCCTCGCGGACAAAAGCCGCTCAAAATATTCCTATGACTGGATATTGTCACTCCGGCTGGCAGGTGTCCCGCAATTAATTTAGGATGTATACTGAGTCCCGCGTCTCGGATACTATGTGGAAGACAAACCAGAAGAAGGAAAAGATAAGCTGGTCTGCAATGTCTGGATCTCGACCAGGGACCGTCTATGATCTGTCACCTGGGGCGGATAGCAAGTGTTTCTGCCAGGCTGCTCCAGAGAGGGGTCTGAAGGGTGATTTCTGCTGCGAAAGGTGGCCGACACCGCAGTATGATGCCGGAAGGTGAAGAGAACAAAACTAGCTGGGAGGAAAGCTCACTCGGCTGTGGACTGGCTGGCAGCCGGGTGCAGGCTCGTTCTGACCCCGGGATGTAGACCCTGGGAAGCAGCAGGTTCCAGTGCACCCGGCCGAGCCCCACCACCTCACCCTACTCACGGCGCCGACACCCCACCTCCCCCGCCCCGCCCCGGAAGGCTCCATCAAGAAAAAGACGCAAAAGTAGTAGTCTGCACAACCCTCAGTGCCTAGTAGCGTCGGGGTCCTGGGGACCCTCCACTGCTTGGAGCGCAAGCACTCTCTCTCTCGTTCTCTCAGCCTTGTACAACGGTCGAAATTGGATTGGGGGTCTAATTAAAGGAAATAAACTAAGATCCTGGGAAAACATAAGATAAGAGAGGAGAAAAACCTCAAAGAAAGAGAGGAGACCTGGGAGCGGGAGGAAAAACAAGAGTATGTGTTAGACAGGGTTCTCTGACAGAACAGAAACAATAGGATGTATATATTATAAAAGAGAATATATTGGATTGTCCTACACAACCCGGACTGGGTAGTCCAACAGTAGCTAACTGCATGCTGAAAAAGCCAGTAGTTGCTCAGTCCATGAAACTGCAAACCTCAACTTTCCCAATGTTGGTGCTGAAAGCTGGGAGCTCCCAAGTGTCGCTGGTTTTGATTTTATGTTGGAAGTTGAAGGCTGATGCCACCAGAAGACAGCAGCGGTAGTGATAGTTACACTCCCTCCAGGGGAATCACAGGTAGCAGGTGCACACTGCTTTTTCCTTGAACCTCTATATCTTGTGCAGCTCTTTAGGAAGAAGCGATCCACTTTGAGGGTGTATCTTCCTCCTTTGATTAATCCAGAGGCGTGTCTCGTATGTGGCCAACCATCCCTGCTGACCACTAAGACCGACCATCCCAGCGTAGAAGGAAGTATGGAGAGTGGGTCCTTAGAGCTCAGAACAGGATTGACAGCTCTCATCACACCCCGGGTCTCCATTGTCCCACTCTTCCTCCAAGCATCGAAGACCGCTCCGTGAAATGTGGATTCAGAAAGCCGGTCCTTCTAGTCTGTCTCTTACGGCGTGTAAGAACACTGGGTCACCAGGAAGGGTTTGGGGCCAGAGTTTCTGCGTCAGTTGATCTGGGTGGGCCCTAAAATCTTGCGGTTCTCGCAAGTTTCCGGTGATAAGAGAAGATTCTGAAATGTCCTTACCTAAATAACAAGTCAGAACATGGAAGAAAGTGATCAGACTACACTGTATCTAGAACCGCTCCAAGAAGAGCAATCCTTTCATAGGAAGTGGGTTGCCAACCAGTAGAGAAGTCTCTCCCAGGGCACTTTGCAGAAGCAGATCTGAGATGGCTATCAATCAGCCAGCCTGATTGAGACTTTCTGCTTGGATGCACAGCTCTTGATGCCTGTTACCAGCTCTTCTGTGACAGGGTAAGACAGTGCAAATGCAAGACCTCCATCTTGTATTCTTGCTGGGGACATTTCAGGTTTAACTAGAGTTTAAACTCCATCATGGAGAATTTCACTGAAAACCTAGCTAACAGCTTCTGTTAAATTTCCTGTTTGTTCAAACTTCCCTCTCCAACTAACGACTATCTTAGCTTCTACCAAGCTGCTTGCTTGCACAAAGCCACCCCAGTCTCCTTAACCTGCTAAGTGAGAAGCCAGGATGTGGTGTCTGCCTTCAAAAACTCCCGTGTTCTGGACACTCTAGGCTACAGTAGGTCTCTGAATACCTGGGTGTCGTCCCAGCCAGCTAGAATAAAGACTTCTGATTGACTATAAAATCACACTCCCCCTTCACACCGATTATGAGTTATGCGATTGCACCAGAGTGTGAGTTTGAACGCTCAGCAGTGGGGTGAAGCCCTCACCATCACCACTGCACCAGAATAAGAACTAAGAGAACTTCCCACCCATTGTGCTTGCTCCTCTGGTTTGGGTCATGGTACATGCTTTTTACAAAAAGGAGCTGCCTTTCGGGATTATTTTTTGTCTTGCCCGTGAGTTTCTTTGTGACAGACCAAAAGTATTATTTTCCAAAAGTTTGGGTGTTCATTCTAGATTGCAAATCTGCCCAGAGAATGGTCTGGTCCCCTTCTTTGAGGAAGATGCATCCTCATAGCTCCATTATGGTGGCCATAGACTCTTGTGTAAATGACACTCTTAGATCTGTAATGATGCCCAGGACATAGTTTCTTGTTAATGGGGGGAAGGGCCCCCAGATAAGTACCTCGGTGACCAGGCAACTGTGTGTACAGAACAAGGTAAGAAATGCTGTGAAGAATGGTCAGGTGACTCTCTGGTGATGAGGACATTCTGGTGGTGATTTGGAAGTGAGTAAGTGATTCAGAGTACAAGAAACCTCCTTTTTAGGGGTGGGGGTTGAGTCTCTAGGGACTGGAATGGGAAGTAACCTGCCAAAACCAAGCTCCAAAAAGAAAGAAGAAAGAAAAGAATGGATTCTCCAAGACAGGGGGCAGCCAACTCCTCTGGCTGATTTAGTACTCTCTGGCCTGACTAAGGAGAGACTGAACAATGAGAAAGAGACCTTCAAGATTTAAATTTAACTCCACATCCCTCTCTCCCTGGCATGGGATTTACCTTTCTTTCCTTCTGGTCATGGTTTCTTCTTGGCATGGATTCCTCAGAGAACCTGGGAGACCTGACATCGGATGTGGTGGAAAAGGAGGGAGACACCCTCTTGGTATGGCAAAGTCCAACCTTGCTTTAGACCATGAGGTCCTGAGATGATTGCTTGTCTAACTGGATCACAGTGCCACACAAGGCCACTGAAACTTTAAATCAGGGTTCATTAACAATTTTTAGCAAGCTGGTTAATAAGAGACTTTAATCAACACCCAGGGCCACAAAGTATCTGCTCTCAATCCATGCCATGCTTGAGTGGGACAAAATGGTATCAAGGTCACGTTCTCCTTTCCAGTTTGTCTATGTGCTCCCAGAGGAACAGCGCCACCTATGAGCATTGAGCACTTCATAAGTTTCTTTTCCAGCAAGAGCTTATATCTAGGATCCAAGGGAGATCAAACAAGAATCAGGTAACATGGCTTGGTGGTCACAGTTACAATTTATGAAAATATGTATGGCCTCCCTTTCATTGGGTAGAGACCAGGGGATTCATTCTTTTGTTCTTTACTTTGCTATTTGGGGCCTCTACACCCGAGGGTAATTTTTTCTGTTATAACCATGTTAATCTAACTTGGATGCTTATTTGGAAAAACAAAAGGGTGGTTGCCCACAACTAATCTGAGAGGTGTGTGGATTCCACAGGGACTTGTGCCTGTTGGAGACTGGGCTCATTTTATCATGGAGCTAAGTTCACAGTAACCAAAAGATAAGACTATGGCTTTATGCCATATTGACTGGTGACCTCATCAAGATGTAGGTACCATGTGACTTGGTCACCATCGCAGCTAGTTACATCATCAAAACGGTGAAGACAAAGTGATCTCACTACCATCTTGGCTCATGAAACTGTGCGGCATGAAACAAAATGGTGGGACCCTTAAGGGGATCACTGCACCCCTAGAATGTCCTACAACACAGGCATTCAGTCACATGTCCCAAGCCTCTTCTCCTTTTGGGTTTTCATCTTCTTGGATAGGATCATGGCAGTAACAAACCCAGAGCCACCTCCAACAGAGGCTCCAGTTCCAGGGGATAAATTCAATGCATTTTTATATCGAACTACGAAATCATACCAGACCTCCAGGGTGGATTTTTGTTTTAACCCTGACAACTGTTTTGTCTGATGTATTTACTGGTTACTAGAGGAGACTTATAGTTTTCTCAGCTATAAGTGTGCCTCCAATACTAGCCATCTACGGGTGGGTTGACTGGGAAGCTTGTGGAACTTCGCAAGGACCCAGAGAAAACTTGAGAAGGCACATCCCAATCAAGACCCAAAGAACAGAATGCCAGGTGAGGGGTGTAAAAATGGATTATTTTTTATTTTTAGAAAAGAAGTACTTACATGTGAAGATTAAGATGGCTGGATGAAGCCAGGCATGGTAGTGGACACCTTTTATTCCAGCAGCTGCCAGCCAGAGGCAGACAGATCTCTATGGTTAGAGGCCAGCCTGATTTATGGAGTGAATTTCAGGCTAGCCAAGACTATGGTGAGACTCTATCTGTAAACAAACAAACAAATAGGTAGGTAGGTAGATAAATAAATGCTAGATGATTTTCTATAATGGAAAAGAAAGCTGGAAAGCAAGCAAGCTACAAAGGTCAATGGAAATTATATAAGGAATGAGAAAGATGAAACTTTCTGTGTATGAAACCTCTACTTAAAAGTCATTGGTCTCTTTGAGCAGAACAGGCTGCGTTGGACGGCAGAGGAGAACATGCGTGTGTGTGTGTGTGTGTGTGTGTGTGTGTGTGTGTGTGTGTGTGTGTGTGTAGAAGCTGGCAGGCTGACCAGTCCAGCTGACACCCAGACCCAGGACTGAGGCTGTGGGTTGGCCCACTCCAACATCCACCTCATCTATGAACTGTTAGAACATGAGAAGGGGACGAACCCACAGATCCAAAACTGCAGGGCATCGGCCGGAAGTCCAGGAGTTGGGGAGAGAACCGAGGGGAGCCCGGAGGAGATCCCATTGTCGATGGTGTGACCGAGGACAGAGGCCTCGAACCAGACCTATGACTCATGGCAACGAACACTTGCAAACGAAGACCTACAAGGTGACATGTGTATGTGACCCACCGGGCCACACACAGCTTCCACAGCGAGATTCTTTTTTCTTTCTTTCTTCTTTTTGGTTCTGCTTTGTTTGTTTAGTTGGTTTGGTTTTTGTTTTTTCTTTTAAATTTTGTTTTGTTGCAAGGGATGGGTGGCAGGGATGGGGAGATGGGGAGATGAGCAGAATCGGGATGCCTGATGTGAAAACCACAAAGAATAAAAGATAATAAGAAAAAAACTATTACAAGACATGAAAAAAAAAGTCATTGGTCTGATCTTCGTAATAATTACAAGGACTGGTTTAAAGAACAAAAAGGTAGGCCTAATTAAAATTTAAATGGCCTTGATAGTACCAAAAAAATGTGATTAATTTGGCCACCTATATGGTTTTAACCACCCAACAGGAAAGTGTAACCAAAGATTAAAATTATTAGTGTGTTTCCTTAACTGTCCATGGGATCACACTCCTGGACATTAGACATAAGCCAGATGCTTATTCAGACAGCTATTTTTCATTAATGATGTTCTTCTTGATAAGGAAATGCTGTCCAGATGTAAGAGATTGGCTCACTGCAGTACCTACCTGCAGCCGAGATTGACAGACTCTCAATTGTTTGATCCTAAAAATTAATTGTTGGCTAAATTTATTCTCTCCCTCTCTAGGAGCCGTTTGGGAGGGACGTCACTCTGATTCTAACCATTTTAATAGCTGTCAGAGTGCCTAGAAACAGATGCTCAGTTCTTTACTCTAGAGACCAGTCTTGGAGGCCAAAGGGAAATGGGGAGCCGGTAGACGGGTGCTCCTGTGAGCCCACCAAGAGGTTCTAATGGACTTTGTTTAGGACATTTTAAAGATACCATCCAACCTGGCTTCTCCTGGTTCCCTGCATAGGCTTTGAAATGATAAGTATTATTTTTGCCTTTGCCTCTCCCTCACATCTCTTTCTAGGAACCAGTTAAGGACTTTCTTTCCTTCCTTCCTAGTCTGTTATACCAATGGAACTACCAATGAACTTTCAAGGCCTCTTAGATAGGCCCACTCGTGGGGATCCCATATTGATGCAACCCAACACCCCCCCCCCCATGTCTGCTGGAGGAATCTGGATACAGGACTTTAGGTGACATCTTCAGAAGCAGGGATGATGTAAACGGGATGTAAAAATAGCCCAGGCAGTCTAGAATAAAAGACCCCAAACAAATGCAACCAGTTTCTGTCTTGGCTAAAAGCCAGTAGTGATCATGGGCAACTTGGCAGCTTCATCCTTGCCAGAGATGCCAGAAAGGTGTAGGGTTCCGATCTTTCATCTGCTTGCTAGCTGATTCTAGGCTTACTTCTTCAGAGGGAGGAATGGAAAGATATCAGTAAGAGCCTGTTAAAGAGAAAGTGCCTAGCCACAAGACTGGAATCTCTGGCCTGGGTGGGTTCAATCATTCTCTTGGCCAAAGGATCACCCTTAGCAAAAAGATGGACTCACCTTAAGTTAGGCTAAAAAGACAGGTGAAGTGATTAATTTTTTCGGTTAAGGGCCTCCTCTAGAGGCTTGGGTGGGGGCTGGAGAGGCGGCTCAGGCCCTGAGTTCAATTCCCAGTACTCACACAGGGCCTCATAACTGTCTATCATAGGATCTGGTGCCCTCTTCTGGTGTGGAGACAGACATGCAGACAAAGCAACCATATACCTAAAATATATAAAACCTTAGAAGCTTGTCCAGAGTCTCACCAGAATTGCCCTCACCAAATAATCCCCAGTCACTTAACAATTTACTGTTACTAGAGACTTCAGAAAGTTAGCATATGTTGGCTGAATTTTAAGGAAAAAAATTCATTAATAAAGAGGGAGGGAATTATGAGACACATCTTTTTTCTATCAAAATTGACTAGCTGCAAAGGGTCAGTATTTCATAAACCTCCCCTACCTGGAGGAACTCTGTACAGTGTCTGTCTGCTCACCTTTGACCATTTCTAAGACTCGACTCTTTATTACACCCTTCCACTTTGGGCTGATTATGAATTCACCAACTGTGCCAGATTGTGAGGTCAAGCTCCCACTGACAGAGTGAGACACAGTATAGTCCTCCAAGAAAGTGAACTTCCTCCTGCTGCGTGGTTGCTGGCCTGGTTTGTGTCAAGGCATACCCTATTTTCACCATGAAAATGCCTTGCCTGGTGACTTTCCCTTTGTTCATGTGTTTCTTTTTGTGACAGCAAGAATATGACTTTCCTACATCAACTTCCTAACCTTGCAACCATGTAGTCATGTATTACTCTTTTTAAGTTCTTGAATTTGTCACTTTAGGGAAAGAAAAACTTTACCCCACTCTGTAGATTCAGTAATCAAGTCTATGAATTAAGTTTACAGTGTGAGGATTAAGAGGAGAAACGATACCCAAATTTATTATATATGTGGGGAAGGAACATCATCGGTATGAAAAGTAAATATTCCAAACAGAGTGAGACCTAGAAGCTTCTATACTTTCTTCACAGGGGATGTGGGAGGAGATGTAGACAACCTGGAGAAAGGAATGATTTATAGAAAGATGAAAGGGTCTCAGGAGAACAAGTCTGAACAGCATTTGAAAAAGTCTATCTGGATGTGTAGACCTCTGGCCTCCCGTAAAGCTTGATGAGACTCTCAGAGGGGTTCAGGGCAACTGTTCACTGTTTTAGGTTTGGAAGGTTGGGTTTTATGTAGATAAGGGCAATTCAGAGGAAGCTCCTTCCTGCATTTGCTGTTTGTCCATCCCTCCCTCTGGTGTTCGAAGAAATTAACTTGGAAAATTATTGAGAAAAGAGAACAGGGTAGCTTGGGTAGAGATGGGAAATCTGCCATCAAAAACAAGCTCCTGGTATGGGGACTCGTGGCAGTGAAGGAACGGGTTGGGGGGTGTGTGTGGAAGAGCCGAAGGGAAAAGGCGTTTTAGGTAAAATAACACAGATGTGTCAAAGGTCAGGAGAGTACAAAATGAGCAGAGAAAACACTTTCTGACACTCGAGTGAAATATATAAACAATTTGACTTTTGTTTGCCCACAACTAAATATTCTGTGGTTAGATCTTGACTTTAGTTGGTGTGCTGGATAGTTTTACGTCAACTGGACACAGGCTAGAGTCATCTGAGAGGAGGGAGCCTCAATTAAGAAAATGCTTCCATAAGTTCAGGTTGTAGGCAAGCCTGTAGGGCATTTTCTTAATTAGTATTGATGGGGGAGGGCCAAGCTCTGGGCTGGTGCTCTTGAGTCTATAAGAAAGCAGGCTGAGCAAACCAGGAGAGCAAACCAGTGAGCAGCACTCCTCCATGGCCTCTACATCAGCTCTTGCCTTGTTTGAGTTCCTGTCCTGAGAGCTTCATGGCTCTTGCTTTATTTCTGCAAGAGTGACAGAAAGAGATCCACAAGAAAACAATTCCAACTGCCTTAGTTAGGGTTACTATTGTTGTAATAAAACACCATGAACAAAATAAGTTGTGGAGGAAGGGTTTATTTGACTTACACTTCCACTTTGTGGTCCATCATTAAAGGAAATCAGGACAGGAACTCAAACAAGGCAAGAGCTGATGTAGGGGCCATGGAGGAGTGCTGCTCACTGGCTTGCTCTCCTGGTTTGCTCAGCCTGCTTTCTTATAGACTCAAGAGCACCAGCCCAGAGCTTGGCCCTCCCCCATCAATACTAATTAAGAAAATGCCCTACAGGCTTGCCTACAACCTGAACTTATGGAAGCATTTTCTTAATTGAGGCTCCCTCCTCTCAGATGACTCTAGCCTGTGTCCAGTTGACGTAAAACTATCCAGCACACCAACTAAAGTCAAGATCTAACCACAGAATATTTAGTTGTGGGCTTACACATTCTACAAAATACCAGTTTTTTACAAACAGAACAAATGAAAGTGATTATCCCCAAATAATGGGTGTTTTCGTGATGAGGATGCATGTACCCCTAATTGGGAGGCTGAAGCAAGATCGAGGATTATATACTGAGACTCTGTCTTTTATCATTCTTTTAAAGTAAATTGATAAGTTAGTTGCAAAGTAATAAACAGAGGAGGAAGTCCACCAACAGGCATTCTTTGTAAGATTACCGATTACCGCACCCAGCACAATTAGAATGTGTCCTGCACAGATTCCAATTTCTGTTTACAAGGGACTCAGTCTGTGGGTTGGATATCAACCCAGGTTGGATAAGCTGGCTCATGCTTAGAGGTGGAGCCCTTGTTTAACTGTGTGCGTGGGGTGTTTACTATGTAACAAGTGCTTTACTAAGAAAAAGGCAAAAGTACCCCAGGGTTTCCTAAACAAGACGTGAACAAGGACACCAACAGACTACTGACATGGATGCGAGAAATCTCACCAGGCCTCAACCAGCTGCCCACTAGAACATTCCAGGAAAAATAAAAGCCCAGAAAGCCCTCAAATCAAAATAAATTGGCGGCTGAGCCCAGTGCTGCATTCACAAGACTCCAACTGCCGCTAAAGAGGTGATAACTTCAGATCCTTGGAGTTCCAGAGGAGAATGCTCTTTGTTTTCACATGGCTTTTTTGTTTTGGGGACAGGATCTCTTGTAGCCCAGAAGGGCCGTGAACTCTTGGTGTTTGAGGCTGATGACCTTGAACTCTTGGTTCTCTGGCCGCCACCTCCCAATGATTCCATTCTTTGCGTCCTTCCTAAAGTGACTTTGCAAACTTAGTAACCCCCCTTTTTTTTTCCAGTCTTAAACCAACTTCACACTTTCACACAAGCTTTCTTTAAAGCTTGCCGACTGATTCCCACCCTCCAAACATCAGTGCGCCTCTCTGCCTCCTTTATCTTATAAGGTCCCCTGAATTCTGACTGCACATCCCTGTGGTCCTAGGGTCGTCGGAAACAGCAGCGTTCACACGGAGGAAGCATTGAGCTACCTGCTTACTTACAGCTCCCCAAATCTACATTTTGAAGTCTCTGTAAAATTGGATACCAAATTAGAAACTTTTTTATTATGCTGAATCTTTGTTACTTCTATTGGAAGGCCCACCCTTATCTTGTCACATTTCGTTTGACTGTTACGTGATTACCCCTCCCCACCGCCTGGCCGCGTGGCCTAATGGATAAGGCGTCTGATTCCGGATCAGAAGATTGAGGGTTCGAGTCCCTTCGTGGTCGTTGTGTTTTAAAATTTTTCTTGTTTCGTTGTCCCGCTCTCAATCTTCTGGGGATTTGAAAGATGTTTTCCTTCCGGTAGCTCTCGTTTCTTGGTCTGGCTGCTGGCTCGCGCTTAGAGGTGGAGCTCTTGTTTAACTGTGTGCGTGGGGTGTTTACTATGTAACAAGTGCTTTACTAAGAAAAAGGCAAAAGTACCCCAGGGTTTCCTAAACTAGACGAGAACAAGGACACCAACAGACTACTAACGTGGAAGTGAGAAATCTTAGCTGGCCTCAGCTCTGAACAAAGAACTACAATCAACTAAGGGATGCCGAGGGCCGGAGAAATAGTTCTCCTCAGAGAAGAGACCCCTACTGGTTATCCAATGTCAAGTGGTCAGTCCTGAAATAAGGTTATACGGTCTGAGCAGCTTGTAATTCACATAATTAGAAGGTGTGTGTGTGTGTGTGTGTGTGTGTGTGTGTGTGTGTAAAACAAAGAAAAGGAGGCCATCAAATTTCCCCGGGTGGGGAAGAGTATATGGGTGAGGTTGGCTTGGAGGGAGGAAAGAGAAGGGAAAATAGATATAATTATATTTTAATTAAATAAATAAAATTAGCCCAGGTTCTCAAGGAACTCCTTTCTTGTGACCACAGCAATACAATCAATAAACACTGGTGTTGGTGCGGAGATGAAGAATTAAGATGTTTGTAGTCTTCTAAGCCAGAGGCTGAGAAGGAGCTCAGGTAGTTCATTGAGCAGCCGGAGACCCCAGGTTTGATTATCTGATAGCCCAGGATATCCTGGAACTCACCAAGTTGGTCTCGAACTTATAGAAATCTGCCTGCCTCTGCCTTTCAAGTGAGGAAATTAGAGGCATGCATTAAATCCATACTGTTGTTGTTGTTGTTATTTTGAGACAGGGTCTCATTTTGTAGCCCAACCTGGCAATCCCATCTCAGCCTCCAAAGTTCTGGGACTGCATGAGCCAGCCTGTCTGGTTTACATAGTAAATGAGTTTAAACGTCCAATCTTTTCCGTCTTTGGTCATTTATTTATGGTGAAAACATGCAAACTTCTTGTTTTCTGGATGTTCTGAAATGTACAAAATACATTATTCATCATCTATGGCCATCCTCAAGTCAACAGAATGCCAAAATACCTCAGTCCTGTCTAACATAGGTCGGTGCTTATTAATCAACTTCTTCTCACCCTTGTATCTTCCAGATTTTCCCAGACTCAATAACTACTATTTTGTTGCCAATTGCCATAAGTTTGATATTTTATATTCAACATATGAGTGAAATTGTATGGTACTTATCTTTCTGTGTCTGCCTTATTTCACTTGATATAATGGTACTGACTAAGGACATAGCTTGTCCAGTATGTTACAAGGCCTTGGATTTTCATATTAGCACTGCAAGGAAAGAAGAGGAAGAGGATGAGGAAGAGGAAGAGAAGGAGAATGAGGAGGAGGAAAAGGAGGAGGAGAATGAAGAGGAGGAGGCCTTATCCTATGCATATTGTTGCAAATGACAAAGACCAAGTCTTTTTATGACAGAACACTAGTCCATGGTGTCTACATATCACACTTGATTCATCTACTCATCACTTGGTACTTTTTCATTCATTGACTGGAGACAAGTGCTGCAGTCTCTTTAACACACTGATTGCCTTTCCTTTGGCAATATACCCAGCTAGAGGATTGCCAAATCTAATTTAGTTTTTGAAATGAGTCTCACTATGGTGCCCAAGATGATCTCAAGTTCCCAAGCCTATGTGAGTCTCCTGCCTCTGCCCCCTGAGCAGCTGGACGACAGGCCCATGTCAACACACTCAGCTACTCTTTTCCAAGGAGCCTCCACACTGCTCTCCAGATTGGCTGTCCTCATCAACAGCGTGGTTCTCCTCTCTCTGGGTCCTCACCAGCACTTGGACTGGCTTGTCATTTCCGTCACAGACATTCTTACTGAGGGGAGGTCCAATTTTATTGTGGGTTTTGTTCTTGCTTTTTGAAACAGGGTCTGGGTTTGAAACTCTGGCTGGCCTGCAAATCCTGACTCAGCACTTGACTGGGTGCTGGGATTACAGATGTGTGTGAGGTGCTGGGACTACAGATGTGTGTGAGGTGCCGGGACTACAGATGTGTGTGAGGTGCTGGGACTACAGATGTGTGTGAGGTGCTGGGACTACAGATGTGTGCCACCACACTCACTTTTCATTATGATTTTGACTTGTATTTCCTTCATGGTTAGAGATGTTGAATGCTTTTTCATCCATCTTTTTTAAGTACAAATCTAACAAAATATGTTTAATATCCATAAGCATAAAACTATGAAACTTCAGTAGGGAAAAAGCAAGTAAGAACTAGATTATTGAAGATGCGTTCTAGATTCATGAATTTATCTTATTTTTATTTGTGTATGTTTGCTTGTCTGGGTATAAGCATGTGTGTTTGGGTAGCTGTGAAGGCCAGAAGAGGGTGTTGGATCTCTTGGAGCTGGAGTGACGGTGTGAGACACCTGACAAGGTGCTGGAACCTAACCCCAGTCCTCTGCCAGAGCGGCCAGTGCTCTTAGCCGCCCAGCCATTTCTCCAGCCCCGAGAACAATTTTTTGATATGCACAAAACAACTTTTTGCAATTTCAGCTAAGATTTTTGTTTTATTTTGAGGACAAGGTCTCTCTATGTAGCTTTGGCTATTCTGAAACTTTTTTTTGTGAGCCAGGCTAGCTTTGAACTCACAGCGAACAACTGAGATGTTTTTAAAACATACAGATCAATTTGGGAAGATACGACCTAGTGCCCCGGCCAGCGGGGTGTCAACGGGGGCGACCCACCTGTGGGAGAGAATGAAAGGGACGGGGGAGACATGAGAGAAGACAGCAAGACAAATGTTCTGATCCAGCTGCAAATTTTATTCTCCTCAGCAAGGCTTATATATGGAGGGAGGGGGCAGGAAGGAGGGAAGGGGTGCACGACGTGCAGGTGAAGGGGGACGTGCAGGTGAAGGACTACGTGCAAGTCGTGAGGCTGCTAGGTGGTAAGGTCACTGGTCAGGGCCCATTGTTCTGTTGCTATGCTACCTGACCTGCCTGACCTGTTCTTTATCTTTGGGGGCATGTGGTTTAGGACAGGGGCTTGTTCTCTGGCCTAGCTAGTACTTTTCCATGGTCCATGTTTGGTCCCTGACAACCTACCTCTCTCTCCCCTTTTTTAGGCAGGGTTTCTTTGTGTACCCTGGCCGGCCCAGAACTCTCTTTGTAGACCAGGCTGACCTTGAACTCAGAGAGCTGCTTGCCTGTACTTCTGAGTGCTAGAATGCTGGGATTAAAGACATGTGCCACCATGCCTGAAATTTTCTTTTTTATTTAAGATTTTTGACCTCTCAGCGGGAGAGATGGCTCAGAGGTTAAGAACACTGGCTGTCCTTCCAGAGGACCTGAGTTCGATTCCCAGCAACCACATGGTTCACAACCATCTGTAACAAGATCTGGTGTCCTCTTCTGGCCTGCAGTGATACATGCAGGCAGAACACTGTATATCTAATAAATAAAATCTTTAAAAAAAAATTGACCTCTCAGTAACAATCATATGACATAGACTTTCTGCCTTTCGAGAAACTTACCTCAATATGAATTACAGACCTAATAAAAAGCCCTTGGGAAGTACAGACAGGCAGATCACTCTGCTCAGGCCAGCTAAAGGCTACATCATGAGATTTGGTCTCAAAACAATGAACACTTGAATTTTCAAGGCTACAGGTGTATCTCAACAACTTAGCATGCATAAGGTCCTGTCTGTAACTCCAGTTCCAGAGAATCTGTCACAGTGGGTACCAAGATGCACAAAGAGTACATATACACATGCAGGCAAAATACTCATACACATGAAATAAAAACTTTTTTTTTTTTTTTTCTGAGACAGGGTTGTCTCTGTGTAGCTTTGCACTTTTCCTGGAACTCCCTCGGTAGTCCAGGCTGGCCTCAAACTCACAGAGATCCGCCTGCCTCTGCCTCCCTCCCAAGTGCTGGGATTAAAGGCGTGTGCCACCACCGCCCAGCTAAAAACAAATCTTTTCAAAAAGAATAAATACAAGTATGTATTTGCATTCGGCAGATACTATGATTGCTACTGTGTGCCAGTAATGAGTAAAGCAGACAAAACTCTGCTCTCGTGGAGGTTACATTCCAGCTGGAGTAGACATAATAGATTGTGAGGGAGGGGAGGCTGTGGCTACTGGAGGGTGGGCTAAGGCCTGTGGCTGGAGACATAGCAGGTTATTAGGAAGTGTTCCCTCTTGACCGCCTGCACCTCACCAAGCTGCACACTCAGCATCTGGGTGGGAATAGTGCAGAATCCCATGGAAGTAGCCTGTAGAAAGAAAAAATCTGCCGTTATTTTCGTTTTACTTCTGTTTGTAACCTCCTCCTCTCTTCTAGACATTTTTCTCTAACCCATCAGTTGTAAGACTTTTAAGTGTGCATGATAATCCCTAGAGCTGGAACCAAAATTCACACTACCAGGCCTCCCCAGAGTTCAGATTCTACAGTTCTTGAGTAGGACTGCCCTAGTTAGGGTTTCTATTGCTGTGATAAACAGCACGACCAAAAACCACCTGGAGAGGAAAGGGTCTGTTTCCGCTTGCAGTTGTAGTCCATCGTGAAGGGAAGTCAGGGCAGGGACTCAAGGCAGAGACTGACTCAGGCTGAAAGAATGGAGCTTTGCGACTGTAGAGTTAAAATATTGCAGACCCAGAGCCAAAATATCTGGTGCAATTTTTAGTTCCATCCATGTCCTCCCCTCCCCCATCGATCAGGTAATACCTCTAGATTAAACTTGAAGCAGACGGCTGGCTTCCATGAAGCCAGAAGTCAGGAATACTGCCGCAACATCTGAAGCCTAGAGCAGATGTCCCTGCTTTGCTCTCAACTGAGTACCCGCTGTCCCCACCAGAATAACTTGGTAAAGGCCTTAATTTATTCCTTTCTTTGTTCTATGCATAACCTAACCTGGGCCATAGTCACTCATATTTGGCTCGAGAATAAATTTTCTTTTATTCTCTTTAAAGTGAAGGATATGTTTTTCATTTACAAAAGAAAATCAGAATTACTTTGTGTATTTCAGCTAACAAACCAACTGGGCTTGTGAATTGTTATTAAATAAATTCTGACATAATGGAAAAATACAAATGAGTTTGTGTTTCTGACAGTGTGTTTACAACAAGAAGCTACGAACGCTGGGCAGTTGTGGCGTTTGGGAAAGTTTCTGAAGAAAAGCGATTTAAAAACAGGCATCGCCTCCACTCCACCACACAAATACTTTACTTTTAAAAGCGGGAGGTTGGGTCGAGGCTTTCACTTTGTGAAAGCTTTTCCAGAAGGTAATCAGGTCCTATTCTAGGAATATGAGCACGCAAGAAAAACAGTAAATCCAGACCTACAGGATAGGCACTAGAAAGAAACCGTGTGCGCTAGAGTGGATTCTGAAAGGAATTTAAATCTTTCTTTTACACGATCTGTTTCGTTTTCTTGGGGTGGGGGGTAAGTTTTGTGGAGGCAAAGTCTGCAGAGCACACTGGTCAATAGGGCTGGAAGGGAGCGGCAGGAAGATTAGAAGGAAAGAGACATGGAAAGAGCGAAGGAAAAGAGGAAGGAAGGAGAGGCAGAATGAAGGAAAGAGCAAGCTTTTGTAGGGGAAATGGAACGAATTCCAGGAAATTTTCTATTTTTATTGAACGTCTGTAACAGCGACAAAGTAGACGGCATTCATCCTACTGATTTACAATATCTCCTTCGTGATATTGTTCAGGTGTTCAACTTACAACCCAACAAATATCGAGGGAGACTATATCAGAGAACAATACGTATTGTTGGACTTGCGTTTGTTAAAACCAAACGACAACAACGACGAAACCCACCAAGTAGTTGATTACACCGGTGCCCGGAGAGAAAGCGCCGCGTGAAACGCTGCCCGCCCGCCCTGCTTGTGGGGCCGGGAGGGTGCAGTTTGGGCTCCGGCGCTGCAGCGATGATTTACCTGGCGACCCGCACAGGGGGCGCTGTGGAGCCTGCAGGGCTCCAGCGTGGGGACACTCGCCGACAAGGTGCGGGGCCAAACGCTGCGGGGTCCGGGAGGTCCGGAGGCCGGACCCCGGGACCCGCCGCCCAGTTTTCCTCGCTGTCCGCGGTCGCCGCTTCCGGCAGGCAGCGCGGCAGAGCGAATCTCGCGTCCTCAAAAGCACAGCCGTGCTTCCGCTGCTATCGTCCGTGTCGGCTGACCCGTTAGAGAGTTTTCAAAGTCAGTTTTTAAAAATGTGTGGTTCGACATGTGTCAAGAATGCGCTCAGAGCGGCCCATGTTTCCCGAAACTGAGTGAGGTAGCAAAAAGAGTCCTGTGTCAGAAGTGGGATTCGAACCCACGCCTCCATACGGAGACCAGAACCCCCAACGAGGGAAGCTGAGCTTGAGTCTGGCGCCTTAGACCACTCGGCCATCCTGACACACGGGAACAAGCTGCAGATTTTTTCCTGATATAGAAAATACACATTGACGTAGCAACACTGGGATTCGTTGGTTAACCGTGACACAAGATGGCCCCCTGTAGGCTGAAAACGGAAAACCATGTTGCCGACGAAAAAGAAAAGTTTTATCCATGTATAAAACTGGATGTAACTGTTTTGAAGACAAGGCGTCTGTGTCCTCCATGCGTCTCATCCGCCAAGATTTTAAGGAAGGGGAGAAGGAAGGAAAAGAGGGTCCGCAGCCGCAGCCTCTGAGGCTCTGCTGCTTCGGAACTGCACCCTAGAGGCCGGGACACTTCCCGCAGGGCGTCTGGTGGCCCAATGCCACTCCGGGCACAGCACTGAACAGGGTTCAGTATTTGAACCCCGGTGCTTTAACTGGTGTATTTGGGGCTCAGTTCGGGGAGGAGGAATACGGAATTCACATTTTAATTAACTTTGATAGAATTTTTTTTTTTTTACTAGTACAAAGAAGACTTTAAAAAAAAAAAAAAACTTTCTTCAAAGATTAAATCTTTTTCTCTGCACGAAGGGAATAATTTGGGATCAGCATGCCTTATTTTAGATGTCCAGACTCTTGCTTTCACAATCTATTTCTAATGATAAGAAAAAAAAATCCAAGAGTACAGTGAACAAGGAACCTCTATCCAACAGACAGGGTCTGTTTATTTATTTATTTATTTATTTATTTATTATTTTCAAAAGCCATTGCTCTTTGGGAAGGAAGTTATATAGGAAATGAAACCCAACAAGGCATCATTATAATTAATGATTATAATTAATCATTATAATTATTTCCTAATTGCAAAGTCCAGATGAATTGTAGAAAATGGAAATAAGTCAAAGCTGAAAGTTGCCCACAATCTCATCTCTCAGCTATAACCGCTACTAACTTTTGCCATAATTACACTAATTCTTACGAAAACAAGCAAAACGGTTGTGTGTAGGACTCACTTTGTTCATTTGCTTTTCAAAAGTAACAATACAAGCACAGATACGTTCTAAGTCAGTGGTTCTCAACCCCTTAGGCAAACCTTTCTATCTCCAAAAATATTTACAATTCCTAACAGTAGCAAAATTACAGTAATGAAGTAGCAACAAAAACAATTTTATGATTGGGGGTCTCCATTAACATGAGGAACTGTGTTAAAGGATCACAGGATTAGGAAGGTTGAGAACCACTGTTCTAAGCTGTCAAATATTCTTTTGCACAAATTTTAGTAGCTGAAGGTATTCCATGATGTGAGATCTGTCTTCTGAACTCCATGGGCTCCAGGCATAAAGGTATTGCACGTACATACATGTAAAACACTCATACACATAAAAAATGTTTTAATAAAGTTAAAACAAAAGAACACACGCACATCACCATCATCTTTGTGTGAATCTTTTGTGGCGCTTTGAATGAGAACGCCGCCTATAGGCTCAGCTGCTTGAGATGTTTGGAAGGAAGTTTCACAGGCCTGAGCCATTCCCAGCCATTCTCTCTCTCTCTCTCTCTCTCTCTCTCTCTCTCTCTCTCTCTCTCTCTCTCTCTCTCTCTCTCTCTCTCTCTCTCTCTCTCTCTCTCTCTCTCTCTCTGCCTGCTCCCATGCTCCTGGCCACGATGATCATGGCCTCTCTCTAGAATCATAAGCCTCAATAAACGTTTTCTTTTATTAATTGCCCAGGCTATGGTGCTTTGTCACAGCATTAGAAAAGTCACTTTTAATCCCAGCACTCCTGAGGCAGAGACAGGGGGATCTGTGAGTTCGAGGCCAGCCTGGTCTACAGAGCGAGTTCCAGGACAGGTACCAAAGCTACACAGAGAAACTCTGTCTGGGGTGGGGGGGAGTAACTGAGATAGTTTTCAACCACTCATTATTTCTTTGTATTTTTAGCAGGGAAATCACCAGATTAAAGTTAGTTAATACTGACCAACTGCCTGACCAAAAATATAATTTAGATAGTCTAAATTTGACCAAGAGAGGATGCTAGTATTAAACAAGAAAGTTAAAAGAAGTCATACAATAAAGAGAAATCAAAACATTTTAAGAGATGAAACTGGATTTTTAAAAATAGATTTATAAGGTTTAGGCTTTACAATTGGAATGATTTTTATACTTCCTCAGTAAATTGATTTCTAAGCTTTTATTTTTAAAAATCTTGACTTTGTCTTGTTTGTTTGTTTCTCGAGACAGGGTTTCTCTGTGTAGCCCTGGCTGTCCTGGATCTTGCTCTGTAGACCAGGCTGCCCTCAAATTCACAGAGCTCCGCCTGCCTCTGTCTCCTGAGTGCTGGGATTAAAGGCGTGTGCCACCGCCGCCCCGGGCTTATTTTTTAAAATTTTATTCATTCATGTGCGTAAGATGTTTTTCCTGCGTGTATGTGTTGCTGCTGGAGGCCATAATAGGTCAGATCTAGAACCGAAGTTACAGGCAGCTGTGAGGCACCATGTGAGGACCTGGAATCCAACCCCAGGGCCTCTGAAGAGCTCCAGTTGCCCTTAACTAACCACCGAGCCACCTCTCCAGCTCCTAACTACATTTTTATTGAAAGTTCATCTTTCCTCACTAATTTGTAAGACTCACTTCATGAGAAGGAAGCCCTGTGATACAGTTTCTTCTTGTCAAGAGCCCAAGTAGAAATCCTGAACTCTTATTAACAAGAATTTCATCAAGTCCCTTTGGACAGTTGGCGTCCTTCCATCTGGTGGAACTAGGAGCTGTATGATCGACAAGGATTTTGTTAGTCTTTTCTTTTCCCTTCTCCCGCCCTTCCTTTCTATCCCCGTCCCCCCTCCCCATCTTCCCTTCTCTCCTCTCTCATCGTTTTTTAAAATGGAAAGTAGATCTTTTTAACAATATATCCTGATTACAGTTTTCCTTCACCCAAATCCTCCCCACCTCCCCACCCAGCCTTTCTTGCTGTCTCATCAGAAAACTATCAGGCAGCCAAAGGTGGTGGTGGTCCACGCCTTTAGTCCCAGCGCTTGGAAGGCAGAGGAGGGCAGATCTCTGTGAATTCCAGGCCAGCCTGGTCTACAAAGCAAGTTCTAGGAAAAAACAAAACAAAAACAAACAAAAAAAGAAAGAAATTAAACAAACTAGCATAGTACAAAACAGAAAAACAAAAGAAAAAGCACAAGAAACACATACACACACTTACACAGACAGAAATCCCGTGAAAACACACAAAAAAGCCAGACAAAGCATTGTGTCTCTCATCTTATTTTGAGCCAGGGTCTTCCTCTACTAACCTGGAACTTACTATTGGGTCAAGGCTTGATTTCTTTCTGTTCTGCAACCAAAGTCTCATGTGTCTTCAGCAATAGTTTCTTGCTATCTAATTATAGTGGGCTTGAGTGATAGCAATAGTCCGTGTTCCTTGGGGGTGGTCTACAGAGTCCCCCAAACAAACATGTGATTAGGAAGTTATCCCACACCTGGCATTGAAATTGTCACTTAATTACATGTCTTTTGGAGAAAGCATTTTACACTCACACAGGGTATTGTGTCCAAACTTTCTTTAAAATCATGATTCTGTTTTTTGGGTTTTTGTTTTGGTTTTGGTTTTACGAGATGGGGTTTCTCTCTGTATAACAGTCCTGGCTGTCCTGGAACTCAATCTGTAGACCAGACTGGCCTCCAACTTAGAGATCTGCCTGTTTCTGCCTCCCAAGTACTTGGTTTAAAGGTGTAAGCCACCACCTGGCTAAAAATCATGTTTTAATTAGCTTATAAAGTAGCAATTCTCCATAAGGTTTTTCATAAATCCTTAGTTTGGTTTAACCTATTCCAATACTTTCCTCTCCCATCCCCATCTCCAGCAATTCTACATTAATTTTTTTTTAAGATTTATTCTTTTGTCTCTGTGTATGTATCTATGTTGAGTGTATGCCATGCATGTATGAGTGCTCATGGAGGGCAGAAGAGGGCTCGAGTTACAGGGATTTCTAAGCTGATATGGGTGCAGCAAGTGGTCCTAACCATTGAGCCATCTCTCCAGCCCCTAGTCTTACATTTTTATGAAAGCATTTTACAAGAGTGGATTTGAAAAGTCTGGCAGATTACTGGAGGAAGTGGTGGGAACAAAAAAAAAAAAAAAAAAAAAGCAAGCTGACAGGTGACCGCACCAGTTAAAACAAAAAGAGCTGGGACACACTTGTCCTCCCTTAAGGCTGGGGCAGGAGGACCAGGAATTCACTCTCGGTTTGGGCTACACAGGTAGTTCAACACCAGCTTATATATAGTGAGACTTTTTCTCAGAAAACCAAACCAACAAAACCCCAAAGCCTTAATTCTCTTCTCTGTCACAGAATGAATTATGGGGGCTGAACCCAAATTCTTGCACAGGAAAGCAAGACCTCAGCACTGACCCAGCCTGAGACCTGCGACCTTTATAAAGCAGCTTATAAAGTACCTGGTTTTCCCATATTCTGTCCAGAATTTACTTTGGGGTAATATGAGAAGATTAAGATTAAGATAAAGTGAAATTCAAAATGGGATTCAACATGAATTGGTAGTTGTTGAAGTTGGGAGGTGGTGCAGGAGTTTTAGTGTATATATTCTTCATTTGTTACTTAAATACTTTACCAAGAAGGCCCTGAGTTTGATTTCTAGTATCAGATAGATAGATAGATAGATAGATAGATAGATAGATAGCTCTCGCTTTCCTCTATTATTCTCTTCTTGTATATCATAAACCTTGAACTGGATTTAGAGATCACATCCCATAAACATTCTGCATATGCTGTGAATGAAGAACCATGAAGATACCCAACATGGATACCTTCAAATGTCTTCCTACATTTCAAACTTTGAATACAAAATTAACCCCACAAAGGTAGACCCAAATAAATTTACACTTCTCTTAAACACAGAAAAGGAGATGTGACCAGGAGCATCTATTTGGTTTTAATTGTCAGCCTGGCAAAATCTAGAATCACTCAGGAAGAGGGTCTCAATAGGGATTGTTTGGATTGGGTTGGCCGGTGAAGGACTTTTTCTTGTTCATTGTGTGTATGGGGTTTTGCCTGCATGTATGTCTGTGCGCCATGTGTGCCTGGTGCCCAAGGGCACTGGATCCCCTTGAAGCTATGTGGTTATGAGCTGAAGTGAGCATACTGAGTTCTCTCTCCAGCCCTAGTGAGACATTTTCTTGATTGGATTGAGCTGGGAAGATCCAGCCTGGGTGTGGGCAGCACCTTTTTATGGACTATGCCCTGGACTGAGAGAAAAGGAGAGAGCCAGCTGAGCACTGGCGAGCATGCATGTATCTTCTCTTCTCTTGGCTGTGAATGTGACTAGCTGCTTCAAGTTCCTGCTGCCTCGACTACTCTGCTATGATGACCTGAAACTGGGAATTGTGAGCCCAAATAAATTCTTTCTCCCCTAAGTCACTTTTGTCAGAGTTTTTTTTTTTTTTTTTTTTTTTTTTTTTTTAAATCACAGAAACTGTCAGTGAAAGTAAAGCAAGGCAATACTGTCAAAGAAATCTAAGATAACGTAACAACCTATTAGAGTCAATTCCTCAATGACAGTCCCTCCAGTTTGGTTTTTTTCATTTTTTTTTCTCCCAACAGGGACCTCATATAGGAGGAAGTTCTGGGTTAAACAAGGGACAAATGTTTAGTAATTTAATTCAATCACAAAGGTTTAGACCAGGACTTAGCTATGGGTACCAGTCTCAAGGCCTCAAGAGAAAGAACACAATGACCTATGCATTAGCTCAGTGGTGAGCTCCTGCTTTGCATGATTAAGGTTCTAGGTTGACAGAGTACAGCAGTGGGGTACAGGGGTACTGGAAGGATATACAGAAGTGCAGACCTAGCATTTCAGCTTCCACTGGTTACTGTAATGCACACAAAGGCCACTCACAGTGATAGTTCATTTATCCCCAATTCTTTAGTTATATTCTTTTTATCCCTGACCCTTGATTGACTAGCTTTTTCAAGGACAGAAGTTATCTTGTGTTTTCCCAGGAGTCAGTTTCAGCTGCAAAACCCAAAACTGGCTAACTACATATTTGAGTCAGAGTCATTGTCTTTCATGGAAAAAGAGACACCACCATTCTTGGCACACTAGCAGTCATTTAAGCTTTTTATTGGAGTGGGGACAGTGAGGGAAGTAACTTCTCTATATACATCCTTTGGTCTGGACTTGAGATAAATGGTAGTAACAAAGAACTTCATTAGCCTGATAGTTGTTGGTCCTTAAATTCATAGTGCCTTTAAGCAGTTGGAAATTACCATGCATATCCTCTACTCCAAATGTACTTGGTGGGAGGTAGGGGCATGCTTAGTTTCCCTTTATCCTCTGAGCATCTCTTCTAGGCCTCCTTTCCTCTTGGAGTGATGTACCAGGAAAAATGGGAGTGGTCAAAGGCATGTATAGATGATTTCCTGTGGCACTAAAAGAATTAAGAGTTTCTAAACCCTAATATATAATTAACTAGATGCTCCAAGGACCAGAAGCCTAAAGAGCCGTTCTGATCCTCATGTCTGCCATTCGAGCTCATAGTCCGATTCAGTGAATGAAAAGGCACTTACCTTTCTGCAGATTAATAAATCAGAAATAGCTTCAGGTTCATTTAGATTTTTAAAAAATTTTATGTGTTTGAGGGTTTTGCCTGCATGTATGTATGTATGTGCACTGTATCTGTGCCTGGTACCTGTGAAGGTGAGAAAATGGCATCAGATCCCGTGAGACTGGGGTACAGAGAACCAAACCAGTGTCCTCTGCTAGAGTAATAAGTGCTCTTAACTGTTGACTGTCTCTCCTGGCCAGCTGAGGGCCATTTGTTTCCCTTCAACATGGCAGGACTTTGGAAAAGTTTAAAATCGTAAATACTCACGACCTCACAAGAACCAGTGACCAATAACATCACCCCTGACTGTCTGTCTCCTCTTGCTCATCTTCTCACACAAGTGATGACAACCTTTTTGTTCATAAACAACATGGCTGATACTTTTTCACACATTAAATTCTACCTTTAACATTCAAAATCCCCTTTTATAAAAACATTTGTGTGAATGTGCTCTCTCTCTCTCTCTCTCTCTCTCTCTCTCTCTCTCTCTCACACACACACACACACACACACACACACACCATGGTACATGTAGAGGTCAGAGGACAACTTCAGGAGTTCGTTCTTTCCACCTTTCCTTCTACCAACTCAGTTTGTCCAGCTTGGCAGCAGAGACCCTTACCTACCTACCTACTACTGAGTCATCTTGCTAGCCCTAAGCAAATGTTAAATTCAGTATTACTGAGTCTGCATGAGCATGTAGGTTGGCATGCATGCCAATGGTGGAGGTCAGAAGACAACTTTGTGGAATCAATTCTCTCTTCTCTAAGTGGGTTCCAAACTTTGTGGAACTTTATATGTGGGTTTCAGGGATCACATTAAGATTGCCAAGCTTGCTCAGCCAGTCTTTTCCCTGAGGCACCTTGCTGGCCCAAGTCCACATCTATACATGTTTTTTACCCAAATCGGGAACTTTATTAAGCACAAGGCTACTTCTCTGTTCTGCTTCTAACGAAAGTACAGCGAGAAGCTGCAACTACTGTAGCAGGTCTACTGGGCCCATAAGACCCTGTGGGAGACCCCATCTGCCTGGAGATTGCCCCATCACTGGGTGTAGTGGCACTTCCCTGAGTAGGTATGGAACATCCTCTTTGTGGATTTTTCTCCCTAAGGACTAAGTGAAAGGCTGTGCATTTTTGTCTTAGATTCCATCCCATTTCCCAATTGCAGATCTTCTCTAATGGACAGTTCTAAGGCAGGTATTCCAAGCTACCAATCAGCACTTTCTGCAGAGAGCAGTGTGTATATAAAACTATGTGGCAGAAGTTGATGCATGTGGCCATGTTGAATCTCACTTGGATCCTAGCTCTGCTGCTTCCTAGCTGCACACCTTAGATGGATCGTTGATCCTTTCTGTTTATTTACAACATAAGGGCAACTGTATACACTTCATGAAGTCCTGATGAACACTAAGTTACTGTGCAGAAAACTTCAGTCAAGCGCTGCCGTCAGGGTTTCAAACACGTGTATTATTCTAAGCATTCATACATCAGTAGAAGCCAATTCAGCCTTGTGCAAGTACCTGGGTCCTGGTTGGTTGTACTATTTTCCTTAAAATCTAAAAAAAATGAATAAAGAATTGGGGCATTATTCATTTATAAGGACCCATCTACTAATGGAAGCCCAATGTTAGACCAGGAATGAGTATGTATGAATGTGTATGTAACTAGACAATCTAGTATGCCCAGGCCATGTGCAGAAGCAGCTGAGACACGAACTACTCAGACTTCTTTTCTCAACCTCATTTTCTGCAGCACATGGTGACATTACTCACACGCTTGGGCAGGCTATATTCTGTGTTGGGAAGCATGTTCTGAGCCCTCCAATCAGTTCCACTCAGGGCTGCATTATTTCACAGACAATAAAAACATACTCAGGTGGGCACATGGCTTCTGCCTGCAATCCTAGCACCCCAAGGACCAAGGCAGGAAAATCATACCAAGTGAGGTCAGTGTCGGGGTCCTGTCTCAAAAATAAAAATCCACAACAACAGTAGTAACCAGGTAAATACACACAGGCCTGGAAACATTTCCCCAATGAAATCACAGCACCAGACAACACAGGGCTACAAGCCATGGACAGGTACGTTATCTTCTCATCTTTAGAAACATTAACAGGGCACCGAGAAACTAGCTGTGTAAACTACTTGGAAGGAAGCTATTACGTAGGAGGGATTACGGACCCATATTGGAAAATCAATAGCCCCTACTTCACTTTTCACCCAAGACCCAAAAAAGAACAGCAATGTAAACATACATATTTACTTTTATTTTTAAACAGTAGTGGCAGGACATGGTCTAGGACTGGAGTTGTATGAGGGCAATCCTGAGTGCTTGTGAGAAAACTCCAAGAAAACAAGACAAGAGTCTTAGGACCTCAGTTTCTTCAAAAACATGGAATTGTTCTTGGAATGTGTTTTCATACTCCTCCCAGGTGTAGTGGATAGGAATTTAGATTATTCAATACAACTGGATATTGTTATTTGTTTTTATGTCTCTGTGGAAAAATGCTTTTGCCACATGTAGTTTGTCCTTGGGACGTACACTTTACTCAGGTGAGTCTTTTTAACCCTCACAGCATAAAATGTCTCATGCTCTGAACAAAGTTGGCTAATGTATGATACTTTAGCCCACCTCATTATTGGGCTCCATTTTCCCATCTCCAAGCCCCAATTAGAGTGGTAAACACAGTAGGGCATGTATCCAAAAGGAAGCAGGACTAAGAACCATGGCAGGGCTTGTTCAAAGTGGCCTTAGCCTGACTCCGAAAACGGTGGACCGAGTTGCCTGATGGCACTCATAAGGAGACACATTGTACCCTAATCCAAAGGGATCAATGAAGCCCCAGGGTACTGCCTCACCCTTGCAGCAATTGAGTATGATGGCCACCAGTTCAAATACTCCAGGGATATTCTTAGGTGATATGCACATGCCTAGCACCAAGACAGACCTTTCAACAGTATCAAGGGAGCAAACAAAGTCATTGGGAAGTCACTGAGGCAGAGACACTGGTTGAAACATTATGTCACTACATAGGTGGGGTCATTTCTCACCATTAGTGTAAAATAATTATAACCAAAACATAAACTGCATTAATGGGTTTAGTAAAATAACTGGAAATCAAGGTAGAGTTGCTGTTCCATGAAAGAAAAACTAGGAGGAAAGAAATCATTCCAACAGTCCATGGTTCCATCCTGGGTTCTGAGAAGGGAGATGTTGTCCAAAAACTGTGTGTCTTAGTATGTTCTCTATTACTATGATAAAACACTGACCAAAAGCATCTTGGGTAGGAAAGGGTAATTTATTTGGCTTACACTTCCACATTACAGTCTTATCACTGAATGATGTCAAGACAAGGGCTCAGGGCTGAAGGAGTTAGGAACTGAAGGAGAACCACAGAGGACCACTGCTTATTGAATTGCTTTTTTAAACAGTCCAGGACCACTTGACTAGGGGTGGCACTGCCCAGAGCTGGTCCTTCCCCATATCAATTATTAATCAATAAAATCCCCCATCAGACTTGTCTACAGGCCAGTCTGATGGGGGCATTTTCTCAGCTGAGGTTCCTTCTTCCCAGATTTTAGCTAGCTTCTGTTCCACACACCCACACAAATAGTAATCAAAATTATTTTAAAGTTTTATAGTTTTTAAAAAATTCAAACACTTTAATCTCTTTAAAATGTTCTAAATCTCATTAAGTGGATTCCTGTAAAATCAAAATACACACTTTCTTACTCCAGGAGAGTAGAACCAGGGCACAGTCACAAACAAATCAAGTAAAACCAACTCAAATAGTTAGTTAAATAACTGAATGTCCCACATCTGGGACTCATGATCTCCCGGCTCCAAAGGACTCGCATAGCCTCACCTCTCCAGCTCTGCCATATGTAGCACAAACCCATCCGACAGGCCCACGCGAGCTTCACTCCACATCTGCTGCTGTACTTGGTGGCCGTCGTATAGTCCCGCCATCTCCAATATGCCGGGGTCTCCGCTGCAACTGGCCATACCTTCACCAATAGCTTCTCTTGGGCTCTCTTCAGGGACTACGATCCCACTTCAGGAAACCAAACCTCAGCTTCTCTCCATGACCCCTTTAATCTTGTTGTTCATGCAGCCAAACCAAGAACCACATGGGAGATGCTTACACATTACCGAGTTTTGCTACTACCTTGAGATGCAGAATTAGCCTCTTCTGGCCCAGTTTCTGTGTGCTGACCTTGAGGAAAAACTTCCCAGAAGATTTCACCTCAACGTGCTGGCCTTTTGTTAATCAGCTGATCTCCAGCCCCAGCTAACCAGCATCGACTGTCCCAATAAAGCAAAGGTTTCACTTCAGTGGTGCTGGTCTCTTGTTTATTCACAGCCAGTTCTTAAGCCCCAGCTGTCCAGAAATCACACATTCTTAATTCAAAAACATTACACAAATGATCCCAATAGTTTTTGCTTCCCTCTGAAGCTTCACAAGTCTGGTCTCTATCATCTGCATTTCTCTCAACACTCTTATTTTCCAAGCTCCCACAGCACATTATACTTCTAATATGCAATGGCTTTTCCAAACCAAAGTTCCAAACACTTCCATAGTCCTTCCCAAAACAAGGCCAGGTCTATCACAGCAACAGCTCACAAACCTGGTACCAATTTCTGTCTTAGTTTCTCTGTTGCTATGATAAACACTGATCAAAAGCACCTTGGGAGAAAAGGGTTTATTTGGATTACACTTTTACATCACAGTCCATCATTGAGAAAAGTCAGGGCAGGAACCTCGAAAGTGGTTCTCCAAATCCTATCCATATTCTTTATCTACTTCAGTCATGTGTAAAACAAAAACAAAAACAAAAACAAAACAAAACAACAAAAAAAAAGTGAAACACAGGAGGAAGAATCTGGTTTTTATTTCTGGGAAATAGCAATACTTCTCATTACATCTCACAATCTTCAGGGGAAGGAAAAGTATAGTAGAGACCATGAACATCTTGTCTCTCACGGTAAGGGCATGGAAAATGGTAAGGACACTCAACTGTGATGGACAGGAATTGACAAGACAACAAGATCCCTTGTGCCTGGGGTAGCATTACAGCAACAGCACTTGTGGTCTACGTTCACTTCCTCAAGGGGAGGTCTCCATGGAATGGCCGTGATTCCCAACATGACCAGAAAACCCATCAATCCCACTCATAGGGCAGATGATCAAAGGAGCTGCGCTCTTCCCTCCCGAGTAGCTTAGGCTGAAGTAGGGCCGGACTGGCCCGCAGAAGGTAGCATGAGAGAAAGTAAAGGTATGGCATCTCTCTGTCACATTGTAGAAGGAGACCTCACCAGCATCATAGTCCAAGAAAATCCCTACCCGCTGGAGAGGGGTCCGAAGGGGGAGGGCAGTCATCGGGGAGGTAAGAGCCCAGTATTCTTTCCCATACCACAAAGACACTGCCCAGAATCCATTCTGGGGGGCTGAGGTCACTCCACCTTTTCTGCACACCGAGTCTTCACAGACACCTATGGTCCACTTGGCTTTATCTCCCACCTCTACCTCCCAGTAATGTCTCCCAGCGATGAAACACGGAGAGCCCAAGACACAGGGAAACAGATTGAACCGCTCAGGGTTGTCTGGTAGGTCCTGTTGGAGGTAACTGTACCGTACTTGGCGCAGATTATCAGAAAGGATCAGGCTGGGGTAAGCTGTGTCTGGGTCCAGGGTCACATCAACTGTAGAAACAAAGAGGGGATGGTCAGCTGAAAGCCAGAAGAGCCCACTCAAGACCATCTGGCATTTTGCCTACTCCCCTAGAACACAGCAAGAGATGTCCACTAGTGGTTGTATTCATTTTATGATCAAACACATCATACAACTACATATTTCAAAAATTACTTTTGGAACCAGGCATGGTGGCACACTCAGGAGACTGAGGCAGTAGTATCTTCCTGAGTTTTAGACCAGCCTAGGTCACATAGTGCTATACAGCAGTCTGGTATCAAAACCTAAAACTGTGTTAGATTAGCTGGTCCCCCTCTGTGCGGATAACAATGAAAGCAATACAATTTTACTCCCATCCTTCTCTCACATATAAGACTGAATTTCCATCAGACTACAGCTGAGGCTTCTTTATCCATGTCTAATTACTGAATTTGAAAATTCTGGTGGCCAACAGCTTAAGATGAAGCTGAATATTACCAATATACACAGCGAAGTCTAGCATTGCAGTGTACAATCAACCTTAACAGACATGCTTGGAAACATGCATAGTCATATTACAACAGATAGAGGCTCTTGGTCACATAAATTCAGGAGTTGCTATTTTCTTAAAGATTTATTTATGCATATGTACAGTCTTCTGTCTGCTTTTATGCTTGCACACCAGAAGAGGGCATCAGATCCCATTATAGATGGTTATGAGCCATCATGTAGTTGCTGGGAATTGAACTCAGGACCTCTGGAAGAGCAGCCAGTGTCTTAACCTCCGAGTCATCCCTCCAACACCAGGAATTGCAATTTTAATAAATTTACTGAAAAACAACCAACGAAATTTTGGTTTACAGATATTCTGGAGTTCAGAATTCTGGATAAAGAACTGAGATTCTGCCCACTTTGCCATCTTTCAAATCATTCTTTCATTTCTTCTCAGATTCTGTCTTGCACACCCACACCCTATTCATGTTTTCTCCTTTCCTGAGACAATCTGTGCAGATCAGATACCTTAGCCTCAAACAAACTACATAGCAAAACATGACTGTAAGCCCCTGATTGCCCTGCCTCAGCTTCCCAACTGCTGGGGTTATAGGCATACACTACCACATCCGGCCTCTGCCTAGTTTTTTGTTTTAATAAAGACGAGGTCTTTCTACATAAGTCCCACTGTCCTGGAACTCACTCTGTAGACCAGGCTGACCTAGAACTCAGAGATTCAACAGCCTCTGCCACTAAGTGCTGGGATTAAAGGTGTGTGCCACCTCACCTGGTTGCCTGGTTTGCCTTAAAGCAGATTACTCCATTGCTCTTTGGCTTTTAATCTAACATTGTGGAGAATTCATGTCATCCCTGGGTAGGTGGATGTGGGGTGTTTAAGAAAGCAGACTTAGCTCGGCAGTAGAGTGTTTGCCTAGCAAGCACAAGGCTCTGAGTTCAGTCCTCAGCTCTGGAAAAGGAAAAAAAAGGGAGGAAAGAGAGAGAGACAGACAGGAAGCAAAGCAAGCAAGCAAGCAGACTCAACAAGCCATGGGTAGTCAGTAGGCAGCTTTCCTCATGGCCTCGGCATCAGTTTCTGCCCTGACTGTCCCTCAATGATGGACTGCTACCTGAAAGTGCAAGAAGAAATAAACCCTTTCCTCCCCAGGTTATTTGTGGCCATAGTTGTCTCCTCTGAACAACAGAAGCTCTAACAAAGACAGAAACACTAACAATTTCCAAAATTTAAAATCCTGAATCATGACAGGACATTGGTAAAATTCAGGTTTATCTGGTACATGGACTACTCGCACTGAATGTGAGGTCGAGCTGTAGGCCTTGTGCACATCCTACTTCACAAATGAGTCTGTAGATACGCTAAGCCTATAGGCTGAAGAGGATGCCCCAATGCTGTGAAAGAGCCTTGGGGGACTGTCCAGGCAGCTGGCTGTTTCTACCAATTCACATCTTGTTTGCACTTCCTGTTGTGCTAGGTAATATTATTCCCTTCTTGGGTCTCTGAGGGAGTTGAAGATTAGATAGTTATAGTTATAGTTTTCCTTGTTAAGAATTTCAAAAAAGAAACTCAACTCACTAAAGAAGTGTAAAGTGTATAAATTTGAAAGACATTATAAGATAGTTCTCTATTAGTAATATAAGTTAGGATAGAAAGTGATTCAGATACATTTTGGACTTACCAATTTAGGATAGATAATGAAATATTTTCTCTGAGTTTGTCCAATGCAAATGGACTAGACATTGTTGATATATTTATTGCTTGTAGACGTTGTATATAGTCATTGTGCTTATTGAATATAGTTTTTCTTATAACTTTTTTTAATCAGTTTTTATTTTTATTAGAAAAAAAGGGGAAATGTGGTGATATTTTATTTGTATGTTAATAAATAAAGTTTGCCTGGAGATCAGAGGACATAGCCAGCCATAAACAAAAGTCAGGTGGTGGTAGCACATGCCCTTAATACAATCACATGGCAGGCAGAGTCTCTGTGCATTCAAGGACACAGCCAAGGGTGGTGACACCCACCTTTAATCCCAGTATCAACCATAGAGACCTAGAGGTCTGTACAGAGAGGCTAAGAGCCAATGAGAAGACAGAACAGCAAGGCAATAAAGGCGCAGGTTAGACAGGAAGCTGGTTCTCTTGAGAAGCTAAGGAGGCATGGTGAGCTAAGGTTAGTTGGTGGCTATCATTATTTCTCTGATCTCTACGGCTTTCACCCCTGTATTTGGCTCTGGGTTTCTTATTTAATAAGATTGTTTAGAAATTCATCTACAGTACCAGAAGGGGGAAATTGCTACACAGACCTGACCATGTTTTTTGGGAGGACTGTGATTGCCTTTGAACTTGAGTATGCACAGCTCAGTGGGCTGTTCTGTTTGAACTTGGAAGGCAAGAGTGTCCAGAGAAATGCAAATGATGGAGGCCTGGTTGTGAAGTTGCTGGAGGAAGCCAAGACTCTACTGTGGTCGTCTGTGTGGTATTTTTGTGTTAAGAATGAGTGGTATCTGGTCATCTGGAGCTGAAGAATCATCGGTGATTAACCAGAGACCAGCACCAATGGAGGAAAACATTTACTTTGCCAGGACAGACATCCCCTTTCTCCATACCTATTCAGTACAGTACTGAAGTCTTAGCTAGAGGACTAGAACCACTGAAGGAGATCAAGGGGATACAAACAGAAAGGAAGATTCATCATATCCTTATTTGAAGATGACAATTTTTTTTTTTAAAATGGCTTTTCGAAACAGGGTTTCCCTGTGTAGCTTTGGAGCCTATCTTGGAACTCACTCTGTAGACCAGGCTGGCCTCGAACTCACAGAGACCCGCTTGGCTCCACCTCCCAAGTACTGAGATTAAAGGTGTGCGCCACCATGCTCTGATAATTGAAGATGACATAATGTTTTATGCATAAAAGACCCTGAAGAGTCCATCAGGAAACTTCTACAGCTGATAAACACATCAACAACGTAGCAGGATATAAAATTAACACACAAAAATAAGTAGTCTTTGTATATACAAATAACAAACATACTTAGAAAGAAATTAGAGAAATGATCCCATTACAATAGCATCAAAAATAATTTTTTTTAAAGCCGGGCAGTGGTGGTGCATGCCTTTAACCCCAACACCTGGGAGGCAGAGGCAAGTGTATCTGAGTTCAAGGCCAGCCAGGTCGACACAGAGAAACCCTGTCCCGAAAAACAAAAAAGAAAACATAAACCAAAAAGATAAAGGGGAAACTAGGAGAATTAAATTTCACAGGCGATGGGAGGGCAGGGTACAAAGTGTTATATGGGGAGAGATAATACTAAAGCTTTTTGAAAAAGCCTCAAGGAAACCTAATACTGAATAAGCTTCCTAAAATATATACAGACAAAATGAATTTAAATGTTATGCATAGATAAGTTACCATATAATGGGATTCTGGGGACAATCTCTCAACTAAACACAATAAACTACTAAAAACCCCTACCAGGACTATGAATGAGTCAATCTTTTCTTGAGTTGTTGCTCAATGGTGTCTCAACTGCCCCTCCCCTCACATTACAGGCCATTGTTATTGGCTATCCTCAACAATTTGATGATAAGTCCCTGTTGCTGAAGACACTACATACTTATATCACAGAACATGGAGAAATTGAGTTGGTGCTCAAGTGGAAGCTTCACCCCTACCTGCTGGCATTTAAAGGTGCTATACATGCTACTGGAGGAGAAAAGTAATCATTCATCTCACCCAACTCAGAACCCTGGGAACTGTAATAATGATCTGCCTGCAAGACATGCCCACTGGTGAGTAGTGGCAAAAATGTTACGGAAATAACCAACCATCTTATGATTGCATTTTAGGTCTGCTTCATAAGATGGAACCCATACGTGACGCTGTCACTGAGGTTAAGAACCCAAGGCTAGTAGGTCACAGGTCCAAGGGGACAGTTATTCTGCTAAATGAACAGTGCAATAAAGTGACTACTAATAACACACTGCTATATGCATAGATAAGTACACTGCTTAACCCTTTTCAGAGAAGCTTCTTTTTGCAATAGATAGTAATTAACAGAGATCCATAAATGGTCAGTGTAGACTTTGGAATATTCAGTCCTAAATGGTATGTCTGTATAACATTCTTCCTCTCAAGGCTCAGGAGTCTATGCAGAAGAAGGGGTGGAAAGACTTTAAGAGCCGAAGTGGTAGATGACTTCAAGGAAACTCTTCCAACAGAACAGGGCAGATGTACATATAAACACACATATGATGTGACAGCATGTATAAAGGCCTGCACAAGCTCAAGCCAGACAAAATTCCAGCATGGAGATGGGAAAGTGGGCACGAAGTACCACCCCTAGCAAAGAAGCTATTCGAAATTGATAGTGCTTGGAGAGGGAAAATCAATTTTCTTCAACAGGATGATACTGGGTCTATCAACTACATTCCAGGTCAGGCTCCATGCTCAGCCAATACAAATTGGATTCCATGATCAAAATATATTGAATGAAATTCTCAAAGAATAAACAAACATTTAAAAAATTCATGATAGGTTACAGGCGAGGTGACCCTTGGTTCAACAATCTGTCTGCAAAAGTGACCTATCTACTCTCATCCACTCTTTTTGGTGCTATGAATTTAACAAAGGCCCTTATACACACACAGGTTCACAACCTGCCAATGAGCTATATGTCCAGCACCAACTCGTCTTTCTTGTGTCATGGGTATACCTCTTATCTCCAACCAGACTGTAAATTCCAAGGGCAGAATAGCGCTCTCTAAAGTGTTTTACATATTAGCCTGTGCTAACATGTGACATACTCAGCCAGTATTCAAAGAAACAAATATCAATGGCAGAAGCAATGGCTCAGCAGTTGAGAGCAGTTGCTGCCTTTGCATAAGACCTGGGTTTTGTTCCCAGCACCTACATGGTGGCTCACAATCATCTGTGACTCTCGTTCAAGGGGATCTGACACTTTTTTTAGCTTCTGTGAGCAGCAGACATGCTATATACATGTATTCTAAATACTTAAAATGCATAAATACATAAATAAACATTGATAACAGCCTTTGTCCCAATTAAGGAAGACCTAGTAATTAAAGGTTAGAAGTAAATACACCTCAGATTTGGGTTTCCTGGAACCAGACTAACTCAGTCTCTGAATCGTAAGTTAAAGATGGATGTCTAAGGGTTGTCAGATTTTTGCCCAGAGCACACTGCTGAAAGGCTAAGACCCCCAGGCTAACCAGCACGAAAAATAAGAGCTGATTCAATCATTTCTGTTTATGGCAAACAGCACATTGCCCCAGATACTAGTTGGGAAGGTTCATACTACAGTGGGATCTTTCTGTTTCTGGAGAACCACGTTTCTAGAATGCCACAATTATTTAAAGTGATAAAGATGTCACTTTAGAAAACACATGGAAACAGCCAGAGGCTTCTGGTTATATGCTATTTGTACATATGCAACTAAAGGATCCAAACTCAGGCAGTCTCAAACCACTTGTAATAGTGGTTAGGTTCAGAAAGCTTGTATTCCTTTCTCCAACATTGTTTGTCTTCTAGCACGTACCTGAATATAATTGAGCCTCTCTCAATTCTGAAAGAACAAGAAAGAAAAGATGTTACTGAACCTGTGTGTCTTTCTAGGAAACATGTTAAGTGAACCTAATCTGGTTAAAAATCATAGAGCAGCGGAATCTACTAGTATTTCAGAATCCTTGTGTCAATTGGGCATTGATTTCTTTGTTCACAGTTATGAATCCATATCTGCTATCTACCCATGAATTTTTTTCCTTTTCTCTCTTTTTCTGTTTTTTTTAAGACAGGGTTCTCTGTATAACAGCTCTGGCTGTCCTAGAACTTGAATTGTAGACCAGGCTGGCCTTCAACTGGAACTTGCTTTGTGGACCAAGCTGGTCTCGATCTCAGAGATCCATCTGCCTCCCAAGTGCAGGGATTAAAGGCATGCACTACCACTACCCGGCTCTTTTTTAAAAAAAGACAGTCTTACTATGTAACCCAGGCTGACCTGAAGCTCACTATATGGCCCAGGCTGGCTTTAAACTCATGACAGTCATCCCTGATTAGCTGTCCAAGTATTAGGTTTACAGGCATGACCATTATGCTTTGCTCATGGAAGAATTTTTAGGACTAGAGGGCTTGGAAACCCTGGCTATACAGATAACATGTGTGAACATAGTATCAGACTGAGTCACGATCAAGAATTCCACGTTCCAGAGAGCCACCTGACTCTGCAAAGGCAAAATTTGCATAACATATATATTTACAACTCAATGTGTACAAACCGTCTGCTGCAGAAGCTGAGTGGCTCAAATGACACCCACTGTCATCATTAATTTATGTGGGATTTCTAGTTGGCCAGGGATTTCACCCAAGAGTCTTTGAAGTGGCAAAGGAAGAGGAAGAGAAATAAACAAGAATCAGATTGAGGAAAGCCACTTCTGAACTAGCCACTGAACTAAATGTACTTGTGGAGTGCAGGTATGGCACATGTGTAACCCCAGAGGCTGAGGCAGCAGACTGGTGAGGAAGAGGCTAGACTAGGCTACATATTAAGACTGTCTCAAAAAAACTCAAACAAGGGCTGGAGAGATGGCTCAGAGGTTAAGAGTACTGACTGCTCTTCTAGAGGTCCTGAGTTCAATTCCCAGCAACCCATGTGGCTCACAACCATCTGTAATGAGATCTGGTGCCCACCCTCCCAAAAAAAACCTAAACTCAAACGAAACCGTCAATAATGTAAAGTAGGGAAGCAGATGATGACTGTGTGTGTGATGACTGTGTGTACTGTGTGTGTGTGTGTGTGTGTGTGTGTGGTGTATGTGGCGTCTGCTCTTTCCTTACACTGTTATGTAGGTTCCAAGTTTCAAACTCAGGTCAACAGTCAACAGGCTTGCACAGGCTTGCACAGTAAGTGAGTGCGTTTACTGAGCCATCTTGCTGACCCTCCTGAACTCTCAATATACTCAGCTTCTTCCCAAGAAACTTCAAACATCAAGAGCCCAGTCAATAGAAAATTTACCTTGAATTTTCTCCATATCTGACTGCATTTTTTCTAAGGACAAAAGAGAAGAGATTCAGTTTGTATTACTCTGTCTGGTTAGAAAATGCATCATCAGGTGATAACATACAGATATCAGAATACAAACCCACTTCCTCTCCTCATATTACCTGTGAACTGCTTCAGACTTTCTGTCAAGAACAGACATTTTTGAGCAAAAATATGGATTTTTTCTTGTAAATCTGGAGGTGTGATCCAGGGCTCAGGGATCCTGATTCTTTCAGCTCTAAAATAAAACAACAACAAACCATATGTGATTCCTTTCCCTCAATTTGCCAGGGCCTGGCTACTCTGTCCAACACTAGTGGGCAGTTTTTAGAACCAGCTACTGCAAGCTTTCACCATTTTCCTCTAAATCACCTTTAGAGATGAAAGTGAGATAATCTTGCTCATGTTCATCTCCCCCAGAGCACTAGCTCATGGCTTTGCGAACAGTACGTCTTCAGGGGGTACAGTGGCTCCCCCCTAAATTCCAGTCCTCAGGAGGCAGGAACACGAGGAGGATCACTGCTTGCTTCAAGTTGTCTAGGGCTACAAAGTGAGATCTTGTCTTAAAACTTCCCAAACAACCAGGTGGTGGCGGCAGCACACACCTTTAATCCCAACAATTGGGAAGTAGAGGTGGGTGGATCTCTGAGTTCGAGGCCAGCCTGGTCTACACAGCAGAGTTCCAGGACAGCCAGGGCTACATAGAAAAACCCTGTCTTGGAAAATCAAAAGACAAAACAAAAACAACAAAAAACAAAAAATACAAACCTTCCAAAATGAAGCAGACAAAAGAGCAAGTCTTCAATATTGAAATGAATTATGAGGCTAACCTGGCCAGAAAGCAAAGTGTTATGACAAAAGCCCTTGTGGGCAATTGTCTAGAATCTTCAGGTTCCCAAACAGAGAGAGAAGGCCATCTTTAGACAGAGAGGTTCTGTGTAAGGGATCAGACCCAATTTCCTAACCTCTGAAAAAAGGGACTGTAAAGCAAAAACTTGCCTTCTCCCATCTTCCACACATTATAGCTCATGGCGGGTCAATCTTCCACCTGTGACCTTACGACTGAGTTGTAATGAGAGATTAAAAAGCATCTAATGGAATTTTCAAAAATCTGCTTAAAGGGTCAGGGAAGACAGCTCATCAGGTAAAGGAATCTGCAGCGCTAGGGCATTCCCTAAACCCACACTGTAGAAAGAGAACCAATTCCTGACCCACGAGTTATCCTCTGATCTCTGTATGTGTTGTGGTGTGTACTCATCTATCATGCATGCGAAACCACACATGTAACACACACACATATACACACACACACCAAAAAAACGAATACTTTTTCTTTAAATCGGCATAGACATCATTGGCATTCTCGCAGTTCTCTTGGTCTAAATGAGGACCACACTTCAGGCAGGGTAAAATGGGAAGAAATCAGCCTCTGAAGACCACTGGCACCACCACACCAACTACAGAGCTATATGTAGCTATCTACAAACTTCTTATAAAATTTTTACTATGCTTAAACCTTATGTCAATGAAACTCATAGAGCCAAATCTATTTTTTTTAAACATTTATTTATGTATATGAATGCTCTTTCTGCATGTACACCTTTATGTCAGAAGAGAGCATCGGTTCTAACTATAGATGGATGGTGCACAACCATAATGCAGGTGCTGGGAATTGAACTCAAGACCTTTAGAAGAGCAGCCAGAGATCTTAACCGCTGAGCCATCTCTCCAGATCCGTATGTTCTTTTAAAAAAAGATTTATAGGCTGTGCAGTGGTGACACACACCTTTAATCCCAGCACTGGTGAGGCAGAGGCAGGCAGATCTCTGAGTTCGCAGCCAGCCTGGTCAACAGAGTGAGTTCTAGAACAGCCAGGGCTACAACAGAGAAACCCTGTCTCAAAAAAAAAAAAAAAGTTAATTTTATTTGTGTGTGTGTGTGTGTGTGTGTGTGTGTATGCATGCCACATCTTCAAGTGCCCGTGGATGATAGAAAGGGGATCCCTTGGATCTGGAATCACAGGCAACTTATAGCGGGTGCTGGGAAACAAACTTTAGTCTCTGGAAGAGTAGCAAGAGCTCTTAGCTGCTGAACTATATTTCTACGGTCCCCAAGCCTACTCTTTACTAATTTCTAGGGTCTGATAGCAACTTTCATGCAAGGTTGATGGCTTGCCATCCCAGTTCTGCATCAAAAACCGGAAAATAAAAGAGTAGGGCATATGGACTAATAGTAGAGCGCATTTCTGGCATGTCAAAGGCCCTGGGTTCAATATCCAGTACTGCAGAAAAGGGAAAAACAAAACAAAACCCCCATACAAAACCAAACACAAAACTGGCATTGTAGCTCATGCCTGTCATTTCAATGTAAGAAGCTGGAGCAGGAGGACCAGAATTCACAACTAGCCTACTATAGAAGACCTTATCTCAAAATAACACCAAACCAAACTCAACCCAAATAATCTAGCAGACACAGCCTTACTTTCTTGGCCACCCAAATGGGATTGTTACAACTTCCAATTCCTCTTCATCTCAGCAGCTCTGAGGACTACAGTTATTTGCATGCATCTCCCAGCCAACCCATCAAACTGCATTTTCCTTTGAAGGAGCTTAATCAATTTCCAAATTCAGCTTTGTCAAAGTCAGTCTCATCCTGTAGGTACCCCATATTAAACACTTTCCAAAGCCTAAACATCTGTCCTGCAGCTGCCTTGTCTTCTTGCCTGCTCCAAATTCTCCCTCTTTCTTCTGGTCTGGTGTCTCTCCTCCATTTCTAGCACTGGCAAATCAAGTCCTGGGCTCGTTGATGGCAAACACGTCCTAGCACCGAGCTCCACTCTCTCTCTCTCCATCTGACAGCACAGTAGAGAAATGGCTACACCAGAATCCATGTGACCCTCCAAGCCAGTCATATCTTTTTTAGGCCTTATTTCCCCCATTATATTAAAGAATGAGATAAGAAGATGGAAAAAACTCTGAAATTTGTAGGAAGCAAGAGTCACAATCTGCTCTTGTACTCTTTTCAAGCTCTGGAACTGTCCTTACATCTAAACTACAGCACCCCCACAAGTGAACTCTCTCACTCCAACATCAATTTGTCAAAAGTTCCAAAGTGGATTTTTTTTTTTTTTTTTTGAGACAGGGTCTCACTACTTAGCTCTGGCTGTCCTGGAACTCACTATGTTGATCAGGTTGGCCTCAAACTCACAAAGATCCGCCTACCTCTGCTTTGAAAGTACAGTGATTAAAGGTATACTTCATTGGGCTCTGCCAAGTTCTAAAGTTCTACTGAGGAGCTTATAAGGTTCTCTAGTCCTCTGAACAGTAAGATTCCTCAGTGACAGACAGCACTTAGTAAGCCATCTACTTCTCAGGTGCTAGTCTCTAATTCGGATTCACAAATGCTGGCCCATAGTCTTGGTTTACAACACAACACAAGGACAGAAAAGTGTACCTGCTCAGTGTCTCTCCAATGTCCTGCAAGAGAAAAGAAGGAAAGCCATGAGATGCTACGCACAACTTGAGTTTTCTCCACAGGGCCACTGAAAACCCAGCCCTCTTACAGACACTACAGTCAATTTTTTACTTGATAGTTGCAAAAAGTATTTCATTAACTTTAAAATCTCTTCCATGACTTAAACACAGTGCCTGAAGAATCTCTCCCTTATTATTATGGATTTTTCTACTTTTTAAAGTTTTTTGTCTTGCTTTTAGGATTTATTATTATGTATAGTGTTCTGCCTGTATGTATGCCTACATGCCAGAAGAGGGTACCAGATCTCATTATAGATGGTTGCAAGCCAGCATGTGGTTGCTGGGAATTGAACTGAGGACCTCTGGAAGAGCAGTCAATGCTCTTAACCTCTGAGCCATCTCCAACACTTTAAAGTTTTTTTAAATTTTACTATTTTTTTGTGTATGCTAGTTTTGCCTACATGTATGTCTGTGTACCACATGTGTGTCTGATGCCGGCAGAGGCCAGATGAGGGCATGTGATCTCAGATTTATAGCTGGCTATGAGCTACCATGTGGGTGCTGGGAATCAAACCTGAGTCCTCAGAAGAGCAGCCAGTACTCTTAACTTCTGAGCCATCTCTTCAGCCCCATCCCACCCCTTTTTTAAAGACAGCATCTCATTATGTAACCTTGACTAGTCTCAAACTTGAGGATCCACCTACCCCTGCTTCCTAAGAACAGATATTATAGATTATTATTTTATTCAATGGGCTGTAACCCATTGCTGTTTTTATTTTGGTTCAAAAAACCCTAACAATTTATTCTAGAGTCCTTGCCACTCCTCCTGACCCCTCCTATCTTATTTGCCCATTTCCCATGATTTCGTTTCTTTTGCAAAACTAGCTCATACATGTAATCTCCAATCTCTTTTTCTTACCCCAAAGTATCATACTCTCTTATGACTTTAAGATTTTATTTTTATTGTATGTGTGCACTGTCTGCACAAAGAACCCAAAAGAACTCACTGGATCCCCTGGGGTTGGAATTACAGGCAGCTGTGAGCCACCTGATATGAACGCTAGGAATTGAACTCAGGTCTCCTAAAAGGGCAGGAAACATTATTAACCACTGAGCTATCTCCCCAGCCCCATAGTTAGTTTACATTTTGATTTTTTCATCCACATGAGTTTACAGGTACTATCCCTCTTCTCAACCCTCTTGAGACAGGACCTTACTATGTAGCTAGCCCTGGCTGACCTGAAACCGTTTGTACAGACCAGGCTGGTCTCAATATTGCATTGATTCTCCTACCTTTGCCTAGGTATGCACTTCCGCTTCAGGCCTCTCAGTTACCTTTCTTCTTTTTAAAAGCTGCATAGTATACTGCTGGGCATGTGTTTAGCTGACTAAGTCAATCTTTTAGGTTTGGAAGTTAGACTATTTCCAGGACTTACACACAATGTTGTAATCATCTTGGTATGGATTTTCATACTTGGGTCTGACAACTTTGAACTCCCACCAGCAGATCTAACAACATCCCAAACACTTGCTCTTCTAACTGATAAGGGAAACCTTAGTGTAGTTTTGGTAGGCAGCTTATCTCTTGGTGACTTTTGCCCATTTTCCTATAGAATGTTCTTTCAACTTTTTTTCTTCCTCAGATAGGATCTCATGTGGCCCAAGAAGGCTCAAACTCCTGATCCTCCTACCTCTACTTGCCAAGTGACAGGGTCACTCTGTAGCCTAGCTTGGCCTTGAACTCATAGCAATCCTTCTGACTCAGTGTAGGGAGACAGGTATGAACCACCACACCAGGCCCCGCCCCCTTTTATGACTATGTTGTCTCTTATCTAATTCAACTGGTTAAAACTTCCAATAAAGTTCTGAAACAGCATGCAACAGTTTGCAGCTGTAGCACTTGGGAAATGAGGTAGAAGGTAAGTGCAAGGCCAACCTGGGTTATACGAGATCTTCAGTTCATAAAACCAAAAAGTGAACAGAGGTCGAGGGTGCCTTTTTTCCCTGACCTCTGGACAGTCTGCTTTTCCAAAGACATAACTCTAAACAGCCCTGGAGAGTCATCAGACTTCTCCTCCTTACTGGATCCATGCATACTCCCATCATTCACCTTCAATTTCATGATCCATATAGTAAAAAACTATTCTCACATGCTGAGGTAGCTGTGTTGGCATGAAGTCATAGCATCTTGGAGGTTAAAGCAGGACATATGAGTTTGAGGCCAGCTTAGGCAACATAGCAAAACTGTCTCAAAAAAACATACTAAAACAAAACCCCATTACAATTCCCCAAAACATGCTGGATGCGGGTGCAACCTATAATTCCAGATCTGTGAGTTTGAGGCAAGTCGGGGATACACTGTGAAACCTTGTCTGAAAAAAAAAAAAAAAAAAAAAAAGGGTAGGACAAGTGGCTGGATAGCTCAGTGGTTAAAAGCACTGGCTGGTCTTTCAGAGGTCCTGAGTTCAATTCCCAGCATCCACATGACACCTTACAACTGTAACTCTAGTTCCTGGGAATCTAGTACACAGACATACATGCAGGCAAAATACCAAAGAACATACTATATATATATATATATATATATATATATATATATATATATATACATACACACACACATACATATATATATGTGTATATATACATACACACACACACATATATATCCTTAAAAAAAGAAGCAGCTGGGTACACATGTCTTTAATCCCAGCACTCAGGAGGCAGAGTAGGATATATTCACAATGGAATATTAAGCTATAAAAAGAAATAAGGTATTAATTCATTCCATGAGAATGAATATTGAAAAAATTATGCTGAGTAAAAGAAGCTAGAAATAAAAAGTCCACATATTGTATGATTTTATTGAACACCGAAAATGTTTTAAAAAAACCCAGATACAAGGACTAGAGGTAGAAAGGAATGAAAGGGACTGCTAAATGAAATGGGGTTTCTTTAGGGGGGTGGTGATAAAAGTGTTCTGGATTTAAATAGTAAGCTGATATTTGAATTCATTATTTTAAAATGCTATGTTTGTGCTACAGAAACAACATTTTGAAATGGTGAAATTTTATTTTCCATGCAAAAAAAAAAAAAAAAAAAAAAAAAAAAACTCCAGCCCAAACAGGCCCAATTCTGTTTCTCAGGACTTACATGGTAGCAGTGAAGACCCAAGGCAGCCAACATCACCCACAAAGGGCAGAACAGTCCAGCAAATAAACTGTCATTGGGGGCCAGAGGGTAGGAGCACCTTGCAAGCCTGATGACTTGAGTTCAAGCCCCAGAACCCACATAAAGGTGGGAGGGGAGGACGGATTCCACACAGCTGTCCTCTGACTTCCACTGCCATATGGCCACACCCACCTACCATCAGTCATCATCAATTTGTCACTGACCAAACAATCCTACCCTGCCTCAGAGAGCAGAGGCTTTCCCATACATTGCAGCAGTCTCTTCTCACACAACAGAGGACCTCCTGGAACAAATGTGCTATTCTATCCCCACAACCCTCTTAGTAGCATACACTTCTGATGTCCCATCATTTTGGATTGTGTCCACGTGTTCTCTCACCTGATCTGTACCACAGACATCCTCCTCCCACTTTTAAAAGGTTTAGTTTCTTCAAGTAGTCCCTCCAGATAAAGCACAGAAGCCTCCTTGTCTCTAGGAATCTGCTCCATCATCATCCTTCAAATAGTTTCACCTATGAGTTTCTATTCACCTCACCTGGTCACTTTTCAACTCTAACATGGTTACTGCTCAAAATTATTACTGTGACAATTCTACGTGGAGTCACCAGTCACTTAAAAAGCTCTGACACTGCTGGGCGTCACCTGCATCAAGACTGTCGTCTACTCCCACCATCCTGGTCATCTGCCTCACAGGTCAGCAGTCTCCCTTGCAAACTCCCCCTTCTCTCTCCAACAGAAAAAGTGACATTCATCAAGACAGCTTAAGCTGTCTGCCCTTACTGTGCTACCGGTGAGAAAACTTGTTCTTGAAGAGTTAGATGGTCAACAGTTTAGGTTTCACTATCTACACAAATACTCAGTACTACTGAGGCAATGGAAAAGCAGTGAATGTTATATATATGAATGAGCATGGCTATGTCTAATAAAACTTATAGACATCTAATCTCAATGTCATACAGTTTCACCTATGATGAAAAACATTCGCACCTAGTTCCCAAACATCTTTAAAATATGAAAACCTAATTGGTTCCAAGCACCAACAGAAAAAAATGGCAGGCCATAATTTGCTCACTAACCTATGTACTATTGTACTAACCTATAACCTGTTTAAAATGGCATTTATTAACAGATGTGACAACCATTTACTTATTGTCTGAACTTCAAAGTAAAACATAATTAAGGAAAGCTTATTTTCCTACCACTTAATTCCAGTGCCCACCACAGTGCCCGTGGCAGTGGAAGGTAAGACAGGAGGGCAGGCAGCAGATCATGTATACTGTGGTCTTGCCCTGTGAGTACACTGGCCTTCCTCAGCTACACTAACACAGGCAAGTTACAGCCATGTTCAGGCTAACGTACCTGCTCTCTAGATGTCTTCGGGCTGTGCTAACGTCCATGCACATATTAAAGTAAAGGCTTTATCATAATCCAGCCTGAGCAAATGAGATCAGGGAAGCCCTGACAGTGTCAAGGGCCTGGCCTGCGATCTGACCACGTAGTGCAGGACAGGCCCAGAGACTAGGGTTTTCTTTTCCCGTTCCATGACACAGTGCAACTGAAGAACTGAGTGTGTCAGTCACAACAGGCTTTCCTTCCGAAGTGCCCGGCACTCAGGCAGTCCAAAAGGACAAAGGGAACCGTGAACTTGTGACAACAGTGAAGCTGCCCTGTCCTGCTGCGTCCAGCAAGCTGCCCTGCAGGGCTCTCCTGGTTACCTGTAGGAGTTCCCGGGTGGGCTGCTGCTGCTTCTCTTCCAGCTGGGCAATCAGGCCACTGAGGTGAGAGATGTTGCAGGAGAACTGAGTGATGGCGCCATTGATGCTGTTGTAGATGGCCAAGTCTAGCTCCTCGAGGCGAGCTAAGAGGCGATACTCATGTTCCTTCAAGGAGTGATAGAGCTGCTCGAACTCCCAAACGATTTTTTCCCTCTCCATCTGGGTCAGGCTCTGCACACAACAAACAAAGGCAGTGAACAGGAAAGGCTCACTTCTACAACTCTTCATACTAAAACAGATTCTCATTCATTCTCCCTCCCTCCCTCCCTCTCTCTCTCTCTCTGCAGTCTTTATACACCAGACACACAATGACCATGAATTGAATTACTCCAATGGCAATTAAGAAAGAGTCCCTGACCTTAAGGGACTCGGTCAAGTGAGAGTCAGGTTCATGAGAAACCATCATGGTGGATAAAGAAGAACTGTCTTCCCCAAATCCATGTCCACACAGGATCTTGAAGAATGCCGTGGAAGCATAAACTAGATAGGCTTTCTAGGTTGAGCAAAAGGCACAGGTAATCATGTGGGGAGAGAAGACACATGGTTCTACATGCTTGGAGCCCGTGAGCACCGAGGGACAAGGTCAGATCATACCCTGCCTGCCAGAGTCATGAAACAGCCATAGAGAAGTGGCAAGGTGAGGTGTGTGTCCTGTGGAGGTGATCTGTAACGATCAAGTACACATTTCTAGCCTTGTTTACTTGGTCCCTTTACATGATCCATGCCCTATGATTTTTCGGGATGCTTGTGGGCTTGGCATTGAAGAAGGTGTCCTCCTTTCTGTTCTCCACACAATGTGTCTATTCCAGTTTGTCTGTCTTTCCTTCTCCACCCACTATCCCACTGCCAGGAAGCCGGAGTCAGGTGTGCTGGTGAATGCCTGTATGCCCAGCGCTTGGAAGGCAGAGATGGGAAGACGGGCTTTAAGGTCAGCGTTAGCAATATAATGAATTCAAGATCAACCTGAGCTATGTAAGACCTCATCACAAAAAAACCAAGACTTCTAAGGAATTATAAGTGTGGCAGTGCATACCTGTAATCCCAGAAGACTAAGCAAGGGATATTCAGAATTCAAGACATTCTTGGGCTACAGAGTGAAATTATTTCTGAATAAATAAATGGTCACCAAATGGCTCTAGAACAGTCAAGAAACATTTCCTTGAATCCAGCCACACCCACTCATCCATGTATTGGACATGGCTGCTTCTGAGGAACAATAACTGAGCTATTTAGTTGTGATTCGGCTTGTGTAAACCCACAAAGCTAAAACTACTACTGGCCCCTTTTAGAAAGTTTGCCAAACCTGATCTGAACTCAGCTGCTCCAAGACGACACCCCACCTCACCACACCTCTCTAACCAACCTTCTTAGGCACTTACTAGGCATCTTTGTAGCACACGCTTGTGCACATTACGTGCACACGATACATACACACCTTGTGTTATAGACCCTTTTCATAAGCTCATATCTCTTCTCAGCTGAGTAAGACTTTCAAAGGCATAAAGCATACAATATAGTCTTAGATGTACAAAATTAAAGCTAAAAGAAACCTTGAAGATCAGTGTTCCCAAAAGGGGTTGTGACTGACGCCCTGGCAGGAACAATTTGCCTGGCACAGGTCTGTTTCTTGCTGCAAAAATACTTATCAACCTTGTTCCACCTTCCCACTCAGCCTTCAACTTGGCCCCAAACAGACCATTTACCATTTCAAAGGCAGAAAGGGCAGCACCAGCCTGCTGGAGAACCACAGGTTTCATCTGACCCCTCGATTTCACAAAGAAATTAAGGCCAAGAGAGGCTGCACCACCTCTCCATCTAAACTGACTAGTGTCAGAGCCAAGGAGCAAACCCAAGATTCTAGATTCCTAGAGGCTGTACCTCTCTGGACAAACTTCCCAGAGCTGACACTGCTGTACGTGTAAGTTCAGTCCACTCAGGATCACCGAGAAGTTTCTTCAACCTACTTTCAAGCAAGGGGTGCCAAGGTCTCATTCAGCTGTGTGTGGCAGAGCTAAGTGGTGGGATTGACAGACACCAAAGGGACGACAGGCTGTTTGGTTTTCACCGTACCCCGGCCAAGACTGAGATTTCTCAAAGAGTATCAGAGACAGTAGTTCAGAAGGTTACTATCCAGATGCAATGCCTCTGCAGGATGGAGATCTGGATGGACCCTTACCAAGAGCTCAGCTCTTGCCTGCTCCCCCTGTGCCCGCCGTCTCTTCTTCAAGTCTTTTACTCTTCTCAGATGGTCCAGCCGATTCTGGATTTGTTCCTGAAGAAAGCAAACAGTTGGGCAGGTCAAGATTATACAGATCTCAGCATCAGAATAGTTACTCTGCTCATCACACAGGAACCCAAACAACAGATGCCAAGGCCCGGCTGGACTGTCCTCAGACCACAATGCCACTCCTGGGAAGAGCCCAAAGCACAGGGGTCAGCACAGCTCTGCTTTAGCGATTTGTTATTTAAACTCTGAGCCACCTACCAGTTCCTAGATGGGTTCTGCATAAGTTATGAGGCATCTGGCTAAGAAGGCTCAAAAGCTAAGGTGCACCTCTTCCTCGGAGGACTGCAGAGAAAATGATTTATTTTCCTCATGCACAGAATCGGTAAACATCACTTTCCCAAACTACATCTTATCACCGGCGAGTGAAATGATACAGGTGTCAGCTCTGTAAACAGCACTGACATTTGGATGAACTCACATTTAAACAAATACAACTCTGTGTGTGTGTGTGTGTGTGTGTGTATTCCTGCAGCCCTCAAAATAGATGCATTATCACTGTAGAGCTCCTTTATAAGTAACATTTTTGCATTTCTGTGGAGTCCTGCCAGTGTTTATTCAACAGTCCACAAAGGCCTCTTCAGGTCTTGTGAGTTCACTCACTCCTCATGATGACCGTTCTCTCCCGAGTCTCAGAGTGCCTAAACGATTCACTCCAGCAGTAAAGAGCTGTTTTCATTTCCACTAGCTCCTAAAACAGGTGACAGGGAAGTGCCGGGGACACAGATTAAGGGACAGGCACTGCTTTGGTTGTGAATTCAGCCGGGCCCGCAGCGGCCGCTCGGTTTGCTCTCCCGGGGCCAGCTCGGGTTCGAGGTCTCCAAGGCCTCTCGCAGGGGACGCGCGGCTCCAAGTGCACCTCCTTTGTCAAGGGAGCGTCCCCTCGCGCCGTCCCTGCCCCGCACGCGTGGAGGCAGTTAACGGGGCGGGGGGTGGGGGGTGCTGGAGTGGCGGGGAAGCGATGGGGGTGGGGACGCCTCTGGCCTGGCCAGCTACAGGTTCTCCCTGCCGAGTCTTGAGCGCGGAGGCTCGGCGGCCGACAGGGAGGAAATGACGGCGCTGGGCCCCACGTCCGGCTCGCCATTTTCTCGGCGGCAGGCCAGCAAAGCCCCCGGCTCGCCCCCTTTGTCCGCCGGGCCCGGCCCTACCTTAAAGCCCTCCACCGCCTCCTCGAGCGGCAGCACGCTGTGGCCACGGTGCTCCCGCGAGCGGTCGCACACCACGCAGATGGGCATCTGGTCCTGCTCGCAGTACAGCTTCAGGGGCTCGCGGTGCTTCTCGCACACGCCCATCTCGCCGCCGGGCCCCGACGGCCGCTCGGTGCGCAGCTGCTTCACCAGCTGGGTCACGTTGGCCAGGTGCCGGTTGGGCCGCATGTGGCGCTGCGGGAAGGTCTCCCGGCACTGCGGGCACGACACGTTGGTCTCCGCGGCCCCCCAGCAGCGGGCCAGGCAGGCGCAACAGATGTTGTGGCCACAGTCGAGCATCATGGGCTCCACGAAGTACTGAAGACACACGGGGCAGGTGGTCTCCTGCTGCAGGCACTCGGCCACGCTCCCGGAGGCCATGGCGCGGGCCCACTGGGCCGCAGGGCATGAGCACGGAGCCGAGCTCTGGCGGAGCCCGGCGCGCTCGCTCGGCGGCTCCGCTCCGGAGCGGGGCGGGGCCTCGGAGGCCGGGAGCCCGGACGCGCGCGGGGCTCTCGGGCGGCCAGGCCAATCCCCGCGCAGCCGCACCCCGACGCCGACAGCGCGGGAAGGCCTGGGCCCCAGAGCCCGGCAGGAGGCCGAGCCGAGGGGTGCCGGGAGCCGGGCGCCGCGGGCTGGCTCACAGGGCAACGTGGCCGCGTCGGAACGGATCCCGAGGCCGCGCAGACTCCTCAGGGCCGAGCGGAAGAGGTGGACCGGGGGCGGGGCCTGGCTTCGCGCGCCCAAGTCCCCTGCCGGCGAGGAGGCGGGTGTCCTCCGCCCGCGCGCGCGCGTCGGCGGTGGCCGCCCGGTGCGGTGTGCGCACCGTGCGCCTGGCCGTGGGGTCCGGACGCTCCAGGCGTCTGTGGACCCCGAGTCTTTTTGTCGGTTTCCTCTTAGGGCCCAGGCCTCGGCTCCTTTAAAAGTAAGATGGCTTTGTAGACGTGCTGGGAAGCCGGGCGGAGGAGAGCCCCGCTAAGCCCCTCCCTGCGTGTGAAGCCCTCTGAAACACACCCAACCCCGGGGTTTGCAATTGCTAGAACAAGGCTGCCTTATCAGCAACTTGGAGAAGCCCAGTTCTCCTTCTTGCACCCCGGAGTAAGTTGGTTTACCGTTCCGAGCCTCATCTTTCTCCTCGTGTGGAAATGGGGATGGTCGGAATCCAGACTAGAGCGCTGACGATGAGCAGCCCCCTGGTACCTCCCGGAGTCCTCCCCTTTCTCCCGATCGCTACGGCTCCTGGGGCGCCACTCCACCGAGAGCCCGCCCTTGGGTCCCTAACTTCTTAGCAGGCGCCCTCAGTGCCCAACTTCCCCACTTCCCCGAGTGAGCCGGCCAGACGAGCTGGGTCAAAGGGCTCCGTGGCGACACACCTCCCTCCCGTTCCCCCTGCCGAGGAGTCAGCCTCCCCGCGGGTTCCAGAGAGACCCCCTAAGAAAGGACCCGGATTCTGCCACGTGAGCCTCGTTCTCAGAACACCCCGCCCCCTCCCGGCCTGCTCCCTGCGGCGCCAGGGCCTGAAATTCGGAGTGTCCACGTGCTGCGGTCCGTCCTCACATGGCGTTAGTAATTCTAGTTAGTTCGTACTCCCAACAATCCGCTTCAGTGTCCCCCTTGAGCCGAATGCCCTATGTCTTTCAGGGATATACGCCAGCAAGGAGTTAAACTTTGTTTTTTGTTTTGTTTTGTTTTGTTTTTTAACCGTTTAATCCATAAAGATGTTTACCCACTGGTGTAAATAAAACACCCAGTGCATGGATGGCATTGAGTAGAACCTAAAACTTGCTTGTTTCTGCCCTATCAAGAATCCTGTGGTAAGTCGAGGTCTCATAGTGTCCATTGTCTTATCACAGAATAATTCTGTAGTTCTGTGCACCGTCACCTCTGACGGGACATTTCCTGCTTTCCTTTGGGACTGTCTCAGTGTTGCCTTTGTGTGTGAGCAACAGGGGCTTCTGCACCCAGAGCATCACTTTAGAGGACTCTGTTCAGATCTTCACCATGAGACAAGAAATTCGAGGTCCTAACTGGTCTTGCCAAGCCGATCCTCCATTCTCCAACCTGCCCTTTGAAACTCCAGGCCCCAACACTAAGCACACTTCCAGTAGAAGGTAGAATCCGTGGCCTAGGTCACACCATAGTCTGCTTCAAAATTGAAGGCCGAAGGAATCGAAAATTTCACACTTTACTCCAGAAGGAAGAAACAAGTTTTGCAAGCCAGTGTGTAAATATAAGAAGCAGATGGCAGATGTGTGTCCTTAGGCAATCAGTGCAGGCCTGGATGAGTTTAGGTTTGTCATCCAGGACTAATGTGGTCTCTGCTTTCCTAACCTCTGGAGGCAGATGGCCTGGAGATAAAGCAGATAAAAAGGTGAGTTGGGTAAGGTGGGGGGAGGGGAAAGGCAAGCTTTCCCTTCTGTGTTTCCCACTGCCCCTCTCAAATGGCAGCTGCTTTCTCTTTATCCACTAAGTTTAGTAGACTTGTCATTTGCTTTATGGCTTAATTTGCCTACTCATTTACAGTTTTATTAGTGTTGGAGATCAAACTCAGGGCCTGAAGCTAGGCAAGTGCTCTTCTACAGTTCCATCCAACCATTCTAATTTTTGTTAATCCACCTTGACCTAAATCGTTGCAATACACTATCAGTTTGCACATGATTTTGAAATGAATTAGTAGTCAGATGAAGGAAGCTACTGCCATTAATTTTGTTCCCAGCCTTTTTTTCTAACCATTTCATACCACTTCCAGGAAGAGTCATCCTTAAAAATTCTCCATAGTGTTTCTTCCATTTTGTCAAGTTTTTTTTTTTTTTTACAGGGTTTCTCTGTGTAGCTTTGCGCCTTTCCTGGAACTCACTTGGTAGCCCAGGCTGGCCTCGAACTCACAGAGATACGCCTGGCTCTGCCTCCCGAGTGCTGGGATTAAAGGCGTGCGCCACCACCGCCCGGCTCATTTTGTCAAGTTTTAAAGTACTTTTTGGAGTTAGTTGGTGTTTGAGCTCCCTTGTTCCTTGTGGCCTTTGTGCCATTGTGCTTTGCTCGTGTTAGGTCCCGTCACTTTCTGTGTCCATTGCTAATCTAGATTCTGCATATGAGAGAAAATGCGATAGGACTTCAAAGTTTGTTTGCTGAGCTGTATTTTTCGATTGTTCTTGCATTTGAAGCACCCTCAGCCGGAGACTCTTTGCCATAGTCTTTAACTCCTACACAGTCCCAACCAACCACCTTACTGGGTTTCTTTCCCTCTCATTCAGTTTTACAGAGGCCAATCATTGCTCTAGTTTCTTGTTATATTTGGTGCTCAGTGAAAAAGGCTTCGCTAGTTTACCTCTGTCACAGCAGCTGCTCTTTAAACTAGTATTCAGCCAGGTGACTAAGGCTATGGGGGGGGGGGCTTCTGTTCCCTCAGACAGTGGTCTGCTGCTGCCTGAAGGTAGATTGAACTAAATCTCAATGTTCAAATAAAACTGAGATTCAAAGGATGGGGGCGATTCAAAGGCTAGGGTGAAAACCTGTGAGCTCAGAGAGTTAGAATAGCAACTGGCTGACTTTCTCTCTTAGCTGGGGTCCCCCAAGCCTCTCTCCTTCCACACCACCTTAAATAAATAACCCATGCTGTGCTCCTCCTTGCTACTTCCTGTCAACTAGTTGCCAACCCCACCTCTCAGAGCCCAGGTTAATTTTATTTAATGCAAATGCAACACATCTTCATGTAGTTAAACAAATGCAGCATAAACAAATGTAACACATCTTTACTTAGTTAGACAAATACTCCACAGCAAGGCTTCCACCAACTTGGCATACACAGGCTCATTGCAATTAGATGCAACAACACAGAGATGGAGTTGGCATTTATCTAAAGCTTTGGCCACTTTGGGAATTTCATGTACCAGGTCCATGTGATGGACGAGGGCAGTCTGCAGCACCTCTTGTAAAGCAGTGTAAAGTAAAGGATCATTACATCTCTAGCAGCAATGCCTTACTCAGGCCTTCCTCTTGTGTTCATGAGATTCCATGGTGGCATGAGAAAAGTGTGTCCTTTCTCTCCCCTCTCTCCCCTTCCTCCTCTCTCCTCTCTACCTCCTCTCTTCTGTTGTGGGAAATTTTGATTGCACTCTGACACTCCCAAGACTTGCCAATAAAGTTAAAGCTTTATGAAATGGATGTTTTTGAGACAGGGTCTTCCTATGTAGCCCTAGCTGTCCTGGAACTCCCAGAGATCTGTCTGCTTCTGCTGTCTGAGTACTGGGATTAAAGTCTCTATGTTCTCATTCTGTTTTGTTTGTCTGTTTTTGCTTCTAAGACATTGCCCAAACCGTTTAAAATGCAGGACAAAGATATTAAAATACAGCCAAGTATGGTAATACACGACTTTAATCCCAGCACTCAGGAGGCAGAGGCAGGTGCATCTCTGGGTTCAAGGCCAGCCTGGTCTACAAAGTGAGTTCTAGGACAACTAGGACTACATAGAGATATCCTGTGTCAAAAAACAAACAAGCAAAAATTATATTAAAACACTATTTACTTATTATTTATTTTGTTTTGAAAGTCTCCCTAGGTAGACCAAGATGGCCTTGAACTTGCTAATCATCCTTCCTCAATATCTTGGGTGCTTTTACAGCTGTGTACTAACATTTATAACTTACAGTTTTTATTAATAAAATGTTTTATTTTAAAATAAATTCCTATTTGTTGTCTTTACCCTACCTACTCTAAGGAGACCAGTGACTTTTAGACTCTGGCAGGCTTTAACACCTCAGAGGTATTTGGCACTGGTGACTCATCCTTCATCAGATCATTCATGCAGGCTGAGTGGGACCCAAAAAGTACAGAGAGTTTCTTCTTCTTCTCTTTTTCTCATCTGCCCTTTACCAAGAAAATTTTCAGAGTTCGTGTATTTCTTAGTTAGGATTTCTATTGTTCTAAAGAGATACCATGTCCACAGCAACTTTTATATAGGAAAACATTTATTTGGGGCTGGCTCACAGTTCAAAGGTTTAGTATATTATCATGTTGGCAGGAAGCATGGCGGCATGCAGGCAGACATGATGCTGGAGTGGCAGCTGGGAGTTCTACCTCCAGATTGGCAGGCAGCAGTAAGAGAGAGAGACATTGGGCCTGGCCTGAGCTTCTGAAACCTCAAAGCCCACCCCCAATGACACACTTTGTAGTGGGTTTTTCTTTGGAGTACCAGCTCCCAGGTAACAACACAGAGACTTTTTATTAATTATGAAACCTTAGCTTAGGCTTGTCCCCAACTAGCTCTTAAAACTTAAATTAACCCATTTACATTAATCTACATTTTGCCACATGGCTTGTTCCCTCTCCTCAGTACCATATGTCCAACTTCCTCTATGTCTGGCAGGCAAATCTCCTGCACCTCAGATTCTTTCCCAGAATTCCCATCTCTCCCTAGGAGTCCCGTCTATCCTTTCCTGCCTAGCTATTGGCCATTCAACCCTTTATTAAACCAATCAGAAGGTGCCTTAGGCAGGTGAGGTTAAACAGAGACACATCTTCACACAGTGCACAAAGAGATTATCCCAACATTTCTCCTTTTTTGTCCAATAAAGGGCTCTTTCTCTAACATCAATAAGCTATATACAATAAGAACAATTAGCAGATAAGAATTACATTCATAATGTCCAGTCCATTTGTAATTGGCAACTTTGGAGAAAGTACTATGTATCTTATATTGGTGAGCCCAAAGTTTTATACCTAAATCACTTTCTATCATAATTTGTATTACCAACCTAAAAATGTCTTTTTAGACCATAAGACATTTTTCTAGAGAAACAATTTAAGCTTTTATGTCTCTCAACCTTTATAAACTTTATATCTCTTTTGTGAGTTTCTTTTCTGAATTTGGTAACAAGGAAAACTATAAAACTATAACTGTCTAGTTTTCAACCTCATCAGAGACTTGAGAAGGATAAATATTACCTAAATAAACTGGAAGTGCAGAGCAAGCAACTTCCAAAACTATAGAAATGATAGAAACAGCTGGCTGCCTGGACAGTCACCCAAAGTTCCTCTGCAACATTGGGACATCCATCTTCAGTCTGTTGGTCCAGAATATCTAACAGACTTTTCTGTGAGGCAGGAATTTTGAAGGACTGTCCTACCTTGTCTTAGCAAAGTTCAGCAGTCACCTTCTTTTGTGTCCTGCTTGTCCAGTTTGGACATCAAACTCAGCAGTTGAGGAAAGGGCAGGTTCTTGCCCACATGGCTAGCTTTGCCACATTGAAAGCAAACTCCCTATGGAGGTTCTTTGATTCCCATCATCTTCTTTGAAGTAGATTGGTGCTACCAGCAGCAGGCATGTCTCATTGTCATGAAAAGCCTTATGTTATTAAAATACCTTAAATACCATGTTGCATAGATCTCTGGAGTGTTTTGAAGACCACCTATCTTTCTAAAATACATCTCTGTTTAACTTTGAAAACATGTCTAACAGGGCTGGAGAAATGACTCAGAGGTTAAGAGCATTGGCTGCTCTTCAGTGGTCCTGAGTTCAGTTCCCAGAAACCACATGGTGGCTTACAACCATCTATGGTGAGATCTGATGGCCTCTTCTAGAGTGCAGGCATACATGCAGACAGAACACTGTATACATAATAAATAAAATCTTAAAAAGAAAGAAAACATGCCTAACATGACTATTACCACTAACCTGCATTTCTTAATTATCCTAAACAGTTTGTAATAGTAGCTTTCAAGGACTAGAACTTTATATTACATGTTAAAATGAGCCGCATAGGTACAATACCTTAACCAAGAGTAGAAACATATATACAAGGCAGTAGAATCCCCACAGGGCTACAGCCCTTTGACCCTGGAGGGTTGGCACCTAGCTTTGATCTGCCTTTTGTGATTGCTGTCTCCTGTCTCTACCTTCTGTTTGAAGTCTTATCTGAGAGTTTTCCTAGGGAATCCAAGCCTGTGCAAACTTATCTTAAAAACAACCCAGAACACTATGGTATTCTTTATTAAGAATTTGCATTTGCCATTGTCCCTCTGGAGGGCTTAGATAAAGGTTTTGGTATACAGAATTGATTTGCTGAAGGTGTGAATTGTATAACAATAAAAGGGCCCTTTACTCAGCTACAGCTGTTCAGTCCATAGAATCCATCCTGCAGCTGGAAAAGGCTAAAAATTCATCCTTGAGGTGCCTCTGTACTTCTTTCACAGGCCTGCGTGTGCACCCACACCCGATAAACAACATATACAGTATGTTGTAACAAAAATAACCTTAAATTTGTATAAATATACAAAAATCCATAGCAATGTAAGATATTTGAGACTAGTAGTAGCTTGATCTACTTAAGGGACCCCCTGGCAGTAGCATCAGGATCCATCCCTGGTGAATGAGCTGGCTTTTTGGAGCCAATACCTATGGTGGGACACCTCGCACAGCCTTGAGGGAGCACAAGGGCTTGGATCTGCTTCTACTGAATGTACCAGGCTCTGCTGACTTCCCATGGGAGGCCTTACTTTTTTGTAGGAGGCAATGGGGGTTCGGTTGTGGGGAGAGGCTAGAGGGGTGGGAGGAGGGAAGAGGGGGATCTGTGATTGGTATGTAAAATGAATAAAACATTTCTTAATTAAAAAAAAGAGGGAAAAAGTAACTTCAATAATCTACCCTTTTATTCTATCATTTTTAACACTTCCTCCAACAAAAGCCAAACCCATTCCAATAAGGCCACACTTCCTAATAGTGCCACTCTCCATGAACCTATGGGGACTATTTTCATTCAAACCACCACAGTGTGGGAAATAATATCAAAAACAAGCTGCTGTACTTTTAAAGATAATATAACAGATCAGTATAGCAGAAACAGGAAACTGAGAAACAATTCAAAATATCAGTAAGAATTTTGTATAAGATAAAGGAAAAATTTCAGGTGATGCTGTTGTCAACAATTGGTTTTGTACCTGTTGGCTGGCTGTTGTGGGGAAGGAAAAACATCCTCTCATGATTCTTCCAAATATGTTTTATATCAAGGACTAAGGGGGTCCAGCCCCTCGATAGTCCCCTCCCAGGGTCTGGGAAGAATCTACAACCAGTTGATAATTAATCTTTGATGAAAAGAAATGAATCTATGTACACGAAACTCCTTAGTCCATATACTTTATTATTCTGTGACAGTTATAAGCTTATATTCTGCTCTCATATTTAGGTCATCTTTAGCCTGATTTCTCTCTACACTTGTCTGCGATCCCCTCTAAGTTCTATCTTAATTCCTTTGTCTAGTTCTGCCCTTCTAGGTTCTCATCCATCTTGTTCTTCCCATATCATCTCCTCTCCCGTCTCCTTCTCTCTCATCTGGCTCTTCCTCATCTTCCATCTTGTTCCTCTAGTACTCTCCTGTAGCTCTTCAATCTACTTCTTCCCCATCTCAGTTTGTTCCTCTCAAGTTCTTACCCATCTAGTTCTTCCATTCTCTTCTCTGTCCTTTTGTGCCCTGGGAGTTCTGGTATATATACACTTACAAGCAGTATTCCCTTAGCAGTGCAAAACCAGGCTTCCAGGGTCAAATGGAGGGTGATAAGAATCACATAGGGAGGCAACAACCATTAATTATCACTTGCAACCCCAAAGGGAAGTGACCAATGGAGAAATGAATTAACTAAAAGCTAAATTCAGGTAATATCTAAGAAGAGGGCTCTTATGTGCTCAACTATAATCTTAAACATGGTTGGTAGAAAGTGTTAAGAATCTATAAGTTGCTAGGTCAATGGGAGAAAATAAAACTGTCTTCTTTTTTCCCCATAGCTCCTGTCTGTCCAAGCTATCTGCCGTTTTTCTGCAGGGTGGGGGAAAGTGTGCTTAGTCGCTAGGCAACCTGTGTACAGCTAGATGCCTCTGGTGATAGTTAAAGGGCGATCTGGAACTGGCGGTAAGGTTTGGGAAAAGAGGAAGTAAGGCTTAATTGGCACATCCGCCAGGCTTCTCAAACAGGTAGCCTGGATGCTTAAGTCTGTTCTTAGAGAGTACAGAGGTATCTCTGATAAGGTACTTTCCTCCATCGGTGATGGACCTGGTCGGATGCTACAATAATGATAATTACAGGGAGGCTTGAACTGGGAGTTCTGGCTGAGCATAGCTGTTAGCATAGAAGGTTATCTAAATATTCCTAGAAGTGGTTAGGTAGGTAGTTAGAGGTCTATAAAGTTAGTAAGGCTGTAAGAAAGGAGGGGTCTGAGCTAAATTGTATAAAGCTATTACTTAATGTCTACCTGACCTAGGCGGTGTCCCCTTGTGGAATTTACCTTAAGTCAGGAGACTCACCTGTGGGTTGTTATCACTGTTAATCCTCGGAAATTGGGTGACCACCTGGTGATGTCTCCTTTAGTCCTTGAAAGTGGCTAGGGGAGATATCTAATTCCAGAGAAAGCCTTTCCTGAGGCTGTTCTCCAAATGCCTGGAATGTGTATGTCTAGAGAGTGATCAGTCCACATTGTTAGCCCTTCTTAGGGAAAAATCAATTGGGAAAACTATAAAGGCACACATGATTTTCATAACAGAATACAGCTGATATATAACAAGCCAAGTAACACCAAAAACTCCTTGGGATTTGGCTCCTCTGGAGGAATTCCCTGATTCCTCCAGGTAGTGACTTTGCCATAACCAGCTGAGTTCTTATGATATTCCTGCGGCCCGCAGCAGTTTTATTTCAAGGAAAGAGTTAAGTTTAAAATGGTCATTGAAAGTTCTAAGGTTGGGCAATGGTTCAAAAAGTTACCTGGGGCCTGGAGAGTTGGCTCAGTGGTTGAGAGCACTTGATTCTCTTGAAAAGGACCCAGGTTCAATTCCTAGCATTCATATAACAGCTCACAATGAGCTACAACCGTAATCCCAGGATATCTGACATCCTCTTCTGGCCTCCTCAGATACAAGGCACAGAGGTGGGGTACACATACACACATCTAGGCAAGACACTCTTGTGCATAAAATAATAAAAAAATATTTTTTTTTGAGAAAATGTTGTGTAGTCTTGGCTGTCCTGGAACTAGCTCTGTAGACCAGGCTGGCCTTGAACTCACAGAGATCTGTCTGCCTGTCTCTCATCTGGTGGAATTAAAGGTTTATACCACCACTACCCTGCTATAAAATAAATCTTTGGCCTAGAGGGATGGCTCAGTGGTTGGGAGCACTGGCTGTTCTTCCAGAGGACCCAGGTTCAATTCCTAGCACCCACATGGCAGTTCAAGGCTGTCTGTAATTTCAGTTCCACGGGACCCAACACCCATGGCAAAAACACTAATGCACATAAAATAAAAATAAATTTAAAAAAATCTTTAAAAAAAGTCACCTGAAGTTTTTCTAAATGTGAAGCTATGTTTGATCAACCCTAGAAGTCAAAGATTAATCAGTCTGATTACATGGAATTATAAATCAAATGAGTCAGTTCAATGATAAAGCAAATTTGGGGAAATATTTTTAAAGAATAAGATGAAGCCAGTTGGTGGTGGCCAAGGGATCTCTGAGGCCAGCTGGTTCTACAGAGTGAGTTCCAGAACACCAGGGCTAAACAGAGAAACCTTGTCTTGAAAAAACAAAACAAAAAAGACAAAGGCTATGACTAGAGATGATGCACTTTTAATCTGGAAGATAAGCAGGATTCAGTATTGCTCAGTATTGGTTAAGAATTTGAAGAGTAGGCATTCCAGGCACTCCAACACTGAGAATGTAAATGGAATGAACATTATTGAAAGCAGTTTGGTAAATAGCTAATATTTAAATGCAGACACTTTTTGAATCTTCTATTTGCTTCTCCCTTATCTGTATAAAATGACTGATTATACAATGTATAAATATTATTGTACCATTTGGACTTGTAAAAATATAGAAACATATAAAAATACTTCAACAGAAGAAAACTTGATGAAAATACTATGCAGACATGCAATGAAATACTATGCAGGCACTAAAAAGAATGTGTCAGATTTCTGTATTACTAATTTGGACAGATGTCTGAGATTTATTCATTTAATAAATGTTTTTGAGTATCAACTATGGTGACAATACCAAGTGTCCTTGCTAACTTTTAGTACACTCATGGGAACAAAACAATCCTGGGCTTCCTTATATGTCTGATAGGGAATGAGTGTCCTTAATATGTGAAAGACTGAAAAATAACATACACACAAACCAAAACTCAACAAGAAAAAAAAACACCCCAATCAATCAATAAATGGTCAAATGAATTGAAAATACAGTTCTCAAAAGAAGTATAAATGACAGATATATTCTAACTGTTGTACCGGTTTCTCGAAACCCCAGAGACCACCAAGAAGCCGGTTTCTGATGCAAGAACATAAGGGTCCTTTTATTGTCAGATTCGAACCTGATGGTGGGAAATGTGGCAAAAGCCGTGAGCCCAGGTATACAGAGTTTTTATAGGGAAAAAACACAAGCCGGGAATTACATGCTTCAGCAATTTGGAATTGGGCAGATGGATATGAGGCAAGGTTATTTATTATTATTATTTTTTTGAAACTATTGGTCTAGACTTTGGGTGCAAAACCACACTTGAAACCATTGGGTTAGACTTTTTGGCGGGAACCACAACTTGCTGAGCAGGACTATCTGGGTTGCTCAGCAGGATTATCTAGATAGCCTCAAGGGCCATAAACTGCAGACAGGATGTCTGCAGGAGCATACTGCCCTGTATCTGTTCGAGTTGTCATGCACATTCCTGAGGCCTTCCTGGAACTGAGTACAGCAGGTGGTCTAAGATGGTGGCCCCACCTAAGATGGAGTCTGTATTGCCTGCACATCAACATCCTTAGCCACTAGGGAAACAGAAATGAAAACTACACTGGGATTTTCTCTCCACCAGTCATAATGGCCGTTACTAACACTAAGCAACAGCAAATGCTGGCAAGGGATCGAGAAGGTGTCTTTCTACACTGTTGGTTGGAATGTTAATGAATTCCTACAGGAATGACCTACAGGAAGTCAGTAGACCCCACCCTCACCCCCAAATTAAAAGTTGATCTATAATGTGACGTGCTCCCGGGTATAATCACAGAGCATGCCATGGAGGTACTTGCATACCTATACTTATTGATGCTCTATGCATAATAGTCAAGATATTAAATCAATCTAAATGTCCGTCAACAGATGGATAGATAAGGAAAATGTGAAATATGTACGATAGAGTTTGGTTCAGCCACAAAGAAGAATGAAATTATTTGTTTTAAAGGTTCTAACATTAAGTCAGACTCAAAAAGTTGTATCACGTGTTTTCTCTCATAAGTGGAGATCAGGCTTTAAAATAATAAGACATGTCTGGGAGATGGTGGGTAAAGGCACTTGCCATGAAAATCTGGCAAACTGAGAGTGGCATTTTGAGTGAGAATGTCCCCCAGAGGCTCATGTATTTGAAGACTTGGTCTGCAGTTGGTAGTTCTGTTTGGGGTGGTTTATGAAATGTGGCCTTATTGGAGGGAGGAGTTGTGTCAAGATGTGAGCTGTCAGCCAGGTGGTGGTGGCGCAATTGGGAGGCAGAGCCGGGCAGATCTCTGTGAGTTCGAGGCCAGTGTGGTCTACAGAGCAAGATCTAGGACAGGCACCAAAAACTACACTGAGAAACCCCGTCTCTGGAAAAAAAAAATGTGAGCTGTCAGCTCTCTGCCTACTGCCATATTATCCACACAACCAGGACACTAAACCTCTGCAACCATTAAGCCTAAATGAACCCTTCTGTAAGCTGCTTTGGTCATGGTGTTTTATCACAGCAACAGAAAAAGTAACTAATACAGTTAGTTTGATCCCTGGAACTCACATGAAAAAGAAATCTTCAAAAATAGCACTTGGAGGCAGAGGTGGGTGGATCTCTGTGTTTGAGACTAGCCTGGTTTGCATAGTAAGTTCTGGGACAGCCAGAGTTACATAGTGAGACGGTCTCAAAAGAAAGACGAGCGAGAGCGAGAGCGAGAGCGAGAGCGAGAGCGAGAGCGAGAGCGAGAGCGAGAGCGAGAGCGAGAGCGAGAGCGAGAGCGAGAGCGAGAGCGAGAGCGAGAGCGAGAGCGAGAGCGAGAGCGAGAGCGAGAGCGAGAGCGAGAGCATATAGAGAGAAAAAGAATAGAACCAATGGGAGTGAGAAAGGACTGATGTAAGAGGGTAATGGGATGAACATGATCACATTTGATATACATGCATACACATCTGAAAAACCATTATGAAACCTATTATTTTGTGCAATGAGCATATGCTAATTTAAGTAGTACATTCAAAAATGTATGTGATGTGAAAATAGAAAGGGGGCTATTTGGAAAGAGGAAGATCAGCAGGAGGAATGAGGTAAAGAGATGGTCATAGGGAAGGTGAGTATGAGCAAGTGGCTTTTACACTTGTATGAAAAGGTTCTAATCTGTTATTTTGTGCAGTTAGCATACACTAATAACAAAAAAGCTCATATGCTCATAAAATTACTTCTTGGGAGTAATAAACCAATAACTCCAGAGGCTGGGAATGTAGCTAAATGATGGAGCATTTGTCTAGTACTCTCAGTGCCCTGGGTTTGATCCTAACACCAAAGAAAACAAAATTCATTCATATACATACACACAGAGACACACATATGTACATATTAAATCAGGCCTGACCTGTGCAGGCCTGCAATCCCAGTTACTTGGGAGGCTGAGGCAGGAAGATCAAAAGTTTAAGACCAACCTGGGCAACAGAATGAGTTTAAGGGCAGTCTGGACAACTTGGTGAGACCCTAGAGAGAGAAGAAGAAGGGGAGAGGTGGAGGGAGAGGGCGATTGAAAACGTGCTGAGGCTACAGCTTGGTGATAGAGCGTGGGCCTAGCATGTGAAAGATCCTATGTTCAAACCTCTAGCACCATGGGCGCGTACGTGCATGCGTGCGTGCGTGCGTATGAGAGAGCATGGAGAGTGACTGGAATTGGTTGGGGTACCATTTTCTCCACTTTTTTTTTTTTTTTTTTTTTTTGTTTTTGAGACAGGGTTTCTCTGTGTAGCTTTGCGCCTTTCCTGCAGCTCACTTGGTAGCCCAGGCTGGCCTCGAACTCACATAGATCTGCCTGCCTCTGCCTCCCGAGTGCTGGGATTAAAGGCGTGCGCCACCACCGCCCGGCCATTTTCTCCACTTTTAAAGATTTGTTTATGTGGATGGATATTTTGCCAGCATGTGTGAATGTGCACATGGATCCCCTGGAACTGGAATTAAAGATTTTTGTGAGCCATGTGGGTGCTGGGAATCAAACCTGGGTTCTCTGGAAAAGCAGCCAGTACTCCTAACCATTCATCTCTCCATTTTCACCACAGCACTTTAGAAATATTAAAATTATAGACAGAACACAGGCCAGTAGTGTCCAGGATTCAGGGAGAGAGGGGAAGGTAATATCTGTGGCTTTGCAAGGGTGGTGTGGTGATTTGAAAGAAAATGGCCCCAAAGGGAGTAGTACTGTTAGGAGGTGTGGCCTTGTTGAAGTAGGTGTGGTCTTGTTGGAGGAAGTGTGTCACTGTAGGGTGGGCTTTGAGGTCTCTTTTACTCAAGCTTTGCTTAGTGTGACACTCAGACCACTTCCTGTTGCCTGCAAGATATTGGATTCTTCAGGTACTTCCTCAGTACATGTCAGCCTGCATGCCACCGTGTCCCACCATAATGAGAATGGACTGAATCTCCGAATTGTAATCGAGCCACCCCAATTAAATATTTTCTTTAATAAGAGTTGCCATGGTCCTGGTGTCTCTTCATAGCAATAGAAACCCTAATTAAGACAGGTGGTGTGAGATTCCTTGGGATGGCACAGTTTTGCATCTGGACTGAAGATTGTTCACGTGGTGTCTATGTGTGAACTCAAAATAATAGAGAGAGCAAACTTGAAATGGCACAAATCTTTAAACTCTTAAAGCCAATCGCTAGTGACTTACCATTTCCAACAAGGCCATACCTCTTTCCCCAAACTGAAGACCAAGTATTCAAATGGTCTATGCGAACATCATTTAAGCCACGACACAAATAAACAAAAATTAAAAACAGATATATCATTGGGAGAAAGTAAAGGGTGTACTTGATCTTCTGAAGTCTCTCTCTCTCCTCCAGAACCACAGCCTCACACCTTCACATGTGCCCCACCTCTGTGCTGTACAATTAGCCTTAATATGAATTTTGTGACATTATTTCATGATCATATATTTGAGGCAATATGTCATTTTAATTTTCGCACTTAGAAATACCCTTTTTGAGTCCTCATTATATAAAAAACTTAAGGCTGGAGAGATGGCTCAGTGGTTAAGAGCACTGACTGTTTTTCCAGCATTCAATCCCCCAGCAACCACATGGTGACTCACAACCACTTGTAATGAGATCTGGTGCCCTCTTCTGGCCTGCAGGGACACATGCAGGCCAGAACTGTATACAACATAATAAATAAATAAATAAATAAATTTAAAGGTTTGTTTTACTTTTCATTTTTATTTATATGTATTTTTGTGTGTCTGTGTATGGGTATGTGCACATGAGTGTATGTGCCCTTGGAAGCCAGAAGAGGGTGTGGGATATCCCGGAGCTAGAGTTACCAGTAGTTGTGAGCCATTCAACATGGCTGCTGGGAATTGAATTTGTGGCCTTTGGAAAAGCAGCAAGTATTCTTAACTGTTGACTGATTTCTCTACAACAATTAAAGAAAAAGAGGCCATGAATTTGAGAGAGAGCAAGAGAAGACAGGTGGGCACAAAAAGTAAAAATTATAAACATGTATGCTTATATCAGCATTTATTTGTGTGTGTGTGTGTGTGTGTGTGTGTGTGTGTGTGTGTGTGTTGGGAGGAGGGGTCAGAGAACAATCACAGGAGTCCTTTTCCTCCTGCCTTGTGAGTCAGGCTTGGTTGCAATGCTTTTACCTGCTGAGTCGTCTTGAAGGCCTCTCGCTTACCTGTGGATACTGAACACATGAGAATTTGTCCCTGTGATTACAGATGTAACAGACTGAGGATGAACTCTCATGCAAAATTTCTAACTGGCAAGAAAAGGGGTCAAAGAACAGGTCAAACCAGCTTTCTTGAAATTCAATTTTCCTGCACTCCTGGAACTTTTATTGAGTTGTTGGAGGGGTATGGTTTATTAGTCATGAGAATGACTTCCCCTCTCCCGGGAAATTTCTTATGATTTTGGGAGATTTTCCCATTTGAGATGCAGATTAGTAGCCCATTTGTTCCCAGAGACATCGAATATTACCCTGTATATCTCTTGTGGTATTACTTTTTCTTCTATCACAGACTGGCTTCTCTCTAGCCTGGAAACTAAGCAAGCCTTGGAACATCTTGTTTTATCTCTTTGGTGTGAAAACTTCACTATTATGGGATTTCACATGCTTTTATTAATTTAAGTCTGTGTTTGCTAGAACACGTCTCCAGAAACTTCCTGAGAACGAGTATGTGGGACCTACAATGTTTTGAGTCATGTAATGTCCGTTTAGGGTTGGTAAGGTGTCTCCGTGGGTGAAGGTGCTTGCTCGCATGCCTGAGTTTGATTCCGGTGACCCACATGGTAGGAATGGAGCCCCGACTCTGCAAGTTGTCCTTTGATCTCCACATTCACAGCAGGGAACGCGCCCCTCTGTCAATAAATAAATGTAACGAAAATGTCTGTTTATATATCATCAATAATCCGGCTGGGTGTAAACATCCAGATGTGACCATGACTCATCTTCTTGACTGAGTAATTGTGGGCTCCAAGCATGCCTGTGCAACTTAGTGAGCAAAATGAGGAGTAAAGAGGGAATAAGGGAAGTGCCTCCCAGGCAAGTCCTAAGGCCCAAGCGCCACCTCTGGGCCTCCATCAGGAGAAGACCTACCTTTGGATTTTTTTTTTTTTTTAAACTTAAAGGTCATTGACTTTCTGTCCTCTAGCTTTGAGTTTTACTGTGTTTAAAAAAAGGACACATTCTGAATCCGAATCCTTTATCACTGTCTCTGCATCCGTCTTTCTCTTTACAAAGACTTCACTTCCGATAGAAAGCGTGCCCTGATGGGGGGCCCAGAGAGGCCGTCCCATCTGGAGATTTGAGGTCTTTGATCTAATAAACTCTGTCTCCTTTCTGTCATTTCCGCCTTTTCTTTCCCAGGAAGCCCCAGGGTTTGAGAGCATGCCTTCTACTAGACTTTAAAAAACGGTTTTGTTTATCGTCTCCAATTTCCCGTTCCCCACCCATTTTCTAGGAGATTTCTTCAGCTTTGTTTTGTAACTCAAAAAATTTTTGCCACTAAACTGTTAAAGAATTTATTCCTCTTCTTTTACCTCCTGAAGGAGTTAATAATAATAATAATAATAATAATAATAATAATAATAATAATAACAACCGAGTTCCCGTGCTGCATTTGTTTTTCCCCCTCTTAGGTCCTCTCCGATCTCCTATTATATTTAATTTTTTTCTTTTTGTAGAAATATTTCACAAGTACCTGATTTTTCTTGGTTGTTATTCATACTTAAGATTAGAAATTAAAACTCTGATTCTGGATGCTGTGTAGCCTAGAGATTCTTCGGGGTCACGCGGAGACCCAGCTATTTCTTGGGAATATTTCAAATGTCAGTGTCTGTTGTTACTATGGTACCATTTTTCCAAAGATGGGACAGTTCCGCCTTTTCCTGAAGAAGCACCAGTCTGCCTGCAAGTCTGCGCGCGGAGCAAAGGATCTGGGATTCGGGCTCTGCCCGACGTGTCCTACGTCTCACTCTGACTCTTCCCTCCCAAAGTTTCTATCCTTTATTCCTTGCATCTGCCGTCCGTTTTCACAGCCCAGGCCTCCGCACTCTCGTCTACACTGCAGCCCGTGTTCATGGACTACACTCCCTTTCTAACCTGTCTGTTCTACTGGTTCACTCCCCTGCAAGCTCTCTCCATCAGGCGGGCCCCTGAGGACACTGTCTCGGAACAGAGCTTGAGCTGAGTGTGTCCGGTCGTGACGCCGATGAATGGTTCTGAGCCAGACCTGAGCTTGCAGCATCTTTGCGATTTCTGAACTCGGCTGCACTCTGGAAGGGCCGGGGACCCAAGGGCAGATAAACGCTGAATTCCAGAAGGGATTGGGAGCAAAAAACCTCGAGAGTTTTCTTGTCCACATTCCTGACTAGACAGAGAAAAAGAGTTTAGTTCAGCTTACAGGGATCTGTATTTCTACATTGTAAATGAAACCTAAAGTGTAGTAATTGCATACACATTCAATACATTTGAAAGATACATTAATTATTACACAACCATCGTGTCAGGATGGCCGAGTGGTCTAAGGCGCCAGACTCAAGCCTAGCTTCCTCCCACTGAGGGTTCTGGTCTCCGATGGAGGCGTGGGTTCGAATCCCACTCCTGACAGGTCTGTTTTTCTTGTTTTCAATTACTTTTCACAGACACTTCGTCTCCTCTCCTTTTCATTTTCTATCTTAGCGGAATCCTGACCCTTCATGAAATCTGTCCCACTAATCACAAAGCTCGTTGAGTCCTGTGCTCGAGCCCTAAAGGGGTCTTTGCCACCAGAGGGAGAACATCTGGCGACAGAGGATACTGCATGAACTGTCTGAAGCTTTCATGAACGGTGTAGGAAACGTGCACCAACTCCATAGAGACACTATTGACAATTGAGTAGAGAGTTGACTGGTCAGATACCACATCACCTTTTCCACTGCCAGGACCATTAAGAGCCAAATGCTGGAATACAAAAGGAATTGTTCATTGCAAATACAGAATTCAGCAAAACTCACGTTGACAGCGTGAAAAGAAGCAAAAGGAAAAATAATTTTAAAAGACTAGGTTCCACCGAGATTTGAACTCGGATCGCTGGATTCAGAGTCCAGAGTGCTAACCATTACACCATGGAACCAACTTGGCCAGGAGCTTGCCACAATGTCCATCTGTGAGCACTGCTTAAAAAAAAAACGGCATTGTAAAAAACAAACATTTCACCGGTGTTATTTGAAATTCTGTTACGAATTTAGTACGTTTCAGAGTAACTTATCGTTCCTTTCTCATGAATTTCTCAACTTTATCCTTGGTCCTTCTTTATTTTTTTCTTTCTTTTCCTGTTGGTTTGTTTACTGTTTTCTTTCTCCAATTACTGTTTTTGGTTAGCATACAAATAAATGGGTCTAATTGTGACATTTTCGTATACATATGTTATTAAACTTTGTTCTTATCCCCCACTTCCTCCCTCTACCTCCCTTCCTCCCGCCCCCCTCCCCGCTAGCCGCCCCCAGTCTACTTTCACATCACAACTGAGGTCCTTGGGCTCTTGGCAAGCGCATGTTGGAACGTCTATCTCTGCCTCCTAGTGATTCCAACAGTATTTTTATCGGAGCTATTCACTTTTCAAGTAGAAAATCTTCGTCTTCGGTGTGTGGACCACGGAAAGGGTCAGGCGCTACGTGATGTGCACGGCACCTCCTGTCGTGCTCTCCTGCATCTCAGGGTCCCGAGTCCTGCATTCGGGGTCTGCGTGGCAGCGTCCAGAGCAGTCCCCGCAGTTTGTGCTTTTTTTCCCCCCACCACGAAAGGCAAACTGGACGTTAGTCCTATCGTTAGAAGTTGGACAAAGAAATAGATGTGGTCTCCTTTCTCCAACTTCATTTACTCATTACATGGGACCCGCAGACTTGTCACGAGCAACGACTGTGTGGCGGGCAGCACCCCCAGCTGCCGTCGCGAGCTGCTGCGGCTTGACAATACTTTCCCTCGTCGCGAGGCAGCAGGTGCCCAGGCGGAGTCTTTCCCCTCTTCCACAGCCTTTTACAGCCTCTTCTTCAGACCCGGCCGGCCTCGGATGGGACAGAATTCCCTTCTTCAGTGGCACAGGCCCGATCTGTCTCTGGTTGCAAGTCGGTTCGGAAGGAGAACGTTCCACATTCATTCATCGTCCAAGATAGCAAGAAAGACCTGCGAAGTCTTCAGGCCCTAGCCTGAAGCGCGTTTCTTAACATGAATGAATGAAAGAAAAGCTTGTTATCTGTTGGCGGATCCTTTTATTCGGTGAAAATGAAGTGATTAGGGGAATAAATTTCACACACATTACGCGCTTGTTGATTGTTTATTGAAGCAATTAGTTGATGGCGTATCCTCTGCTGGGACTGCTGTGGGTATGGTGTGTATGACTATTATCTGTAATCTGGGAAAACAGGGACCAGGAGGGGAGAATCCTGGCTGATTTACGAGACTGAAAACCAAGAGACTTGAACCAAGAGAAAAAAATCCACTGGCCTGAAGGAGTGCAAAAGCTAGTGGCAGCGGTGGGATTCGAACCCACGCCCCCGAAGAGACTGGAGCCTTAATCCAGCGCCTTAGACCGCTCGGCCACGCTACCCCTGCGTCTGACTCCCCTGTCTTGTCTTCCTGGAGTAATTACACTCTTTCCTTTCCCGCAGTCCTTTGCGCACGGCCCTCCGTGGTAGGCTCTCGTTCCGCAGTCTCTATGGCTTCTTAGCACAGTTGCGCAGGCTCGGTCGCTGCTTCGTACCGTGAGGCTCCGCGACAGAAGCGGTCTTAGGCGCCATCCTAACCGAAAAACCACAAACTTGACAATGCGAGACTGGCTAGGGGAGCAGCACGAATACCTGGTTTGTGAAGACAAGCTCTACAGGCGCCTCCTTAGCGCAGTAGGCAGCGCGTCAGTCTCATAATCTGAAGGTCCTGAGTTCGAACCTCAGAGGGGGCAGCCGTGGTAATTTTTGCTTCCTTAATTTCGGAGAGCTCCCGTGCGTAGGTAGGGAGGGCAAATCTTTACATATATAAATAAAATCTTTATATAAATATAAATATATATAAGTAAAATTTTCTTTTTCGCAAAAACAAACCCCAAAACTATTTAATGAAACTAAACGGGTAATTTTGTTTCTGTAATGTAATGGTCTGTTACAAAGTTATAAAATAGTGATTTTTTTTTTAAAAAAATTATGAATTAAACACTAGACAAGCGTGGTGAAGCACTCGGGAGACAGAGGCAGGTGGATCTCTACATGGTGAGTTCCAGGGGCTCTGTCTTTAAAAAACATTAAACACTTTCTAACTTTTCATCATCATTATCATCATCTATACCAATTGGAGCCAGGAGAATTTCAGTTGTCTTTCAGATATGCTTGGAAATTCCCCAGCCCAGGTGTAAAAGAGAGAGGGAGGCCCGGGTGCGAGTGTGAAAGGTGTGAGATGACGTGTAATTGCTAGTGTAAGGTGTAAGGTGTGTATAATTGCTGGTTTGGTTCTCTTTAACCATTCTTCCGGGATTGCTTACTATCGGGTCACTCCATCCCACCCAGGATACTCTATGTCAAAAACGAAACAAAACTAAGATACAAAAATAAATACAAACACAACACAAACGTGTTTGCTCAGTCTCACCACGTTGGGCTCTTGCTCTCGACAGAATTTCTAAGTCTTCCAAACTTATGATTCAGAAAAAAGTCTAAAAGGGAAATAAGTAAAGCAAGGAAGACAGATACCAGGGTTGAGATCCAGCTTGCAGTATCTCCGTGGAGCCAGGGGGGAATCTCCAGGTGTGTGTGTGTGTGTGTGTGTGTGTGTGTGTGTGTGTGTGCTGTTGCAAAAGAGGTGAAGGTTGACACTGAGCACGCAGGAAATGCTCTCCTGGAGTTTGTAATTTAATAGATTCTGAAATAGACAGATAATAGATTCTGAAATCAGTTGACCAAATGTAGAATCGAAGATAAAAGGGAAAAATATGTAAATTAGACATTAACGCTTTTCCATGTGTCTTTATTCACTGTAGGATAGCACTACCGCAAGAGCCCGGATAGCTCAGTCGGTAGAGCATCAGACTTTTAATCTGAGGGTCCAGGGTTCAAGTCCCTGTTCGGGCGCTAGCGTTTTTTTGTCTTCCTGGTACCAGGCCTGATTTGTGGTAAGGCTTTCCAACAATAACCGAACTGATGTTTCAGGAGGCCAGGCGTTTTTGCAGAACTTTATTTAACAAGACAGAAAACCTAGATCACATCTTACATCGAGGACGTGGTGGTAAGGAAGTTTCGTATGTATTAAAAAAGAGGACTTTCAGGCAAAATCCAGAATCAGTCGTTGATCTATGCATTCCTTCTTTCCAATAAATAAGTTGCAGGGTAGAATACTGTTTAAAGAAGGAACTTGGGTAAAAGGGCTCTTGTCTACTGGAAAACGATGGCTGCCGGCACAGCTTCTGAAATTCGGGGAGGAACCGGACAATTTTGAATTTTTAACCTCACGAATGCAGAAGGAAAAGCAACTGCCCCCTCTGAGGTTCGAACTCAGGACCTTCAGATTATGAGACTGACGCGCTGCCTACTGCGCTAAGGAGGCAGATGGCTGGAGCCTTGCGTCATATTACATTAGTAACAAATTATGTTTTGCCTACGCTAGCCCAGATTCTTGAATAAATCATTTCCTAAATGATTTTTTTTTCCCTCTTGAAAATGTCTGGAAGATTCAACGTCTTCCCACACTTGACCTAGATGAAAAGAGTCGCTTTGATCTTCTGCCCCACCTCGGACATACGCAAGCCTTTGTGGCCTTAACAAAAGCATTTCCTCAGCCAATCATCATCTCACGCCCTTCTTTGCAAGTCAAATTTGCAAAGTCGGCTTCCCAAATCCCACCGACTTTTCTGCAGTCTCCTTACGACCCCTCGATTTCCAGGAGTCCAAAGGGGACAAATGAGATCTCAAAGCTTGACGAATAAATTGTTCTTTACACAAACTCATGGGAACCTGTTAGTGTGAGAACAGGAAGATGTGAAAACCTGATTTACCGAGACTTGCCCGGGGTTTGATCTGGTTCCATACTAGAATTCCCTGTTTTTAGTGTCTCCCTGGGATTTGTAAACAGTTGAGTGGTTTTCCGTGTTAAGTGTGGAAGTAAGAGAAAAGACAGAAACCTTTTAAATTACGTCCCCACTGCGACAGAAAAGCACATTGATTTTGTTGTCTCTGAGGACCCTGAGTTTCATAGTAGGATCCCAGTGTAACAAGTGACCCAGCCCTGGGGCGTTAGTGTGCAATGTTAGTGTGTGTAGTCCTGAGTGGTTTGGGTCTATCTTGACCGGAGTAAAAGTAGATTAACTGCTGAGATGTCTCTAGGTTGTATCAAGGTTATGATAGTTTGTTTCTGAACACCGTGAATATCATAACCATATTTTTCAAGAATTCGAATAATGAAAATGAGAAAGATTATCATGCAAATGCCAGCACCACCCAGACGTCACTGGAAAACTCTAAGTGATGTCCAATTTTAAAAAATGACGGAAGGACACACAACTGGATTGTGGAATAGATGATAAAAACAGAGCAGACTGCACCGCATGGAAAGAAGTCTTTAGATGTAGACGTGTACAGGGGGTGTATTAGTCAGGGTTCTCTGGAGGAACAGAACTGACAGAATGAAGTCTTTACTGGTATGGCTTACAGGCTGTGGTCCAGCTAGTCCAACATTGGCTCTCTACCAATGGAAAGTCCAGGAATGCAGTAGGTTGTTCGTTGGACAAGGCTGGATATCCCAGTCGGTCTTGAGTATAAGCTGGAATCCTAAGAAGTAGGCTCTGACAGCAGCGAAGGAAAGGATTTGCTAGTGAGAGCTGGCAGGCCGAGAGAGAGCCAGCTTCCTTCTTTCGTGTCCTTCATATAAATTGCCATCAGAAAGTGCCACCCTGATTAAAAGTGGATCTTCCCACCTCAAAAGATCTGGATTAAAGGTCTACCTTCCTACCTCAAAAGATTATAAGTGGGTCTTCCCACTTTAAATTATTTCATCAAGATAAAATCTGTCATGGCTGTATCCAGATGCTTGGGTTTTAGTTAATTCCAGATTTAGTCAAGTTGACAGCCAAGAAGAGCCATCACAGTGAGACTAAAACTCACAAGGCTGCAATGAGTCAGACAGTAAAAAATAGATATAAAAAATTTCCCAACAGTACCAATGCTCAGTTAAAAAGCACATTGGGTATTATAGACAAAAATAAAATAATATTAAAATTTAAAAAATGCTGTTTTATGGTTTATCTTAGTTAGCTTTCAGTTGTAACATACAACACCATGAAAGCAGCTTGGGCAGAAAAAGGCTCATTTCATCCTAAAGATGTAGTCTATCATCCAGGGAAGTCAGAGCAGGAACTCAAGGCAGAAACCTGGAGTCAGGAGCTGATGCAGAGGCCATGGAGGAGTGCTGCTTCCTGGCTTGTTTCCTAGGGCTTGTTCAGTGCCTTTCTTCTACACCCCAAGACCATCTGCTCAGGAGCAGTGCCACCTAATATGCGTTAGGTCCTCCCACACCATCACTAATCAAGACAATGGCCTACAGACCTATCTATAGGCAAGCTGATGGAAACCATTTCCCAGTTCACGTTCTTCTTCCCAGAAAAGTCTAGCCTGTGTCAACAAACAGACAAACAAAACCAACCCGGACATAGTCCCTGGATGACTATCTAGATTGAGAATTTAGAAGCCTTGAGGGAGAAAACCCCAGCAAATCTTAATGTCGTGTGCAATGTAGATCTTATTCTGACTCTGCTCTCTATCAAGTCACAGCCACTGAAATTCTTCCCCTAGCTCTTAAGTACTGTCATTTGGAATATGGCCTTGACAACCATCTCGATTAATAGGGACACTTAATAAAACTTCATGTGTCAGTTAATTTCCTTTGTCAGCTTGATGGGGTTTAGAATCCCCTGAGATAGCACACTTCCAGCATGTCTGCCTTTCCAGAGACGTTTAACTGACAAAGGAACACCTACCCTGAATGTAGACTGAATACAAAGAGAAAACCCAGAGTCATCATTTTTCTTCATGCTGTGGCCTCAATGAGACCAGTGGCTTCACACTCCCACATCTGTGACTCCCTGCACAATGGACGACACCCAAGACTGTGAGCCACAATGAACTCTTCTTTCCATAGGCTGCTTCCTTCAGCTATTTGGTCCCAGTGATGAAGAAAGTACCATTTAGTACAGGAAACTCGACAAGTGGTTATTGATACTTGGCCAATACTCACTCATATTGTACAAATAGAAATTTTCATAAATTCCATTCAGACTCTAAACTTATTACAGAAAGTGAGAGAAATCTTGCTTAGACTCTCTTTTTTTCTGGGGGTGGTGGTGTTGAGAAGGGGCTTCAGTACATATCCTTGGCTAACCTAAAACTCACTGTACAGTCCAGGCTAGTCTCCAACTCACAGAGTGCTGGGATTAGAGGTAAATAACATCATGCCCATCTTACATTCCTTACACACTTGATGTCCTCACACCCTTTGCTGTTGCGCAGGGTGTGATTTGCTTAGTCAGGACAGCAAGGCTTTCTAAAGATAAAGAAATGCTTAATGCAATGTTTGATCTTATGGGAAAGGGAGGAGATAGCAGCTGTTGTACCCGTTTTGCGAAACCCCGAGAGACCACCAAGGTTTCCGATGCAAGAACATAAGGGTCCTTTTATTGTCAGATTCGAACCTGAGTCGCCACACAGCAGATGGAGGGAAATACAGCAGTAGCCTCGAGCCCAGGTATAGAGAGTTTTTATAGGGAAAAAACAAAAGCTGGGAATTACATGCTCTGGCAACTTGGAATTGGGTAGAAGGGATATGGGGCAAGGCGATTTTTTGAAACTATTGGTCTAGACTTTGGGTGCGAAACCACACTCGAAACCATTGGGTTAGACATTTTGGTGGGGAACCACAACTTGCTGAGCAGGACTATCTGGGGTTGCTCAGCAGGATTATCTAGATAGCCTCAAGGGCCATAAACTGCAGACAGGATGTCCGAAGGAGCATACTGTCCTGTATCTGTTTGAGTTGTCATGGCACATTCCTGAGGTCCTTCCTGGAACTGAGTACAGCAGGTGGTCTAAGATGGTGGCCCCACCCTAAGATGGGCTTTGTATTGCCTGCACACAGCATTAGCTATGAGTCTACAAGATGCTTATTGTTATGGTCCCAGCAAAGATGTCAAAACGTTGGCCTGATGTAAATCACATTTCCAAAGTGCAGTAGAAGAGGAATGTTATTCTGTAATTTGGAGAGGTTGAGGAGTTAACATAGGGGGAAGGACTTGAGTAAGTTATCCATTTATATTTTCAATAAAGTTTAAAAATGAAAGTGGTTTTTACTAGCTGGCCAGTATGCCGTCTGTCAAACTGAAAGGTGTTCCAGGGAGGGGATCGGAGGAGGAGGTTTTATAAGTGTAAAAGGATCAAAAAAGTAGAAATAAGGAACAAGAAAGGATTGACCATTTCATGTTTCCTTCCCTCTCTTAGTAAAACAGTGGCTTCTCCTCACCACGCTGGCTAGGGCAGACTGGGCCCCTTCTGACTGGTGACTGGGACTGCTTGTGTTTTAGGCTTGTTTATCTGGACCTTTCCAAAGCTTGTTTTGATTACTTAATACAAGAGGCGCCATTCTAATCTGGTCTGTTGAAAGGGATCTAGGGCGGAAAGGAACTCGGTTCTGAACCATGGTCTCCATAAATTCTGTTTAGTGAAACCCTATTTACACATCACGACAAAAATTCACATGCTGAAAAAGAGAGAAAGAAACATTTTGGAGTTGTTCATGTTTTAGATGAAATGTTTACACCAGCAAACAAAGTAATGGGTCTCGCTACGGTATTTTCATCACCTTCGTTTTCAGCCCATCATCTCTCCCGCTGCCCTCACCCACGTCACTTTCTCTGTAGGCAAAATCTGAGGATCCATGCTGTCTTTATTAATTGATGTCTATTGCTGGGCAGAGACACCACGACCACGCTAACTCTGGTAAAAGTAAGCCTTTATTAGGGCTTGCTTACATTGAGGTTTAGTCCATTATCATCACGGTGGGAAGCAAGGCATGCAGGCAGTCACGGTGCTGGAGAGGTAGCTGAGACGTCTTCATCCCGACGGATAGGTAACTGGAAGAGAATGAGACACTAGGCCTAGCTTGAGCATTGACACCCCAAAGCCCACTTCCAGTGACTCTTCCTCCAGCCAGGCCACACCCCCTAATCCCTGTCAAGTAGCTTCAAACCACCACACATGCCCAAATGGATGTGCAGGGGGTAGTTGGCTTGACTCATGACTCTGGAGTGAGGCTGGGAACCTGAGCGATACTGGCTCTGGAAGAGTAGAAACGAGGTTGAGCATCAGCTCAGTGTGCAGGGCCGGTCCCACTGGCTGTGGGTCCTGATTTTGATTACCAGTCATTAAGAGAGAGAGAGAGAGAAAGAGAGGAGAGAGAGAGACAGAGACACAGAGAGAGACAGAGATAGAGACAGACAGAGACAGAGAGAGACAGAGAGAGAGGAGAGACATAGAGAGAGAGACAGAGACAGAGATAGAGATAGAGACAGACAGAGAGAGAGACAGAGAGACAGAGAGAACACCATTGTAAACTTTATCTTAGACTGAATTCAATTTGCCACTACTTGAAAAAAAAAAAGGATGTCCTACATATTACAGGTGGTTCACAGAAACAGTATTAGAAGCAGTCATATAAGCTGCAGAATATCCTGTTGTAGCACAAAACAGACAGAAAGGTGTTATTATTATTTGTTTCGTTTTGTTTTTGAGACACGGTCTTACTGTATATCCCTGGGTGGGCTGGAATTCACTATGTAGACCAGGCTGGCCTTGAACTCACAAAGATGCTACTCCTGCCCCTGCTTCCACAATGCTGCTGCCACCACAACCAGCCGTAATTATTATTTTTGTCTTTTTGGTTGTGAGCCTTAGTCTTTAGCGGTGGAGCCATCTCTCCAGTCCTAGTGTTTTAAAGGAAGCATGGGTCATCTCTGCTTAAGAAGTTTTCTTGTGTTTGCATTTATTTTCTTATAATTCCAGTGGTGCTGCTATGGTCTGTATCTAGTTTTTTTTTTTTTTTTTTTTTTTTATCAATGTCAGTATCAGGACTGTGACACTGGACTACAATTTTGCAAGGTATTGTCACTGAAAGCAGCTAGGCAACAGAAAAGGGACCTCTTTATATTATTCTTGGAAATGTATGTAAATTACTTAAAAGTAGAGAAATTAATTAAAAATCAAACTGCAGGCCCCAAAAAGTTACAGAAGTAATGTGATGAAATAGAATCACCATACAAAACAGAACAACAACAACAACAACAAAAATGGGAGGACAGTTGAGTCCTAAGTCCAAAGGAGGATTGTTTTTGTTTAAGGAACAAATGTCAATTAGTTTTCATTCCATGAAAATTAAACATAGCACCGACAAGAGCCACAACATCTGGAAACTGGGAAGTTGGTGGTCATGATCTGTTGGACTGGATGGCAGCCGGTAGCTGAGTCTGGCTTGATGAATCATGGTAAGACATGAGAACCCGGGCTCTGTTATGTGGTCCAAACACGGCGATGTGGATATTTTCTAGTCTGTAGAGAGGTCAGTGAGGAAGAGAAGGATCCCTAATATCCCATGCTGTATTCTCCACCTATTTGGATCGTAGATCCCTTTGAATTAGTAGCCGGCAGAGAATACGATAAAGAGCGAGCCTTGTGAAGTATCCACTAAAGACCTTTACTGCATGTTGGCTTTGGCTTACAACTCTTGAGATAACTTAATGGGAATAAAGAAGAGGTAGGTTTGGAGAAGGAAATAGATGCCTTGGAGAAACAGATGAGGAGCAGCTCAAAACAATAAAGATAGTAAATACAAAAGTAGTTTTATTAAGGAAAAATTTGACCTGCGTTGCCGAAACCCGGGATCGAACCAGGGACCTTTAGATCTTCAGTCTAACGCTCTCCCAACTGAGCTATTTCGGCCCCGCCCGCTGCAGCTTCACGCTAAGTTGTAATGACTTTATCACTTAGGTCCTCGCTGTTGTGACAAAACTGACGAGAGAACCTAAGATTAACTAAGAATTTCGATGTTTGACATCTTATTGTATTATAAACAGAAAAGCAAGGAGACAATTTAAATTGATCTTTAAAACTTGCCTTAGCGCAGGGAGTGGTGGTGCACGCCTTTAAACCTAGCATTGGGGAGGCAGAGGCAGGAGGATATCTTTGAGTTCAGTACTAGCCTTCCTAGAGTTCCAGCTCAGGGCTGAGACACTGTCTAAAAAAAAAGTTGTGATTTTTGTTAAATGCTATAATGTATTCTGGGTCAATTCATACATTTAAGGAGCAGTACAGACCATACGCTTTCGTGCCTTTTGAATTTTATTGACTGGGGTTTGTAGTTGGTTAATGGAATAAAAATCAGAGGTAACACAGTAGCTAATTGGAGGTAACACAGTAGCAAATCCAGGTCATATATCTTACAAAGAGGGAGCCTAGAAGTTTCCCTGGTGGTCTAGTGGTTAGGATTCGGCGCTCTCACCGCCGCGGCCCGGGTTCGATTCCCGGTCAGGGAAGTGCTGTTTTTGCAGTTCACTAACACACAGGCCCTACACTGTACAGTAAACATTTCGTTTTCATATGGGAGTTTCTGCTTTGTGTTCGATTTATTTTGGGTATTTCAACTTCAAAATTTCAAATGATGCAGTGTTGTCATTAAAAAATTACTAATAATTATTTTATCTTGTGAAGACCTAGACAGCCCAAGCACTTTTGCCAGAGGACGTAGGTTCGGTTGTTCGCACCGACGGGACAGCCCACAACTGCCGGTTACTCCATTTCCAGGAGATCCAATGCTCTCTCCTCTTGCCTCATTAGCACCAGACATCCACGTGGCACACTAACATACGTACAGGCAAAACACTCATGTATTAAAATGTAAACAAAAATCTTATTAAATTTATTTGCCGTGTTTGTGCCTGAGTGTGTGTGTGTGTGTGTGTGTGTATATATATATATGCGTGTGTGTGTGCGCGCGTGCGCGTGCGCGTGTGCGTGTGCGTGTGCGTGCGCGTGTGCTTGTGCGTGTGTGTGCGTGTGCGTGTGTGTGTGTGTGTGTGTGTGTGTGTGTGTGTATACCGCACCACGTGCCGGGAGAGGCTGGAGTTGGAGGCAGTTGCGAGCTGCCTGTGGCGGGCTGAGCCCGGAACTCAACCCTCTGGAATCCTCCCTCCTCGCCACCTGTCTCTGGGCTTTTGCATTTAAAAACTCATGCTAGAGGGCGAGTCAGCGAGAGCTGGGTGGGGTTCGTACAGCGCTTTTTAAGATGCTTGTGAAGGAGACAAGTAGGACCTCGCGGGGCTGCCCACGGCCTGGGAAGTTCCGGGGTGAAAAGCGAAGGGCCTCAAAATTTCTCGGTTCCACTGACACAAGAGAACTGCTTAAAATGTTTTAAATTCGTTTGTGTCTAAAGAGAGGGTACACTGAATTCTCAGTGCGTCGATTTAACTAGGATTCTAAGACATCTTACCGCGAGGGACCTGAATTAACCCAAGCACCGCAGAACCTGGCAGAGAAGATCGCCGCAGGACATCAACCCCTAAAGGAGAGATCCATCCTTGACTGTGAGGCTACCCCGCGGAGTGGGCTGAGCATTTCAAAGGGGATCAGATTGCTCCCCTCAGCGATGACTTCTACAACATCCCTTGCAAAGGAGAGGAGAGAGAACAGTGAGAGCACGGTCTGAGCTGTTCGGGCAGCTATGCATACCCCCAAACCTTCTTTCATACGCATAGCACATAATATGCAACGTATTTACAAAGTTCCGGCTTGCCCTTTGATGATGGATGTGGGCGGCATCTGTTTTCCAGTGTGGCCACTTTGATTAAATGTCCTCTCTCTGCTCTTCACAGTCCTCCGGCATGTGAGACAGGCCGTTGATTCTAGTTTGTTGTCCGGACTCTAGGGGCCAGAACTTAGTTATAAAAGTCCGGTAACATACTTGTAACTGCATAATCAATTATTTGCCGTTCCTATTCAACTTGAGACAGCTGTAGGATCCTGACTGGGCTAGGACCAGGTGAAAGGCAGCCCAGGCAGCGGCGTTGTTTCTTCCAAAGAGACCAGGCTTCATTGATCACTGAACTGATGGGTCTTCTTTCTTATTTTTCACTTGTAGTCTACTTTACAAAAAAAGAAAGAAAAAAGAAAAAGAAAAGGAAACACTAGAGAGAAAAATCAGTCCCTGGATTGATGTTTTTAAGAAGCGGTTGATACAGCATTAAACCAAATAACACCAGCAGGGGGCGCCCAGGCTCCAGGTCGGTCCGACAAGGTTGACTTTTTGCCCTTAGAAGCAAGCATACCAGTGCGCTGATTGCAGAGAGATCACCTTTGAAAAGAAGAAAAGAGATGACAGTCAGGCAGAGAGCCCAGAGTCACACAATGGGTGGAAACACAGGGCTTCGGATTAACGGACAGGGAAAAGAAATGGATAACTGTGTTGTTCTAGCTTTCTTGGGAATCCGTTTTTCTTTCTTTTTTCTCTTTTTTCCTTTTTATTCATTCATTCATTCATTCATTCATTCATTCATTCATTCATTTATCTATCTATCTATCTATCTATCTATCTATTTATTTTACATTTCAACTGCTGTTTCCCTTCCCTCCTCCCCTCTTGCCCCCCACCCCCATGCACTCCTCCTCCTCCCCCTCCATTTCTCTTTAGAAAAGGGCAGGCCTCCCACGGATATCAACCAGCCCTGATACATTAAGTTGCAGGCACCTCCTCTCCTATTGAAGAGTGGATGAGGCAACCCGGAGGAGAAAAAGGTCCCAAGAGCAGGCACCAGAGTCAGAGACAGTCCCCGCTCCCACTGTTAGGAGTCCCACAAGAAGACCAAGCTACACAACTGTAACATATGTGCAGAGGGTCTAGCTCAGTCCCATGCAGGCTCCCTGGTGGTCAGCTCAGTCTTTGGGAGCCCCTACAAGCCCAGGCTAGTTGACTCTGTGGGGTTTCCTGTGGTGTCCTTGACTCCTCTGGCTCCCACAATCCCCCCACCCTCTCTTCCGCAGGAGGGAGTCCTTTTTTCTCTCTTAGTCATTATCTTAATTTCCCCAGGAAATAACATCTGCCAAGTGCTGAGAATGATGCCGAGTGATGCGATGCCACCGAGCCAGTCAGTCCTGTAGAGGGCCTTGTGAGGGGATAACAGGGGTACCTGTGGAAGCTGAACTGGAAAGAACTTTCTGTACCGAATTCTTCTCCTGTTAGAACTCACCTTTTCACATATGTATAAAATCCCTGACTGAGCGATTTAGACTCCTTTAACTGATTCAAACCTTTCTGGATCAGGAGCAAAACCTCACTGCCCTCCCCAGGAACGCGGATAGGACAGCTGGGGGGAAGGGCAGGACTTTACTAATACAGATGATGTCATAACAAGCAACTGTTCTTTAAGGCATTCGAATCCTGGCATTGAAAAGTGAGCGGCCTTTGGCTTTTTGCCTGGGGACAGTTTGGTGGGAATTCCTCTGTGTGAGGTCTCTCAGGGAACTGCAGGGCCTCAGACTCCGCAGGGGTGTGGGGTGGGGTGGGATGTAGCGGCTTCTGCCTCACAGATCACAGACCCACAGGTCGTGAGGTATCTGCGCACCTCCCTCTCCTTCCTGGGTCATCAGGGGAATGGAGGCCACCCGTGTTCTCCAGCACTGGTCAAATGGGGTGGTGGTGGCACCCGGGCCCTCAAGAGCTCAAAGTTGCTCATAGGGGAAAACACAAGATGAAACATTCGTGTGGTACTGTGTCCAAGCCGTCAAAGGTGCTGGATTTAGGCTTGTATCTGGGAAGAATCCCACCACTGACGAGGATTTTCCTAGTTAAAAATGTACCCTCAGCTCCCTAGATTCCACTCGCCACTCTTACTCAACTGCTAAAAAGCTTTGATGGCACATATTTCCTTCCTTAGTTGTGTTTCTATTGCTGTGATAAGACACTATGAACGAGGTAACTAGTGAAAGAAAGCATTTACTTTGGGGCTCATGGTTCCAGAGGATTAGAATCTAGGACTATAAAGGCAGCAAGCATAGACCAGAGCAGTAGCTGGGAGTTCCTGTCTCCACCCACAAGCACAGAGGGAGGGGACGGAGAGAAGAGGAGAGGCTATGCCCAATGACAACAGTGACGCACCTCCTGCAACAAATTCCCATCTCCTAATCCTTCCCAAACGGTTCCACTGACTGGAACCTATGGGATTCCAATGAACCTATGGGGGCCATTCTCCTTTAAACCACCACCTTGCTAATCATAAATTAGTGGATGAGGTAGTTCATTTCAACAGTAATTGACGGGAACCATTTGGGAATCCACTTTCCATCTAGTACATAAATCTGTGCTATCATTAGCCATTAATATTAGTTCTAGCATCTTTACTCTGAGCAGAGTACATCTGGAAGGGGTAATCTGTAAATCTGTATGGTGGTGCCCTTCTGTGTGGTTCCTTTTACAGTTTCTTCAATGTAACTTTGAAACTGGGAGGATGACTGGCGAGGGCAGTGAGGGGGTGGCTCTCTCAGAAAGAGCTAACTTCCTGAGCTGGGGAGTAAACTGGCCAGAGCAGAGAGCACCCTCAAGTCGTGGGACCCAGAGTGCTCAGGTCTGGGTGCTGGGGGATATGGAATGTAGGTGATTACAAGGTACCACACAGGTAGGTGCTCTTCCTAAGGTTGCCTCTCTGAGTGTCATCAGATGCTGATGAGTTCCAGGACCAATTCATCGCTTAAAAATTCTAATATATAACAAATATATTAAATGTATACAATAATAAATAAATATATCTATATATTTTTGAAGCAGGTCTCATTATGTAGCCTCGGCTGTCTGGGAACTCACCTTGTAAACTAGGCTGGCATCAAACTCACAGAGAACTCCATTTGTCTGCAAGTACAGGGATCAGAGGCCTGTGCTACCACACCTGGCCATTAAAAGTGTTTTAATTGCATGTTGGGGTGAAGAATCTGGAACATCACAATTGAGGAAAATCCTTGGCAGTGGTGGGATTCAAACCCACATCCCTAAAGAGGCTGAAACCTTAACTACTCTAGACCACTTGGCCACACTGCCACATCTGAGTGTTCTCACATGTGTATTCCTTCCGTGTGTAATCTGGAGCTCGGCAGGCCTTCTCCCAGGTGTCCTCCCCAACCTCCCTGGTTTCCTCCCTGCCTGTCAGCGACCCGATTTGACCAGTGCAGGAGAACACTAGCAGCAGGCAGACATCCTATTGATTGTGAATTGCCTGTCTCTCAGTTTCTGCTTGTATTCTATGCAGTTTTTACTGACCAACGACAATTTGATTCACCATGTTGTAGTGATGTACTGTGTCCCCCAATATACTGTGTCTCCCAATAAAATTAAACTTGCCTGGAGATCACAGGAAAAAGGCAGCCACTATATAGAAGTCCCACAATGGTAGCACACGCCTGTAAGCCTATCACTTGGCAGATCTGTCTGGATCTCTGTGAGTTCAAGGCCACACTGGGAACAGATCCAGGCGCGGTGGCACACTCCTTAAATTCCAACACTACTTAACCATGGATGTCTGGAGGTCTATACAGACAGACAGGAAGTGACAGATCTCAGCAGGAAGAGGAAGTGATGCAGCTGGGCTGAGACAGCAATCGAGAGAAAGAACAGAAAGTCATATAGGTGTGGGTAGACACTCACTGACTTATACTTACCAGACAATATAAAGGATCCAACAACCCGGGAACAGCAAATGCAAGAGGCAGAGTGTGGTGCCAGGCCTACTCAGCTGCACTACTCTCTTTGGATGGACCTCTATCTCAGCACTTCAATTCGCTCTTCAGTCTCGAAACTCTGAGTGCTTCATTTAGAGATTGTTATAAAGATTCGATCGCCTTAGTCACTATGGCTTTATTAACTCAGACTCCTGCATCTTCTACTGCCCTACAGCTGAGGGGTAGGGCTGAAAGAACTGGGCTCTATCCAAGGCCTGGACATTCAGGTAGCAAGCTCTAAGACTCACTGCATTGGAATAAGAGGCTCCCATCACCCAGGGAGCGCCAAGGTATGGGACTCACCCCAGAAACTGGGGACAACAGCCAAATGCACATTTCTAGATGTGCCAAGAGTCACAGATTTCCTTTTGATGTATTTTGTTTTGGCAGTTGAGACTGCAGAATCACACTATAGCCCAGGTTGGCCTAGAATTCATTAAGCAGCCTGGACTAGCCAAGAACTTGCAGCAATTCTGCCTCAGTCCCCTGAGTGCTGGTGTTACAGGTGCGCACAACCACACCTGGCCCGGCGCGTGTCCCTTTTCTTCTCCTGGTTTCACTCGTTCACTCGGACTGAATGATGAAATACACCAATGGACAGCAGTGAGTAGTCTTTCTCCCCAGATGCTGTCATTTTTTTTTATAACAGTTTATATGTTGGCTCACCTCATCCCCTAGGTCTCTGTCTATTGGTGCTGCCCCAGAGTCCCCAGTTCTTCCTGTTGCCCCTTCCAGCCTTACTGTCAAGCTCCTCTCCATTCCTTTGTGACACCTCACTGACCCGCTGAACCTTCCGTTACTAGGGACACCACAGCCAGAAAGCTTGGCTGGGACTCAGAGACTTCACAGCCACCACACTTGGCTAGGACCCAGAGTAGCAAAGAATGGACAAAAGGGAGACAGGTTATCTACACTAGAAACACTTCAAACGTTATAACTCCAGATGCCTAGATCCCAAAGGAGAACTATAAATGTGAACAACCAAGACAGTGTACCTCCTCCAGAAGCCAGCAACCCTCCTGCAGTAACCCCAAGAAAAGCAATTCAAGTAAAGCACAAGATGAGGACTTCAAAATAGCAATTATGAATATATTCAAAGACATTAAAGAAGATACGAAGAAATGCCCCAAGACCACAAAACACAAGCAGTTGAATGAAATAGTGAAAATAGTTCAAAATATGAAAGTAGAATATAACAAGGAAGAGACATGCTAAAGAAAAGACAAATTTAAATAAAACTGAAATGAAAAACTCAGGAAGGCAAACAAAAATCCCAGAGGTAAGCCACAGCACAGATTAAGAGATGTAAGAGACACAATTTAGGTGTTGAAGACAAGGTAGAATAAATGGATAGTTCATTCAGAGAAAATGTTAAAAAATCCAAGCACAAAACATTCAGGAAATTTGGGACATAATGAAAAGAACAAACCTACAAATAATAGATATGAAAGAATGAGAAGAAACTGAAGTCAAAGGCACAGGAACCATTTTTAGCAAAATCATAGAAAAAAAATTTCCCAATCTAAAGAAAGAGGTGTTTATCAAGGCATAAGAGACATATATCAAGTAGACAGGACTACAAAATAAATTCCTTGTGACACATAATAATCAACACTAATTGTACAAAACAAAGAAAAGATATTAAAAGTTTCAAGGGAAAAAAGAGCATGTCACATATCACATATAAAGCCAAGCTCATGATAATACCCAATTTTTTCAATGGAGACTGTAAAAGCAAGAAGGGCCTGGACAGATGTTCTACAAACTCTGAGAGACCAAAGATGCCAGCCCAGACTATAATACCTCGCAAAACCATCAATCACAGTAGATGGAGAAAGAAAAACCATTTCCTGATAAAACATTTTAAACAATTTCTGTTTACCAATCTTCTAGTGTCTATATCAGACACTGGAAGGAAATCTTTAGTCTGAATAGAAGACTAACTACACCCAAGAGGACACAAAGAATAAACAATCCCAGAACATTTAATAACAAGAGGAAAAGAAATCCCACACCATCACAACAACAACAAAAAACCCCAAGAATTGCACTGCTAATTAATAACTCTCAATATTAAAGCTTTAAATTCTCCAGTAAAAAGACATAGATAAGTTGGATTAGAAAACAGGATCCATCCTTTTGCTGCATCCAATAAACAAACATCACTATTGAGGTTAGACATCACCTTAGGATAAAGGGATGGAAAAAGGTATTCCAAGCAAATAGACCCAAGAAGCAAGCAGGAGTAGTTATTTAAATAGCTGATGAAATAGACTTTAAGTCAGAACCAATCAAAAGATAGGGAAGGACACTACATACTCACATTAAAGGAAAAATCAAGAAGATTTCACAATTCCAAACATTAGTGTATCGAACACACGGGCACTCAAGTTATAGAAGGAACACTGCTATAGCTAACGTCACATATTGGCACTAACTCAGTGATAGTGGGTAGCCTCAACACCCTACTCTTACCAATGTACAAGTCACCTACAAAAACTAAACAGAGAACTGTTGGAGTTTAAATAACATCATAAATCATCAAATGGGACTAACTGACACCTTGAGAACACTCCACTGAAACACTAAGGAATATACTTTCTTCTCAACAGCCCATGGAACTATCTCCAAAATCAACCACATGTTAGGACAGAGAACAAGTCTTAACAGATATAGAAAAAATGAGATAACACCCAACATCTTATCTGACCATCATGGGTGGTCGAGAAAGAAATTTAAAACTTTTTAGGACTGAATGAAAATAAAAACAATATACCCAAACCTATGGGACATAATGAAGGCAGTTCTAAGAGTCAAGCTCATAGCACTAAATGCATACATAAAAAATTGGAGAGATCTTATATCAGTAACTTGAGGACATATTTGAAAGCTCTGGAAAAACAAGAAGAAATAGCATTCAAGAAGAGTAGGTGGGAATAAATAAACTCAGAGCTGAAGTCAATGAAATAGAAACACAAAAATACAAAGAATTAATGAAATGAAGAATCGGTTCTTTGAGAAAATCAACAAGATTCACCAATTTTAGCCTAATTAACTAAAAGACAGGGAGAGAAGATCTAAATTAGTAAAACTGGAGATGAAAATGGGGACACCACAAAGACACAGAGGAAATTCAGACAACCATAAGACCATACTTTAAAAATCTGTATTCCACCAAACTGGAAAACCTAAAAGAAATTGATGTATATTTGATTGGTACATATGACCTTGGCATATATGACCTACTGAAGTTAAATCAAGATGAAATAGATGATTAAAAAACCCCACCAACTCCAGTGAAATAGAAGCAGCAAAACAAATCTTCCAGTTAAGAAAAGCCCAAGAGTCAGATGGATTAAGCACAGAATTCTACCAGACCCTCAAAGAACTAACAAACACCAATACTCTTCTTCTTCTTCTTCTTCTTCTTCTTCTTCTTCTTCTTCTTCTTCTTCCTTCTTCTTCTTCTTCTTCTTCTTCTTCTTCTTCTTCTTCTTCTTCTTCTTCTTCTTCTTCTTCTTCTTCTTCTTCTTCTTCTTCTTCTTCTTCTTCTTCTTCGTTTTTCGAGACAGGGTTTCTCCATATAGTTTTGGTTCCTGTCCTGGAGCTCATTCTGTAGACCAAGCTGGCCTCGAACTCAGAGAGATCCACCTGGCTCTGCTTCCCGAGGGCTGGGATTAAAGGCGTGCACCATCACTGCCCGGCCAATACTTCTTAAATTATCTCACAAAGTAGAAACCAAAGGAATATTACCTGTGGTGGTATTGTGTTCCCCAAAATATTGTGCACCCTAATAAACTTATCTGGGGTCAGAGACAGAACAGCCACTAGAAACAAAGGCTAGAAAATGGTGGCACTCACACCTTTAATCCTAGCATTCCAGAGGTAGAAATCCCTCTGGATCTCTGTGAGTTCAAGGTCACATTGGAAATGGCCAGGCATGGTGACACACGCCTTTAATCCCAGAAAGCGAGCCTTTTATCCCAGGGAATGGTGATAGAAAGCAGAAAGGTATATAAGGCGTGAAGACCAGGAACTAGAAGCATTTGGCCTGGTTAAGCATTTGGCTGGTTAAGCTTTCAGGCTTCTAGCAGCAGTTCAACTGAGAACCATTCTGGATGAGGACTGAGGATCCAGCGAGGTGAGGTAGCTGTAGCTTGTTCTGTCTCTCTGACCTTCCAGCATTTCGCCCCAATAACTGGCCTCAGGTTTGATTTTATTAATAAGA